>NC_091699.1:29961350-30307600 GCF_041296265.1 Equus caballus | reverse complement strand
ACCTATGACAGTAAACAGATAATATCCTAAGTGCTAGGTTTAATTACCATCCAAGGAAAAATTAAATACAAATATATTAAGTCAATCCCTAGCTAAAAACCAATATATAAAACCTGCTAAGACAAACCTGTGGGTAGAGTAATAACTTTGAGGGAGGAAAAAAAAGGTTGGTACATAAACTAAAGGGTGGGTAGCTGACAGTCTGCTCTCAAAACTGGGAAGAGCCAAGAGAAAACTCTACACATGTTTTATTTTAAAACCACTATTTGATACTGATTCCAAAGGAAAGTGTTTTGTAAAATATTTTCACAGTAGGTGGCATCACTTATCAACTGTAGGAGGGGTATGGTGGCTTGAAGCATTTTCCTTTATTAAATTATCAGATAATCATTTAAATGGCTTTCACACATTCTGTTCCATTTGAGATACACCTACAAGTATGGTAGGCTTGCCAGAGTGAGGGAAAAAATTTCAGTAGTTTCTGACTATCTAGATACTTGTTTTTTACTCTCCTCTTTAATCATACAGAAAAAAGAAAAGCAAGTTTGCAAATCCACTTTCATTCAGTAACAGATCATGTTGGTGAAAAACCATGTTTCTGCAGCTGACAGCAAAAGTCACCCTTTTCTTTCAATGGGGACAATTTGGCTTAAAATAGCTTCTTTACTTAAATGAACCATGAATCAATTTTACCATCCTGATATGGAAAAATGAAGATGTAGGCTTTAAAATTTAAAAAATAACTAAACATAAGCAGAATGATGTTTAGGCATCACCTGCAAACAGACTTCCTTCTTTTTTAACATTCTAGAGAAAGAGAACGAACTGATTCTCCTTTTTACATTATAAGCACAATGAACCAAAAAGCAAGACTTTTGATGACACAAAGACTTAAGGAAGAAAGACTCAATCCACCTACAGCTACACTATAACACAAAATTAGGAGAGCTTCACTAATCTTTCAAGAGAGAATTAATTTATTACAAATGTCCAAAATGGAAGGGGACCTAGTGGTCATTTTACAGAAAGTATAAATTCTGGATACTTCAAATTTCTCCTTATGCATTAGAAAAAAAAACGGACAATAAGCACTATTTATCAGGCAAAGTTCATAAAATATGAAGTTGAGAAAAGACAAAAACTCCAAGAAAATGCAGCTAACCAGTTAAAATAATGACAAAAGATGGACAGATAGAAAAAGTTTCTCCTTTTTTTTTGAGGAAGATTAGCCCCGAGCTAACATCTGCCGTCAATCCTCCTATTTTTGCTAAGGAAGACTGGCCCTGAGCTAACATCTGTGCTCATCTTCCTATACCTTATATGTGGGATGCCTGTCACAGCATGGCTTGATAAACAGTGCACAGGTTCATGCCTGGGATCCAAACTGGTGAATCCCGGGCTGCCAAAGCAGAACGTGCGAACCTAACTGCTGCGCCACCAGGTTGGCCCCCATTTTTTTTTCACTTGGTGCATAAATAATTTTGCTGGACTCTAACTGGATTGCAGTCTATGGAGATATCAAAGAATGTGGGATGTCAGGAATCCCAGACAGAATCCTAGAGATTTAGAATGAGAGGAATAGGCAATGTGCCAAGAAGCAAAGAGTTCATACCTCAATGTTATCTCCTGCATAAAGGCCACATTCATTTCCTGGGTGATCCTTCAATTGCATGTGGAGAGAATTCCGTACTTGAGGAAGAGTTACTGAGCTCAAAGGGGAATTGGTACTTTGCCTATTTCAGAAGCATCACCTTGAAAGAGATTTCTGGGGTGGTCTAGTCTATCCTAGGTCACATCTGAAAAAGATTATGTATCTATAAAACTAACGCTAAAGGAGCTAGGTGGTTTAGCAAACTGAGATAATATAAGAGGAATCTGCTAGTATTAAAATAAAAGATGTGCCACTGTTTATTAGTAGCATTCAGTCAGCCAAATTCACATACAGTAAATCATAAGAGTTAGAGCAGGGAGGGCAAATAGATTTCACGCTAAGCACTATCAATTAGCCGAGGCTGGGTGCTCTTTAAGAGAAAGATTCATAGGCCACAGTCAGGCTTGAGGAGAAACAGTACTGTGATCAATTAGCAATGTCTGGTGTGAGAACCCGCAGCGGGGAGAAGTAGTAGCAGTTATTCCACCCATCTGCTGGCTCTCACTCTACAGGACCCCTCAACTGATGCTCCATGTCATCTCCATGGCAGTAAACAAAGCTAAAATAAACAAACATGCCTTCTCTAAGGCGGGAAGCTTGTCCGTGTCAACCAATCTCAGAAAGTGACAAAAGAGAATAGAACTGCAAACAGAAAAATGGTTTCAAATTTGTATCAAGAAAAAGGGCTTCGGATAGGATTCTGATGGAGAAGGATGCACGGATACGGAAGTCCACAGCCTACCAACAAGACTGAAATAAATGTTAAAGAACATGGTACAGTTTATGGACTAGACTCCCTGATTCCTGCGGACGCCATGAAGGACAAGAAAGGATGAGGATTTGTCCATTTTTGGAATACAACAAGGAGGGCAGCTAAGAAAACTTTTAGAACACATAAAAATGGGATCTGAAAGAGAATTTAAGGGCTTCGTACACCAAAATTCCTTTTAGCCCAAATCAAACATCATTACATGACAGAATTTCTGCCCCTTTTTTGACGGTTTGTGTTCTTAACGTTCTCCGGGATTGCAGTTATTATCTTGGGCGTTAGAGTTGCTACTAGCGTTAGCTTTTTATACCACCATCACTGACCTTTGGCAGTACAAGCTTACTTCCAGAAGGTTCAGTAGCGCTGTTTCCTTCTTGTCAATTTGGAAAGATGGAGATAGAAGAGTATGCCTCCAATTACAGGTTATTGAAATACCTTTCACAGGTATAACAGTATATAGCTACGAAAAATTTTTTTTAAAAAAAGGCTTGAACCATTAAATCAAAACACAAAAAAAATTTTTGGACAACCAGAGTATTTGCCAAACAGCAGCTGAGGACAAACACCTCAAAACACAACACAGTAAAAGGAGACTACCATTCATTACATTCCAGCTCCAAAGGAATGCAATCAGCACAGTCCACCTCTGCATCTGAGACCACCTGACAAAACGGACAACCCAGGAGTACCGAGGGCTGCCCTTCCAGAACCTGGCCTTATGGAAGCACTGACAGCAATAGCACTGGGGAGGGGGCAAGGCTGCTCCTCAAAACCTTCACACTGCAAGCTGCAATGCCTACAAGAAAGTTCTGCAGCCCCACGGACATCCCCAGGAACAGCTGTTCATTGCTGTTCAGAAGATGATTTGCTGGTGGGCAGGGGTGGTGGCTCTCCCCTCTGAGGCATCTGCAAAGAAATGTTTAGGGCAGATGAGTTGAAGGCATTTTCCTCCCCAGTTATGCACAGGACAAAAGCTACGATTAACATGATTCCCCTTGTGAAGTTCAGAGAGTCGACATCAGGGCAAGTAGGGGTAAGATGATTGAAAATGGAAGCAGCGTATGGAAAATTTCAAGCAATCATCATAGCCAGGAGCCAGTGGCCCAGAGATATAAACACCCTGAAAACCAATTGATACTAATGAAGCAGCAGCTTCAAGGCAGACCAGGGCAGAGGGACGGGTGAGCATTTTCAGCACTTAATAAGTAAGTGGGCACGTTTCATGCTGGGGACTGATCTTTGCCAGGACCCAGTCTTCCTGTGGCCATCTCACATCTAATATCCTGTCCCTTGACTTCTTAAGGACCAAAAAGTAAAGTGAGATAATATCCCACTTGAATGCCTGCTTTTAACGGATGAGGTGACAGCTATAATTTCCATGTGCTCATTCCAGTGAAGCCTTCTGTCTACTCTGACGGGAAAAAAAAAAAAAATCTTAGAAAAGACTGCAGATCAACTTTCCCCAGGTTTTTAAAAACTAGCCTGAAGGTTTAGGGAAACAACTCTTAGGTTTGTAACTCACCTTTCCACAGGGGTTGGGGTTATTGGAAATTTACAATTAAAATCAAGTTTCCCCTAAATCATCTGTACAATAAATAGAATGTGGGAAACGTGTGAATCTTTAATGGATTCTGATTATGGATCCTCTTGAAAAATCAAAGCATCCTTTCACAAGGCAAACAACAGAGTTCCAAGTCAGGAACCACTGGATTTTTCTGTCTTGGGTTGAAGCCATCTATCACATTTCTTACTGGTCTAGATGGTTAAACTTTCTGAAGGCAGGGAGCCCACTGTGCCCAATAAGACAGGTACCTAATCTGTATCTGTTGAATGGTGTACATCCATATAATGTTGTCTTTCTCTTAAAAAAACCCTATATTTACACATAAAGTTTATCTAAAGCAGGATACACATGTACTAGGTAAAGACAAGATATAAGGAGCCTATCAAAGAGAAAACTGTAACAGAAATGCCCCAGTAGGAGCCTGTGGCACCGGGGCCCCATATACCAATTCTCCCAGGTTATCAGAGCCTGGCACAGAGAGTCATCTGAGAATCTTCAAAGAATCCCATTCTCTTCTCCCTGATGACCTCTGCCAATGGAATCATTACAGCAGGTGTGCCAAGATTTACTGGCATCAAGGGTACTAGCTGGGTACAGAAACACTTTGCACGCCCAAGTTCTTTGAAATCGTGGGGTAGGTGCTGTATCCCCAGTCTGATTCGGAAGGACAAGGTGTTGAAACAACCAAGGGGATGATTTCCTTAGTGTCTTCCATGTGGAAATATTTGCCATCTGAGGCTTCATTCCCAAATAGTTCCCGAACCTCTGCTACAGGCCAGGTCCTCTGCGGAGCACCCTCACTGCAGCCCTCTATCCATTTAGGGGATAAATCTTTGGCCCAGCTCACCTGGTCTAGCAGTCATCATGTGTAGAGAGCTACAAGATGTACATTCTAGAGCCAGACTGCCTCACAGACATATAACGAGACCCACCAATGTGAGCCACACACGTAATTTTAAAATACCTACTAGCTACATTTAAAGAAGTAAAAAGAAACAGGGGAAATTACTTTTAAAAATATATTTCATTTCACCTAATATATCCAAAATATTTTAATTTCAACATGCAATCAATACAAAAGTTATTAATGAGATAGTTTAGAGTCTTCTTTTTTCTACTAAGTCTTTGAACTCCACGGTGCATTTTACACACATGGCACATCTCAATCGGGCTAGCCACACTTCAAGGGCTCAGCAGCCACATCTGGCTTATGGCTCCCATACTGGACAGCACAGGCCTAAGAGCATTACAAGAATCTGGAAAAGTTTCTGAATGTAAGGGAAAGGGATGTCATCCACACTGTTATCAATTTCCATGCCTGAAATGCGACTGCTGAGATGTGGAGCAGAGGGACCGTGCTGGGAAAGGAGTATTAGGAAAAGGAAGTGCAGAGTTTCCTTGAAATGTTCCCACTGCTTTCTCTACATGTGGCCTGCAACACGGATAGATCAGAGCATAAGCGTGAGTCTGCACACATGCACAGGGATGCACATAAACATCTACAGATCCATCTATCGAGGAATTCTACAGCTGATATTCATTCTGTCACCTGTCCAGATAAAAGCAAAAAAGACTTCAATCAAAGGGAAGAAGGGAGCATAGCATTTTCCTCCCCCAAGAAAAAAAGAATTCAACAAGGATTTAGTCTGTGTGACTGATGTGTGGTGGGGGGAGGGTAAAGAGAAGCTGGCTTCCTGCCAGGAATTTACACCACACCAAAAGACTGGGAAATTAGGAGATGACTCAGTTATTTAGAGCACACATTTTAAGTCGAAATCCCCCAAATACAAGATAAATATGAAAGGTCTTAAATAACACAGGCACTCAAAAAATAAGTTAACTATTTCAGGAGCACAAAATGCCCTCAAGCTACATATATCTCAGTGGGGAGCATGTTGTGGCGAGTAAGCGAGCGAGGGCTCTGCGGACAGGCGGGCTTGGGTTCGAAGCTCTGTTCGGTCACTTTCTACCTGTGTAAGGAAGTTTAATCTGAGGGAACATCGGTTGCCTCACGGGTAAGTAGGGACAATAATAGTTACCTTGCCCGGCCTCTAGGAGAGCGAAATATGTCAAGAGCTTAGCTGCGGCTGTTCAGTGAATATATTACAACACACACACAAGATATAGTTATACAGTATATACGTATGTGTATATACACACACACATATGCACATACACAATATAGTAATATAGTGTGTCTCTCTCTCTACAACAACAAACAGGATGGAAAAGCAGTGGCCAGGAATGAGGACTCTGGAGTTTTCCTGAAGGAGCACAAGTCTTGGCTCCAGCCCAACAGCTGTGATCTGAGGCTGCATCTGCATCGCAGCCGCCACATCTGAAAGATGAGAGTAATAGCGCCCGCCTTGAAAGGCTGTTGGGAGGATTCAACGGCATCGCCTATGACAATCACTCAGCACAGTGCCTGTCCCACAGCTGCTGCTCAATAACTGTTAGTTGTTATTATTATCAGTACACGCATTAATCAATAATCTGGGCTGAGGTGCTTCCATCTAGGATTGCTCCTGTCTAAATGCAAACACTTGCAATTGGCTCCCCCACAAGGCAGGGGCCAGAGGAAGAATGGATTGATGGGGTTTACCATCTAAACACTATCATGCACATTGAAAGGCACTATACTTCAGAAGCCATTTTTTTTCTCCTTTTCTCATTTGATGCTCACAAGCCTAGAGGAGTAAGCACACTGATTTGAATCAGGAATCATTTCTTGAATACCTACTACGTGTGAGGCATGATTCCCAGTGCTGGAAACTCAGATAAATGTTCCTGGCCTCCAGGGAGCTCGTGTTCCTGGGGTACTGCATCCACTTGTTTACTCACCTTCCTAGAAGTAGGAAATCTCATAGTGGAATATTTGCTTGATTAGGGGCTTGGTCTGGACTGAGAAAGTCCATATTACTTAATAAAAATGAAAATGTTCTACACTATCACATAAAATCATTTCTCCTTTCCTATCTCCCTCAATTATGTTGAAAACAAAATGTTCCACATTTTTGAAAAATATTGGATACAAAATTATAGCCGTATACAAGTATTTTACAAGTGTGCAAGTATTGCACACTTTTGCATCCTCTAGTACTTGTGAAATTATGTGAAGGGAGCAAAAAAGCCCTTAAAGGTTTATACTTTTTGCAAAGTTTAAATTGCTAAAGAGCCTGACATCATGGCAACAGTGTGGCAGCATCTGCTTAATTCAAAAACAACTGGGAGAGAAGATGTTCACCTCCATGAAAATTTCCAAAGTTAGGCAAAAATTCCCTAATTCGGTTGTCACTGTTACCAGGCTGGGTAAGGCCCATGTGCCCTTTGCCATGGCAACATCAGGAAATTCTTGCTCGCCAAGATATTAGAAAAGGGAGCTCCTGAGAGAACTGCTTGGGGAACGGATGGAAATCAATTGGCAAAACTTGGGGTCAAGAGGTATAAAATTGGGGAACGCTTCGAAAGAAAGGGCAACACTTTTAATTCCAAGAACTGAAGATGGACACAGCCGATTACTCCTTGTTAATACTCTCCCATTCGCCGAGGAAGGAGTCTGCAGGAGAGTCAAGCAGCTTGAACTATTTTTAGGCCTATGACCCTTTTAAAAACACAGAGCTAAATTCATCCTCAGTTACACCCACTCAACTCCCACTGGCTTCAGCTCCAGCCACAGGGAGAACCTGCTCCCGAGCTAGAAGAGTTCAGTTGTGCCCTCTGCGTTCTTGGGTTCACATGGAATAACAGTGCATTGGCCAAGGCTATCAAAAGCCACACAGGGGTCTCCTGGCTCAAGGCGGGCTACCTACGGGGTCTCACATTCCAAGGACATCCCCGTCACACAACTGGATGAAACTCATGTTTTTTTGACAATCCAGGCAGAGGGGGGAGAAAAAAAAAAAGAAGAAGATCCTTTTGAAAATGTCACTCTATCTCAGAATTGTTTAAAATTATAATCTCATCTATAAAAGCCCAGGTTTGGAGAACTGTAATGTGTGGGCTAAATTAAACTTTTACCTCCAACGAGCACGGAGGAATTACAATAAGGGATCACATGAGGTTCACTGTTGTTGAACGCAGCACACTTGTGACCGTGAACTACAGTATGGTGGGAAAAAAGCATCACTTATAAATCAGAGGTCCCAAGTCTGACTTGGGGGTGAGCGGAGAGCATTTGGCATCTCAAATTACTTTAACTGGGGGCCGTCTTATCCCAGGGAAAGGACACTCCGTCTCCCCTCCACCCTCTCTAATCCTTCCTTCTTAAAGGAACACTCAGCAAGATAATGAATCCTTTAAATGTTACATCTTCTGTCGTGCATTATTGTGGTGCAGAAACTCTTCACATCAAACAGTCATCAGGACTATTACAAAGTGGGCTTATAAGAGAGGGGCTGAAAAGGAGCTGTGTGAAAAGAAGTGGAAAATTAAAGCTGAAGCAGTCGAAGAAAGGGCTTAATTTACTGGCATGTACAGTATGCAAATGAGATTACTCTCAGCTTAACTGCATCATTTATGTCCATAATAACGGCATCATCATTACAGGGCTCAAATTAAATTACACCATAATTAGCATATCAAAGTGATTGGTTAAAGTTTAAAACAAATACCCAATTTTGTTAATGAACAGCTGTAATTGTCATGTACACTTCAGTGAAAACTCTCTAAACAAATATATGTTTTAGAAGAGGAAGATTTTTTTTTTTTAAGCAGACAGGTCTGCAGCAGAGGTAAATTACCTGAAAAAGAATGACATGGACTCTTCTATTAATGTTAATATATGCTGATCATTTTCAGGTAATAAAGCATTCTATCAAAACAAGGCTTCGCTTATATTTAGACACCTTCCCTGCTCCTGAATGTAACACGCCACCAGAAACCCGTTTCCACTAGCGGCAGTGATAACAAGGCAGCGGTGACCCGTCTGGAACAAGCAAAGGACATGTTCAATAACATGCTGTTACTAAGCCCCCATCATTATTGAAGAGACATCCGTGTTCAAATCGTGCCCAGTGCAAGCTGATTTTCTCCACATTCCACCCAAAAGAGGGAAGAGGGACGGAGCCAGAAAACTTGCGGAATTTATGGGGTAGACCAGAATGCTCCTAAGTTGATGACCTGATAATACATTAAACAGCCTCCAACTCAATTTCCCCTCATCGAATCGCAGCTACACAGCAATTTCAAACATGCAGTGGCAACCAGGGAAGTTTGTGCTCCTCCATCACTAAAATAAACCAGGAGCTGCAACTAGCTATTTTGTCAGTGTTGGCTGGAGCCAGCATGCACACACATTTTAGACATGCAAAACCATACACAAATAATAAGCTTGTTTTCAAGCCTTCTTGTTATCATCATTTAATGTCAGAAGAGTTTCTACACAAAAATCAATAATCTCGAGGCTCACATGCAAAAAAAAAAAACCTCTCTGCCTGGGATTCTCCCCATTTCTTAACAACGTACCCCATATGTTCTCTGCTATATCTGTGAGAGTAACCATCCACTATGATATACAGCAAGGCAAGCCAAAATATATTTTCCCCCCAAAAAAAGCACTTTCAAATATACTTAACAAGCAAATTGAATGTCTTATTAAAATCGTATTATCTAAACAGTGTTCAAAAATTTAAAGAAAGTAGCTTTTCATTTTATTCATCGAGGAATCCATTAAAGCTTAGGCTCTGAAGTAGTATGTAAATTATGTGCCTTTC
The DNA here is from genome assembly GCF_041296265.1 of Equus caballus. Lineage (NCBI taxonomy): Eukaryota > Metazoa > Chordata > Mammalia > Perissodactyla > Equidae > Equus > Equus caballus. The sequence goes on along the minus strand of NC_091699.1, from coordinate 30,297,905 downwards.
AAGGTAGAGCTAGGGCAAATTCACTCCATCAACTAATGATGAACCTCATTATGTGCAGGGAGGATTCATAATGAGGAAAGAGCCACCCGCCATTCCATGTTCTAACATAAATCCCTGTAAAATTTGAATATCTCCCCGTCTAATTAAAGGCTACTCATTCCAATCACCCCCTCCATGGCCCCAAAGTAAAAATAAACCTCTTTAAAAGCACAGACTACAGTTATATTTCTAAAGCAGCACTCGATTCTGTTTGGACTCAGAACCTTCCACTCAGATATGTTTTACGACAAGCATAATTAGCAGCTTGCTAAGATCCAAACTTTGAGGCTGTTCAAGCTCATTTTGGTTAAATACATTGGATTTCTATTTTTCAAAGAGCTTCACCTTGACGGGGCTACAGTGCATGCACAGAGACGATCTGCAGCCAAGAAACCAACACCAATGTGCGAGCGTCGTAATGATGTAAAATAAAATTCTTCGCACTTGAATTCTGTGCTGAAGCTGAAATGTTCAGAAAAAGCCAAGCACTGTGGCATGAACCCGGGTTCGCCTTTGGATGGGGACGTATTCAAATCTGCTTGGGAACAACATATTCGATTCTGGAACAAACTGCTCACTTCTAATGCGGTTTGAACTAATGAACAACTACAGCCGCCTAGCATCTCACAAGCCAAAGAACTATTCTCTCTTCTGATCACTGACTTTGATTTTTTTTTTTTTAGCTGAAAACTACAGAACGCAAACACAACGTTGCCAAACATATTTATTATGATTAATAGCCTGTAATATCCTTCACTAAGGCTTAATTTGTTCTTGTTTTCAATTATGAATCTGCACCATTCTATTCCCGTTCCCTTTTCAGGTGGAGATGAATTTCTCGTGGTCTTTACTCTTTCTAATGTATGTCCACCCAGCAAGGCACAATTAGTTAAAAAACGCAAACCTCCACCTTGGCTCTAACAGAGCAATGGATTACGCAAAATTAGAGAACAAAATCATTGAGAAATAAGCGAAGGTGTCCAGGGAATTAAAGCAATTAGACCACAGGAAAAAGAAAAAGGACATATGCCAGTCACCCAAACACTCACACCTTTACATTAAAATGCAAAAGAAAAGGAAAAAATAAAATCCTAGATCCTTTATTTAATTTGGATAAACTGAATGTAGACTCCAACCAGGAAATCTCATCTGCTGCCATAAATTCAAGGATCCCCAGATGCCTGAACCCCAGTCTGGGAAGGCAACGTACACATCAGTGTGACATCAAGTGTAGAATTTCAGGAGCTAACGAGTCCATTCTCCTAAAGATGCTGCCGCTTCTTTAAGTTGCATAAAAATAAACTCCACTACATAAAAGCTGCCACAGTGCGTGCTCTCTCTTCCCCCCGCTCCAAGCATGATTTCCCCACCCCACCCCACCCCCCCTTTTAGGTCAGCCACTCATGCATTAGGAAGACATCCCTCCCAAAATAACTTGGCCCTCCCCCGAAGCACAGAGTTGAGCAACCTACCTTTGTTCTGGAGTTGCAGATAATAACAGGCAAGCCTCAAGACCATGAGGATTTGGAAAAGATCAGGAGAGTTGAAGAAAAAAAAGAAGAAGAAGAGAAACAGAAATACCACAAGTAGAGAAGAAGAATTGGAAGAAACAACAGGAAGAGCCTTCTAATGAAACTGTTGTGGCTGCCACACGGCCGGGGTGTCTGCTCTACTGTTTACACCAGTGAGTACACCTCTCTGCTCCATCTCATCCACAACTGGTGGCATTTTTCCCCCCGAATCCATGCATGACAATTAAAAGCAACTACACCTCTCCGTTTGGGAGGGGGACCACAAAAGACCTCCGCAATATTTCTTTCCAATGTCTATATCACTGATGAGCATTAGTTTGAGTGACAAAGGTCCCGGGCTAAATCAACATTCTTACCTTAATGTTCCTAGTAAAAGGCTCCAGGAAACATAACTCATGAGACATGTATGCAAAGATATGTCTCAAGGAATTAATCCAGAGCCCTCAGATGAAGTGAGAAAAAGAAGAAAAAAAAAAAAGGAAAAAAGAAAAAAGAAAATGCAGTGGCTTATTTCCAAAAAAACGCAGCTCAGCCGGGGCAGAGATGGCATAAAACAGGTTTGCATATACAGAGCTCAGTGGCAGAAGCGAGAGTTCTGTAGGATTTATTTGACACTTATTTTCCGGGAAGCCTTTTGTGGAGTTGTACCGTTTGTTTCTTATTGTCTGAGCGGCAGTTAGAAGCTTTCTCCCGGAGGGGGCCTCTCAACCCCTGGGCTTGGCCGCCTCTGACAGGGAGGTAACCATATTAGGATGTGTATGGTAAAGTAAACAATAACATAGTTGCAATGAAATGGAATTTTTTTTTTCCAGCTAATGGTGTTGGGGTCAGTCCTGTCTTTTCAGCCATTCCCACTAATTTTGTTTCCTAGTTCAAACAGGCCCTCCTCCCCGCCCCCCCACTTTTTTTTTTTTAAGTGTTAGCTGTTTCCAAAATCTGACTGTAAATTTGCCGAGAATGTTTGCAATGTAAGAAAAAGCTTTTAACATCCAAATAAAGAGCCTGCCAGTTTAATCATTAAAGGGGATGTGAATTTTCAAAGCCTAGCAAAGATCCAAGCCTCCTCCACTCACCCCCCCCACCCACCGCAATCTCTCTCCGAAGGTTAAAATTACTTGGTCATTTAAAAGTACCCTCTAAATAAATCAGATTTTTAAAGAAAGAGACCGTTACCTTCATAAAAATTCCACATTCACATACTGTGTCACTGAGGGAAGAGTCTTAACCGTTCATGCGCCTGAAAATTTATTACCTGAAATTTCTAGGATGGTTACTTTTACACGATAGAGCTCTTTCCCACTCCTCCGACCCCCCTCCCAAAAGAGAAAAAGCAAGCATAAAATACTGTTGTCAAGTCATCCTTTAGAAATGAGCTAATCAAACAAAACACAACAAGATTGAGTTCCCGAGATATGACATATTTAAGAAAAGTTCTGCAGCTCCAAAGACAACAATAAAAAGTAAGGCTGCGTTCTGGCCACTGTCACTCAGGATGAGATTGCCCCTGCCAGCAGTGGGGGAAAACATGTCCCTCCAAGGTCAGGGCTGGCTGAGGAGGACAGCAGGGCGGCCGAGGACCACAGAGAGCGGAGCTGGAGAGAGTGGAGCAGCGAGAGCCAGCCTGGACCCCAACGCTGAGCCAGCTTCCACGGCTTCATCCCCTAGGTGTGAGAGCTGTGCCTGCTCCTCAGAGATCTGTCCAAAGGAGGGTGTTTAAATAGCGGCCAGCCCTCGGTGTGCAAGAAGGGGAGGAGGGCCACAGCGCTGCTGCCAGCGAGAACCCCAGAAACCAGCCCTGCACCAGGCATCGAAGCAAAACGCACTGTGAGCAAAAGGGCACCGGCGGCGGAAGAAATGATACTTGCAATTAAGAATGAAGCCGGGCTGATGAAGCAAATAAAATGCAGCACATGGCCCTGGCAAAACTTGCAGGGCTCAGGAAAAGAGTGCCTCCCCAGCCCGGAACCCCTGGGCTGGCCTCTCAACTGCCTTGGTTCTTATCAGATCCATATCATACAGAAACCTAAAACCCCTGCAACTCATGTTTTATTAAAACATGTTTAGCATTCTTCTTAAAGATAGGTTTGAACCCCAAATACCCATGAAATTAAATCTCCTATGCCACTTATCTGCACTGCTGGGCAAAAACTAAAGTTGAGCTAAACAGAGAGATAGCAAAATCAATAAATCACACGAAACAAGTAGCAGTTCAAAAGTTCAAAGATATGATGGCCAGTTCAGTGCGTCTTAGCACTCACCCAATAATAACTCGTCTCCGTCACTCCTCATAGTATAGACAATTTCATGGCATCATTTTCATTAGCCTGTCTCATGGAAAATTGCTAGCTATTTATGTATACGCTAAAATAAATTAGCCATTTCATCGAGCAGTGTGATTCTTATAAAATACATTAACACAATACTCGATTTTCCAGTTGGAGTAAATAAATAAATCAATAAATTCAATACAGGGTGATTCTTTTATTGTGGCGCTACAGCTCTCAGCGTAAGTGTTTTTATTGGGTTTATTTGTTTCAATAAAAATTGAAATGGGCCAGTGATCTCAGAGCTAGCATCTTAAAAAAAAATCTATCCAATATTTGGGAAAGTATTGTGCGGAACACTCAAACTTATAATTTTATTCAAAAATCATTTTCATTTTGATTATTATTCCGCAACTCAATTTGGATGGGAAATTTCACAAAGGGAAAGGGGGAATTCTGCCAGGTGTTTGACTCTAGTGGCGTTTCTGTGCTACAGACCCATCTGGGGGTGGGCCTTCTCAGAGACAGGGGCGCTTCGCTGAGCTGCGACCTTCTGCCTGGAATGTGCCTCTTCTCTGGACAGGGAGAAACGACAGTGGGACAAGTGCCAGATGGCCTCTTCTGTCACACCTTACGGAATGCCATTGATTGTGGCTCGGAGAAGGCCATTTACTCCAACCTCTGGGGGAAAGACTGGGGTATCATGACTGCAAGAAAGGAGAAGTGTGCTGATGCTGTAAATAAAATCAGGCCGAGGGCCTGCACACAGCTCTGCAGGCGAAATGGAGACACCACCAGGCATGAGATTCTCCCCAAGTCACCAGTGCAGTTCAAATCAAAGGAGAACAGGAGCGTGGATATCCGTTGTTTTTGCCTGCCCAACACCCACGCTCCTCTTCCTCTGATAACCCCAGCCTGATTTTTCTTGGGGAAATGCCCCATTCCTCACTCTCAGTCCCTGTGGTTTACGGGTGGTTGACCCATCTCCCAGCTCCGGAGGGTAGAGCCATAAACCAAGTCTGACCAATCAGTGTGTTGGCCCCACTGATTGGCTGATGGAGGACATGTCCCAAACCAGAATGACACTCAACCTCTGGTATTCGGTAGCAACTATTGGGAGAGAGAGAGACTGTCCTTTTGCTGGGCTTTTGAAAGTTTTAAGAACATGGATTGGGCCTGTCCCCACAAAAAGATAGCTGGCTGAAAGGGGCTAGGACACAGCAACTCAGAGGTGATCACAAGCGTAGGACAGGTTTCTAACAATGCCCACAGAGGGCTATCCTACTCCTGGACGTTTCAATTACGTGAGCCAGTGAAATTTCCTTATTTGCTTAGCCAGCTGGAGTTGGCTTTGGGCTATTTGCAACCAAAAGGTGCAATACAGGAACTCAAAATAGGTCTGTGTTCTATTAGCAGATCTCCAGCTCTACAATACACATTAGCCTTTATGGGAAAGCAAACCAACTAAAAACACACAAACCAACAATCTCCCATAGCTAATCCTCAAAATCTGTAGACCTCATGTATCCTATGCAACCTGGTCATCAGCCTATGTTCTCTGTTGTGCTAACGATGGAAAGTGTCAGAAGGGTATGTCAGGACCCACAGTCAGAAAGAACTCAAGATGATCTCAAAGAAAACGAAACCAGAGATCTAAGACAATTCCAGACTGAAGTCAAATATAGACTTTTTAAACTCTCGTCTCTAGGCCTCTGGTGGCGGTGATTCAGGTCAGGGATGGCCCAACTCATCAGTTTAGGTGAACAGCCAATTGGCTCACACAGCAGCCTCAAATTTCCCGACCTGATTCAAGAACAAGAGGTGAAGATCTGGTTCTTTCATCCTCTGACAGAAATTGTGCTGGGGATGTGGAGGCAGGATGGAGCAGTCCTTAGTCACTGATCACAAATAACCAGTGAGGGGTCAGGAAGGAGAAAGGGCTGAGCAGGTTCCTGAAAACAGGTCAACACAAACTTGCCAGCCCCAATACTTTCTCAATCCCTTTTGCAGATCCATTGACACTGGTATAAAAATTTCTACTAGTCCGACCAAATATTCTAATCTGCAGCCTCAATCTGCTGGACACACTGTAAAATTATTCTAGAAGATACAAATATGCTAATATGACAAGTGTTATAGCTAAACTTCTCTGCATAATACTGATAGAAAGGAAAGGTGACAAATTCACAAATCATCCTTTAGTTTTACTCCTATGTTGTTTCTTTAATCATTATAAAAATTCCCACTTATTGAATATCTAACTGAAGCAGAACACAATATATTTGTCATGGAATTCTTACAATATTCTTCCTATTTCACAGATACGGCAAACTGAGACTCAGGTTAAATGATTTACACAAGGTCACAAAGTGAGTAACGGGCAGAGTGAGATTTCAATTCAGGCCAGTCAGCATGCAAAATCCATGGGCTGCTTTATCCCTGTCCTCGTCCCTTCTTGTCCTCATTCTCATGAGTTCAGTTTTTCATTATAATTTGCCATTAATTCTTAAATCCCTAAGGCCTAACACCAACTCCAAGTGTATAAGAGATAACCAGTAAAAACACACAAACATATCTTCACAAAATTCAACACATTTTATGAAGGAAACCGACATGAGTCAAGGATGATAAAATAATGGCAGAGTCTGGGGGAATCTATTTAAAAGGATCTTAGAATAAGTGGGGTGGAGGGGTGAGGTCCTCCCTGGTTGCAGCCCAGCCAGACTGACAACCCAGGGTCCTGATTCCTCCACGGGCAGGAGAGGACCCCAGATCAATACAGTCAGCCTTTCTTGGGACTAGGAACCATAGTAACACAAACAATAACAACACGACAGTAATAGAAGCCACGGATGACTTTATTCTTAATATGCCAGAGACTGTACTAATCACTTCACATGCATTTTCTCACTTAATCTTTAAAACAACCCTATAAGATGCGTACTATTACTGTTTCATAAATGAGGAGACCAAGGCTCAGATAAGTTAAGTAACCTGCTCTTGCCCACACAGCAGCTAAGTGAAGCCCAGATCTGAACCTGGCTCTGGTTGGGACACCTGATTCTTGGTATGTCACATTGGCATCCACCTGCTGCCAAGAAGGATAGTCAGCATGAACCCCGGTTTCTCACAGTGATGTCCTAGCTACTCATGCTGGCAGGGAACGGAAGGACAATCCACTCCACTCCATTACGATTTAGATGGTTGTCTCCACTCGGTTTGCAGAAAGTGGGACAGTAAGAAGGGGAGAAGGCAGAGGAAGGAGGGGAACCAACACCATGGCCCCCTTAGTTCTCCAGCCTCAGCTGCACTGGCGTCAGCTGGACTCCCCATGGAGCTCAATGGATTGTCTCTTGCCTCTAACTAGGGCCACGGGACTTGGGACAAGTCTTTTCCAGACTTAATCTTAAGTTTTCACCCTAGTTCACACCCATATTATATCAAAATACAGCCTACCTGAAATCTTGGTAGTGGGAACTGCTTTAAAACGCCACCTGAGGAGCGGGGGCCACAAGGGTCCACCCACCCGGGAGAGGAGAATTTCTCAGTCACAGCACTACTGACATTTTGGGCCAGTAACTCCATTGTGGGAGCTCTCCTGTGCATTGCAGGATGTGAACAGCTTTCCTAGATGCCAGTAGCAACACCACCACCCCAGATGTGACCACCGAAAACATTTCCAGATATTGCCAAGTGTTCCCTGGTGGGGCAAATCGCTCCTGGTTGAGAACCACCCACCAAGAGAAATATTGCCCGATAGGACTTTCTGTGAAGATGGAAATGATTCAGACCTACACTATCCAATGGAGTAGCCACTGGCCATCTAAGGCTACTGAGCACTTGAAACATGGCTGGTGCAACTGAGGAACTTTATTATTCAATTGATGTCATTTTAATTAATTTAAATTTAAACAGCAACACATATCCAGTGGCTACTGTATCTTGGACTGTGCAGTTTTAGAAGCATCACAAAATTTCCATACTCAGGAGAATCCAATCCTTAGCAGATGGATATTTGGCTCCAGGTTCGAGATTCTATACATTAATTTCTTAATTAAAAAGTTTATTTTCTTCTCATTGGAAACCAATAAACTAAAATTTAGTGGGTTTGGTCATGACTCTTTAAAAACTCCATTCTTACTCTGAATCTTTTCTTCTAATATTTATAAAAATTTTCACATAAATTCTAATCATGGTTTTTATTAGGATTGTACATTTATTTAATTGTATAGTTCAGGTGAGAGATTTATGCTTGCGGATTGGAACCAAGTGCACCCTTTAAGAAGCCAGTTGCAAAATACTTTTTTTCATGTCAAAGAAAGTACTTGCTCCTCCCTTTGCAACACATTGCCTGTGAACTGGGTCTGAGGAGACAGCAGCTAGAGACAGTGCTCTGTTCTACCAACTCAAATCACTCACACCACTTGGAACGAGAGGCACATTATGAAATGCTTCTGAAACAGTAACATTTCTTCATTCTGTCCCTCCCTTGAAAACTGCAAACTACACACATTAAGGGGGAGCTTTTCCCTGTAGCTCAAAGTGTGATGAATTTTTCAGTTTAGGGTTAAAGATGAAACTGATGTAACAAAGTAACAGTAAACCCAGCCCCATGACATTATAAATACATCACAGCTGTCAGTATGTTCTTTCACAAGGGGCAAATACAGAAGCGAAGATCATTTTGGGGGGAGGGCAGTCACACCCAACACCATGAGCAGGGCGTGAAACATCCAGAACTATGGCTTTGAGCAGGAAGCTGAGCCATCTACAAAATATTTCTTGGGTGATCTACAGAGAGGTTGAGATGGGATAAAGCCTGATGATGAAGAAAGTAAACAAAGAGTGTTTGAGTTACCCACCCTCTCTTGATACAAAGAAATTCAGCTTTAGCAATAATGTGGGAATCCAGAAATACATTGTCATCCTAAATAAAACTGAAAACAGTAACATTCATATCCTTTGCTAGGCATCATCTAGATTTTAGGTTGACCTTAGCTGGTCAAGTATGAAGTGTTACAACACCCGATCCCAACTCCTTCCCTCACTCCTCCTTCTCTTCAAGCTGAAAAAAATGAGATGCTCCTCTTCCCTGCTTTCTCTGCAGTTAGGGATAGACATCTAACTTAGTTCTGGCCAAAAGATAGAAAAGGGAAATGCTTGAAAATATTTTTCCTCTTTGATTAGAGGAAAGAGATATAAAGAGAGAATTTTCTCTCTCTCACTGTCTTGCCTCCCCCCTCCTACTTTGTGCCTTTAAATGCAACTGTGTAGAAAGGTGATGCCTGGAGCTTTAGCAGCCATCTTGTGGCCATGAGGGAAAAGTGAAAAGAATCACAGATATGCCAACCCAGCAATCAGGTATTATTCAAGTGCTGTACCAATCTTGGGGCTGCCTACTTTCAGACTTCTGAGCAAGTAAATGATAAATATCCTTATATTTTCATCCACCATTAGTGAGATTTTCTGTTACTAATAGGTGAACACATGCTAATTGATATATCCTAAATCCCAGGAATGACAAGAGAAAAATCACTTCCTTGAGGGAACTAGACTAATCAAAGTGTAATTAGCCAATTCTCCTGGTATCTAAGATGGTTCCCTTGTCATTTGAGAGACTGTCACTGAAGAAAGAGGAAAAACACCATCACCTCATATCCACTGTGTGCCAACTCTGTGCAAGGCTTCTACCAAAGCGATTTACTTATGCTACCCTCACCCAGTCTCCAACCACTCCACATGGTAGGCACGATGATCATCCCAATTTTTTTTTAAAGGTATGATTTATTTTTTTTTTAAATTTTGGTGAGGAAGATTGACCCTGAGCTAACACCTGTTGCCAATCTTCCTCTTTTTTTTTTTTTTCTTTTCTTTTTTTTTTCCTTCCCAAAGCCCCGGTACACAGGCGTACATCCTAGTTGTAAGTCCTTCTAGTTCTTCTATGTGGCATGCTGCCACAGCATGGCTTGATGAGTGGTGTATAGGTCTGGGCTCAGGATCTGAACTGGTGAACCCCGGGCCACCAAAGCAGAGCACACAAAGTTAAACACAATGCCACTGGGCCGGCCCCCAATTATCCCAATTTTTGAGGAGAAGAAACAGAAGCAGAGAGAGGTGAAACAAAATGTCCTAGGCCAACAGCTATCACAGAAAACTTGGCCACCAGTAGGGAAATGGTTACATGCATGGCCCCAACTGCAACATGTGGACAACCCCAACTGAGTGACAAACGTTTCTTGTTCTAACACAAAACTGTAGCAGCCTGGGTTCAGAGCACATGCCACACACAGTCATATGAGCTGTGCCTTGGTGAAAGGATTCTTTGGCTCATCCTGCAATGGATAAGAATGTTCCCTGAGAGGTGACAGCAGCATCCACACGGAAGTCACCATCCGAGCAGGCAAAGATGTCACTTTAGTGCTGTTTATCTCCGTGCCCTGGATGGAATGGGATAAAGCCAGCCACACGTAGTGCTTATGGATTCCCCCAATGTTTTATCACGGAAGTAAAAGAAAGGTAAAAATAAACTTCTGGGGAAGTTGTAAAAAGGAAACATAGGTTAGGAAAAAATAGCTTGGAAATATGGGGAGGCAGGTTAGCGTAGTGGATGCATGCAACATATACATAGGTGTGAGGAGCGTGGCATGGCAAGGTGGCATGCAGCTTAGGGTAATGAAAAACCATTAGCCAGCCTGGCTTTATAACTCCTGGCTGTGTGATCTTGAGTTACTAGCTTGACCTCTCTGAGCTTCAGGTTTCCCATCAATAATATGGAAAGAATAGAAGTATTTGACCTTTTTACGTTGTGGTGAGAATTAAATGAGAAGATACCTGTCAAAGTTCTGACCTAGTACATAGTAAGTGCTCAATAATTGTTAACTATCATCATCATCATCAATATTGAATGATAATGAATTCAAAATGACTGCGAAGTGTCTAGCATAGTACTCGGCATGTACTAGGTACTCAATAAATGTCCATTCCTTGGTTTTCCCCGTCTCGAATCCCTCTACAAATAACTAAAGATTTACTTCTGATGTGATGCACCTATTACAATTTTTTAAAATATTAATGAATTCACCCGACTAAAATGGTGCTGGGCTTCATGTTATGGTTGAGAGACAGATAATCAGAGCAACAGCGGATATATGCCTGCACAATAAACATGTTAAATGAAAAAAAGGCAGAAAAGTATGTGCTCCCTGAAAAATGTTAACACATGTAACATTAACATTCATATATTTTCATACGGAAATATGGAAATTGGAGGAAAAGGCATTACTTTTTTCAAAAGATAAAAAAGATAAGAATGATCCAATTTCCACCCTCTTGAAATGGTTTTCTAACAGTTGCTAATTTGTCAACCACGTAAATGGCAACAGATCTATAAGAAATAAAAAATTTTCTAAACATTTAACTACCCTAACCTCCACGCCCTTAATAAGTCACTGTTTACTATTTTTCCTCCTCCCTAACTTCCTCTTCTCACGGGGAATAAATGCTTCCCCCTGGTTTCCACCCTACCTTTCTCTTCCCAATAATATCTCAGGGGAAATCTTTAAGCCCCTATGGTGAGACTACAATCTACAGATGGTTTGGGAACACCGAAGTAAATAACCCATTAAGAGTCATGATCACTGGGCTGGCCTCAAACACAGAGGTTTTGTGGCCTGGCGTTTGCTAAAAAGTTTTTTCTTTTTGGTTGGCTAGCCTCACGGAGCCCTGTGAATGCCAGGACTTATGATAAGCAATGACATACTTAACTGTTACATATTAATGTTCCTGATAATGCAATCTTTCATTTGGGTGATTTACAAGTCCCTCTAGTCCGACTTACAGTTGGATATACACTGAATGCTTCATCAATCATAACCATTTTTATTCTCCATCTTGTGCAAAAAGACTAGAGAAGGTGAATTTCAACTACACACTGAAGAGGGCTTTGCCATTAGCCCTGAAAAATTCCTCTCTTGTCATTTATCCATTGCATTCCCACAGCTCCTGCCTAAGCAATCTATTCACCTGCATCTTTCACTACAGCAGATCTTATCCATGGCGTAAAGGGAAATCCAGGTTTGTACCTCTTCCGTACGGCCAAATCGGCCCTGTCTCAGAGAGAGAAGAAAGCATTTCTCACTTATGAACTCGACAAAATGCCCAGCATCTCAACATTTGAAAGACTTGTGAACAAGAAGCTTGAGAAGGTCACAGAAGCTTGGATTAAACTTAAAGGAGGATTTGGAACAAACTCATCTCAAGAACCAATGAGTCAGTGATCATACTGCCCCCAATAAAGGCACTTGAAAGAAACTGTACCTCCTTTCCATCCGTGTAAGGGCTTGTCATAGTTTCATGGCCAAAATCTTCCCACAATTAACCTTGGGCCTACAGATCAGGAGGCAAATCAAAACGGAGGGCGTGATCAAAGCAGTCACTGTCCAGCGTGGCCGGATCCTAGACAACTGCAATTATCTCCTAAAGGAGAAACACACGCCTCTTCTGGGTAAGCATGTAAGAGCCCCTTATCCATCTTGCATTATCCTCATGTGCCACACCCAAATAAATGCAATTAAAAACACATAAAAATTTGTCCCCCAAAAACATGTTGCTTGGAGTGGGGGAGAACAAAGCCTATCCCTCTAAATTTTTTTTTAATCTAACACATATCCAATATTTATATTCTGATTTTATGACCTCTCTTCACTTTTCTCCTCTTAAACTCTCTCATCTTAACAATCTCCTTTTAGGCTAATAAATTTATGTTTTGATTCCTGGGTCGTTTACAGGTTGACTCCTCGAGGCAAGGGAGCACTGGATTATTGGAATTCAGTGCGGAGATGCTTCCAGGGTAAGGGTTCCCTGTTTATTAGCAGAAGAAATGCATCTGACTAATTTGACTTGTAAGTCTGATAAAATCTCCCCGGAAAAACTGATTCTATTACGATGAATACTCCTTCGAGGTGAAAAATGAGAAATATACACATTGGGTTTTATTATATATTAATTCTAACAGGGTCTGAAACGAAACTCGAGTAAGCCATCTTTTAGATGTTGGAAAACGGCAAACTTCCCCGCAAACTACACGTGAGAAGTAATTAAAGTAAATGAACATGAAATTAAACAGCACCCCCATAAAGTAGGATATAAAAGTAAAGATTATTAGGGGAAAAAAAGATTGTCTTCCCGCTCTATATTAATCTCATGAATTGTGCATTTACTCTATTTCTCTTTTATTATTTGATGATGGGTTTTTAGAGCTTGGGTTTTATTAGGACTTGCTGGAGAAAGGTCTTCAGTAGTAAGCTAGTTACAGGTCTGGGTCTGTTATTACATCTTTCACAGTAACTTAAACACTGGATGAAGCTACACAAGATAAAGGTGGGCTCATCAAACTTGCTGTGATGCAAAACTGGAAGTTTCCTGATACCGTCAGTGACAGAGTCACCATCCTGGCTGGAAAGACAGACTAAAGCTACAAAAGGTGGGGCTTTATTTATAGAGCAAAACTCTGCACCTCTCTCCAATAAACTCTACTATTCATTAGAATTCTGGGATAGCTGGTATTTGTTGAATTTGGGGGAGCTATCCAGAATCTATTCTCACTCTGTTTTCCTTTGGGGAATTACCTTTTTCCCCAATTGTTGCAAGCAGGGTGGGACTCCTCAACCAAGGTCCCCTGCCCTCTTATAGCAACGGGGTAGACACGTGACACAAACTAGGCCCCTCTGATTCATCTAAGCAGACTGGTGTAAGGAGAGAAAAATATTTGGGGAGCAATGATTTCAGCAGTGATGGTGACAAGCTGTTCAATTCATTCAAGTTGCCTGTATACTGGAATTGTCCTGCTTGCTATCCTTTCCCAAACTTCTGTCTGTTCTATGAGCTACTGGCTATTCCTCCAAAAAATCCTTTCCCTTTAGGTTAATCTCTGTTGCTTGCAACCAAAGAACTCAACCAATACGTTGGGGAGATCCTTGCCTGACACTGGTTCACAGGAGGAAGCTGAGCTGACTGAATTCGAGTTCAAGATAATTCACAATATGTGATACGGTGCCCCTATATGTTATATGTGGCTGTTCCTAAATTCAACATAAAATTTTGGCCAATGCTTATTAAAAAAAGACCAGTGTCCAAATCTGAAAATCAGGAATCTTCTTTCCAGTTTTCTGCAGTACAGTTTTAGAGATATTAAAAAAATATGGAATGGATAAAAAGAAGATGTGAGTAAACAGAGGAAGTTTCCAGGATGCGGAAAGATGAAGAAATTGAGCCATGTGAGTATCTGTTGAAGGGAGGTGGATTCTTACTCTGGACTTCCAGGAGCCACAGCAAACTGGTTGGCAGATGCAAACTTGACAATCAACACAAAATATCTAGCTGCCTTGATGTACAGTAGGCCCTCAACAAAATGATAATTATTACTGCTGTGCTTAATAACATCCGTGGAGCACACACTAGATATCTAGCTAGTGTGCTCTAGGGCACATAAAAATAAGTTACACAGGTTCTTCCCTTCAGGCAAGAATTTGCGGCTTTCAATTCTGAAAAGAACACAATAAAATACAGAGCAGACTTGAACAAAGGTTATAATGAAATACAAACACACACTTGTGGGAGCCCAGACAAAGGAGTGAGTCACACAGCCTGGGTTAAATTGAAAAGGCTTCAGAGAAGTGATATGCGAGCCAAGCCTTGAAGGATGAGTAGGATGTTAATAGGTAGAGGAGTGGGGGGAGGGAGAGAAGAGGATTGGCATCGAAAGCTAAAGGAAGCAATAACATGAGCTGCACAAGGTCAAGGGCAGGGCATAAACAGGGTAGACTAAGTGGTCTCATGTAAGCTCCCCAAGGCCAGGGACCAAGTTGGAATCTATCACTCATGTCTATCCTTAACTCCCAGAAGAGAGCCAGTCCCACAAGAGGCACCCGGTCATTCTGTGGAAGGCTAGACTAGAGGGACAGAAGATGGACAGAATAGGGTCAGGGTATGAAGGGCCTTGAAAGCCATGCTAAGGAGCCAAGTCTTCATTCTACTGTTAGGAAGGCAATGGCAGAAAAACAGAAAGCAGGAGAGAGACTTTAGAGGCTAAATAAACAGAATTTGGCAACTGGAAGGATGTGGAAGGAGAATGGAGAAAAAGGGAAAGCTCTGATTAGACTTTAAGTCTGGGAACTTATTTTTTTGAACTGAAATGATTCTGTGTCCAGAACTGTCACTGATAACATTCACAAAGTGGATCTGGACCAGAGAAACCTTCCAAGCAATAGCCCTGTCTAAGAATGGAATGCCCCATGAGAGTGAGCGTGTCATTCAAAGCCTTCCAGTAGATACCGGGAGAGCCCAGGCTTAATGCCCAGATACACCCCTATGTGAACTTCTGAGGTTACTTCATTCACCTCTCTGTGTCTTAGTTTTATTATCTATAAAATGGAGTCAAGAACAGGAGTTTTTTATAAGGTTGTTAGGAGGACTAAAAGAGAAGATATACACAAAGGATTCAGAATGGCTCCTGGCACACACCAAATGCTCCATATATGTTTCCTGCTATTATTCTTATTGTTTTTCTTATTATTATCTTCCAAGGGTGACACAGAACCAGTCCCAGGGTCCCAGTTGACTATATTCCCAATTCTATGATCCTTATGTTGGAAGAAAACAGAACCCCATGGCACCTGGGAAAAGGGGCTGACTCCAGTCAGCTGCCAGTTTTCTACAGATGGACTAGATGGTTTGTGGATGAACATCGGTAAGAAGAAAAACTAATAGAAATAAGCGTGTGATAAAACAAAAATGCTTACAAATCAATGGCATGTCTGATACAAGATGGCATCTATCACTTAGAACTACATATTAACCAACACACACCATGAGGAGTGTTTTGCTACGTGGAGTTACATCCAAGCCCCTTATGACAAGGGAGCCTGGATCAGGCCCACAAGTGAGCAATGTTGGAGGGTAGGGGGGCAGGGAGTCCTGCTGGAGGCTCAGGATGCCACCCAATTAGGTAGGGCAGGTGGAGGATGAGGTGAGGAAGGGGCAGCAGGGAACTAAGATTTAGAAAAAGGGGAAGGGATGCAAGGAACCTGGCACGCCAGGCTTTTTGTTGTTATTGTTTTAAGCAAAGGGCCATTTTGGCCATGTTTTGTGCAAGAATTTATGTGACAGTTCATTTTTGTCAACTACTGTCCATCATTTGTGTTTTACACTTTTGGATAGAGTCTGTTAAGTGTTCATACATTCCTAAACACGATATGCAATGTTAACTAATTTAATTATTTCTGTACCATATTTGGACTAACCTTTTTAACCCATAATTTGGGGTGAAAATAAGACTGGAACTCAAAAGAAAGTGAACAGTAAGAGCAAAACACAAGGCAACAATAATTCAAAGATGACACAAGATTTGGGCATGAGAAAAGTTCTGAGGATCAAAATGTACGATCCAGTTGATGTATTTTATTTCCACATTGAAAATATGAGCAAAAATGCGCCTTAATGTAAGAACCTGACACTGAGTAGCCTCTCTGGGTCACCTAAATTTAAAATGAAATCTGCTCCTCACAGGGCAGAAATGCATCATAGGGAATGAGTGAAGTGGGCAGTTGTGCACATGACCAGAAGCTGGGGCAGACCTGGATCAGAGTTGAGGTACATCAACTCATGGTGCCATGAGCTTTCCACCATACGCCACTTGCCCTTCTAAGCATAAATTGCTAATAAAGTTTGGAATTTGTTAAACCACTAACGGCATTTCTTTCCTTTGGGTGTCCTTTTAAGCTACGCAGGAGTTCCCTGAGCACATTAAGGTGAAACAAAAAAGAGCCCGAAAAGATAGTTCAAGGTAAGAAAGCAGGGAGTTACACAACCTGTCATTTATATCTTTTAAAGTAATATAGGACCCTCGCAAAGCTGCCGGAGAGTCCAAATAATTATCTCACAGCACATTAAGCTTCAGACTGCATTCTATACTTAACAAAGTATACAAATGATGCCACTTTTTGTAAATTATCACTAAGTTTTCAACACAGTATAAAACACATTATTTAAAAAACCTTAGTTTTCCGTTTTCTTTCGAACTTTAGTTTCTAGTTCCGCAACCTGGAACTAAGACCAATACTTGCAGTTTTACATATTTAAGGAAGAAAACATAAAATTGAGCAAAATGGTAAAGCCTCCATCCCCAACAAGATTCTTATTTCTGAAAGAATTGGACCAGAACCTACATTTGCTAAGATCTGATGTAATGCTGTGATTAATACAATATTTGTCCCCTTCTTAGTTACTGACATCTACATCCCCACAATAAAAGAAGCACAGAATAGCAAGACAGGTTACCAAGCTCTGGAGACTAAAGCTGGGATTACTAAGAAGTAGCCTAGGATGACGGTGAAAATATTCACAAACTTCAAAATGGCTCTGCGTTTGGTGGCCTGATCTCCTGCCCAGGCAAGAAACACCAATGTTACTACCAAGGGTACCAGGCAGAAAGATGGTCCACAGCGAACCACCTTAATTTGGATCATCACAGGTTCAAAACAAAGCCCATCCAGGGGCCGGCCAGGTGGCGCAGCGGTTGAATTCACAAGTTCTGCTTCTCAGCGGCCCGAGATTCGCCGGTTCAGATCCTGGGTGCGGACACGGCACCACTTGGCACGCCATGCTGTGGCAGACGCCCCACATATAAAGTAAAGGAAGATGGCCACGGATGTTAGCTCAGGGCCAGTCTTCCTCAGCAAAAAGAGGAGGATTGGCAGTAGTTAGCTCAGGGCTAACCTTCCTCAAAAAAAACAAAGCCCATCCACACAGCCTACAGAATATTTCTCATTTCTCAGTAAGAAGGCGCACATCGTATCTGGAAATATCCTTTTGGAACTGCCCTCCACACAAGTCCTGATTATTTATCAATTCATTCATCCATGTATTCACTCAACAAATATTTGTCAAACCCCTACCATGTACTAAACACTGAATGCTAACACCACAAAAAAGATAAGAACCAGCCTGCACCGTGACGATCAAAGTTTGCGGCTGGGGGAAAGAGGGTTAGTGGATGCCTAACACACCCAGAAATAAATAAGCAATATAATTTTTATACTCATGGTTTACTTCCAACATCAAATTTATGTAGAAAAGAAAGAGGCTGCCCTTTAAAAGAAAAAAAAGTCAGCGGATCAAAAGCATCATTAATCACTGTCTCTTTTAAATTAAAAGGTTCGCAAAAAGGTGGGCATGGAACCAACGTGGGAAACGAATCACTCCCCTTGCTGAGCGAGGGTCAGAGTCTAAATGGGAGAGTCTGCGGTATTTACCCAGCTCATCTCCTGCGTAATGGATCTGGAGAAGAGATCTCTGCTGGGGCTCTGCTAATTTGAGGCTTGGCTTTTGCTTTTTAAAAATGACACTTGGGTGGTTACTGTAGTATTGTGACTGGTTTACAAACACAACTTACAAGTGTTCTCTCAATAAGGTTCTCGCTTCCATGATTTGACCTAGTGAACCCTGAGCCACGGCAAAGGTGCTGGGTTCATGAGCCCCAGGCCTGATTCTTTGGGTGGCCTCCAGACTCCATTTGCAAAATGGCTAGCCCTTGTAAGGCAAATGCAGACATGCCTGGGGCACCGCAGAAAGGACTTCTCACCCAGTGCTGAAGAGTTAAGGAAACCCCCAAAGAGACTCACTTAAAATCAGGACGATCACAGCAAGTCGGCGTCTCCCACCTTTCTGCTCTTGAGAACACCTCTGCCCACACCTGCACTGGTTACAGTAGGGCAGGGACAGGAGATAAAGCAGGAGTTCTCTGCTGTGTACACAGCACAGAGGCAACTCAGCCTTTGACAGAGTCAGACTTCCGGCCCGTGAAATACCAGCCCAGAGGGATTTAAATATGTTTAAAACCTCAAATAAAACAACAAAACCTCATCTATGCATATACCATGAAGGCTGAGAACTTCAACAGCTGCTGGGAGAGTGTGACCATAGTTAGGGTTTTGGGAATTTAATTTTTATTGTTCTATTGTTGTTTATCGCAAACTTTACTGTCTAACGGGGTGGGGGGGTGGGGGGGGGCTGTCAGTTTTTAAAAGCTCACAAACTTCTGGAATGCCTATAGCTACAGAAAGAACATCCCCAATCCTTCCTACATTTTATAATAGTTGGAAAGCTTATATTCATTTCTTCTCCATTTTCTTCTGTTTTTTCTTTCTTTTTGTTTTTTGCTGAGGAAGATTCACCCTGAGCTAACATCCATGACAATCTTCCTCTATTTTGTATGGGGGTCACTGCCACAGCATGGCCACCTCGAGTGGTATAGGTCTGCACCCAGGAACAGAACCTGGGCTGCCAAAGTGGAGTGTCCCGAACTTAACAACTGGGCTACAGGGTCAGCCAATCTCTGTGATAGTAAGAGCAAGTGGAGACAAAAACGTAATCTGTATATTCATGGTAGTGATAATGATGACATGTACTATTTACTGAGTGTTTATCACCTGCTGGCACAGTCCTAAGAGCTTCATATACCTTCTCAAACTTCCTCTCAACTTCAGAGTAGGTACCACTCTTGTTCCCCATTTTAAGGTAGAGAAAACTGAGGTCAAAGTCACCAGGGCAGTGAGCAGAACTGCTGAGATTTGAATCTGCCAAACAGGTGCATAACCAGGGCCTCTTTTGCTTAATACATAACATAATTAACCCTGAATAGAAAGTAGTTGGGGAGGAAGGGGGAGCTGGGGGACAGTTTCAAATCCACAGCAAGCAGACTCTGCCAGTTGCATAAGCAATCTCCAGTCGCCCTCCTCCCTCAGCACCAGAATCCCAGTTTCGTTTGGGCAGCAATGAGCTCAATTAAAATATTTTCATTTCCAGGCTCTCTCGTCACAGAAAGTAGCCCTGAAACACAGCCCTGGCCGATGAGATATAGACAGACGTCCAAAGGAAGAACGTTCCTTCCAAAGTAGGAAAGCAAGTCCAGGAAGATATAGTTTATTTCACAAAGAAGCAAAATCTGGAGAGAAGAAACAACTTGGTCCCTTGATCTTTCCCTTCCTTCCTGCTGGAAACACACCCTTGATGTCTAAAGGTACAGGGGCTACTCTGTGACCATCAGACCATATGCTAAAGATGGTGGACTGACAAGCAAGGAGGGGCTCAGTCTTGGGGGACTCCCTTGACCAGTGCACCAGCCTTGAAGGGCCTACTTCTGGACTTCCTGTTTTGTTAAACAGAATTACCGCCCCCTCAAAACTCCCCCCGACATTTGAATAAGCCAGGGGACTACAAACTGTGGCCTTTAGGGTAAATCTGGAGGCTGTTTGCCCAAAGTTTTACTGGAACATAGCGACGCCCATTGATTTAGGCATTGTCTATAGCTGCTTTCATGTCACAACAGCAGAGTTGGGGAGTTGCGACAGAGATTGCATAGCCTGCAAAAGCCTAAAATATTTACTGTCAGGCTCTTTACAAAAAAAAGTTTGCCAACTCCTGGATTAAGACACTGTAGTCAGGTTTCTGTTCAGTGCATCCAAATTCAATCCTAATTGAAACATAGCCAGTTATGGAAAATTCTCAGTAAGGCAAGAATAAAAACGCCTGCTCTTCCTACTCAACCAGTGTTCAATAAATTTGTATATCAAGTCCGACCATGTGCCAGATCCTTTGTGACGTGCTGGGCACACAGACGTGAATAGCGTTCCTGACTATTCAGGAACTTGCCATCTTTGTAGATACACATGCTAAAAGAACAGCTCCAAAAAGAATCACCCATCATTGTAAGTGCTAGGGGAAAATACAGGATGCTGTGTGAACCTATAATCAGAGAGCCTAACCTAATCTGAAAGTTAGAAGAATCGTCTGTGGAAAAGTCAAAGTTACCTATGTCTCTACATAAAGCTGCTCCACCTGCCCAGCTTCTAGTCACACATAAGCTACTCCTTGGGGAAGATATAGTCCCTTTTCAAAGCTACACCGCAAAACTCTTTAATAATAACTAGCTTGAATACACTCGAAGGAAACCCAAATTCTGAGAAGGCAACTGTCTAGAAAAATCTCATTCAGTGACTTTAACGCTTCCATATGACTACGAGTTATACATCCTGAGACAGTTTTAAGAGGAAAAAACATTTGGGAATCTATACCCAATGGATAATTTAATCCTCAATGTAATTTTTGCATTGGTGCCCCCAAGATCAAGGCCACCCGTGCTTGCCACCTTATCATGGACACCCAACAGTCCTGGAGACTCGTGCTGGAGTGACTTTTAGAGAGAATAGGCTATTGTGCTCTGACAGCAAAGCAAACAAAAGTGATATTTTCCAAAACACATCAATTCCGAAGACCCATGGAGTATTTGTAGTGAACTGCAACAAATACAAAATCTGTTATTCCAGAACGTAGTCAAATGAGGATGAGAAACGCAAGACCCACAGAATCTTGACATTGGGAATGGAGAGCCATGAATGGTCTTTTAGGGAAATTAGTTCAATCTTTAAGGGCTAACAACTCTGAAAACATTGCACTTAGAGGGGATCTGGTTGGATTCTCTAATTGCTCTGGCACCCATCCCTCAGTCCTCCTTGGCTGGTTTGCTGAACACTGTGTTCGAGGGCAGGGAGGTCCCCAGGGTTCTCGTCATCAGCCTCTACTCTGGATCTGAAGCACAAAACTGTCCATTACACAGTTATCACATTGTAGTTCAGTTGGATGTACAGAATTATGCAACTGATCATAGTCCTTTATCAGGAATTGTGTAACATTTATTGAGTGCTCACTGTGCACCAGGCTCTGCTTTTATATTCATTATTGCATTTAATTCTCACAGCAAACTTTTTAAAATGGGTACAGTTTTCCCTATTTTATAGATGAGGAAAGAGAAGCTCAGAGAGGTCAAGTAGCTTGTACAGGATCACACAGCGAGAAAGCTGGTGAGCTGGGATGCAAGACCCAGCTCATCTAATTCTAGAAACTGCACTCCTTATCACTTACACATTCAGAAGCTCCCTCCCTAAGCTTCAGGGTAAGTCCAGCTGTACTCCGTAAAGTACTAGCTCCAACTCCAGGAATCTAGAGGTGGGAGGCGAGAAAATAGAGAAAGAGAAAACAATAAATTGTATGTTCTCTCCTTTCTCAAGAAATTTCTAGGCTACTTCTCTTTGGTTTAACTACAACAACAACCACAACTTTAGCTAAAAGCAACACCATCAGCCAAATTTATTGAGAACTGCGTTAGCACAGTTCCAGGTACCTGCCACAATTTACCGGGTGAGAAATCAGTTGGGAGATAGAGCACAGGACATCAGGAAAAAAAGAGAAGGGATAATTCTGCCTCTCTGATATCAAAGATGACCCAAGAACTGAACAAAAGAAAGGCTCTGAGTTCCAGAAATCTCTTAGCCCTGAAGCAAATCCATTAACAGATGAGCAGCACCCACTGCTAACAGTCTCTCATCTGTCAGCTCACCTCCGGTCCTCGAGAGCCAACTGGAAGGTTTTCCCCTAAGAGGAAACAGCCAGATGTGAGACAAAGACACCTCAGCAATGGGCTGACTTGACATATAATCTGTCTGTTTCTGTCTCTGTCTCTCTCAAAGGGGCACAGAACAGAAAACATGGAACAGTATAGAAAAGAAGCAGACTCTAGCTTCCCAGGCTAGCTATCATCCCAATCACCTATGAGCTTGTTAATGGCGCCATGACGATTTATGGCAAGAAGCACGAGCACAGGAACATTCTATCACATGGACTGACTCCAAAAGAACCAATAAAGTGTGAAGGAAACTGAGAACAAAGTAACAAACACATGAAGATAAACCTCAGCTGAATCACGTACGAGGAAGGGGGTGAGAAGCGAAGGCTGCACTTCCGGTATCAAAAGGTAGGAAGCTCATTGACACCTCAGGAAACAGGTGAGGGCACCAAAAGTGGAGAAGGAGTCTCCAAAGGGCAAGAAGTCACGGAGATGGAATGACTCGGATAGCATGTGGACCAACGAGGCACACAGTGCGGGACACGGCTGGTTCTGAAACCTGCCAAATGGTGGGTTCAATTTTTACAACAAATAAGAATTCGTTAGGGCTTTAAGGATAGATGCAGAGCCTGAACAAGCAGCAAGGCAGGAGGAAGGGAAGAAAGTAGCCTGTAAGTAGTGTAAGGTGCCTGGAAAAGCAACAGGCATCGGGAATGTAAGAAAGTCACCTAGACTATGACTCATATCCACATAGGGTCACAAATTTGGACTTTTAATGCTTTCTCTAAATCAGATTTAACCCCCTAGTCACAGAAATACAACAGGACTGCATTCAGTCCTTCATCAAAGAATTTTAACCTTGAGGTCCATTATGGCATCGCATCACCTAAATACATCAGAAGCACTATTTTGGGTAAATCGTGTGCTGCACGCTATTATACTGCATTATATGTTGTGCGCATGTGTGAAAACATTACCTTATTTAAGGTAAACATTGAGAAGTTACCATAAATCTCCTAAGTCCGTTTTACCTTTGTGTTACGCATTCGCACATCACCAGCCTTGAAGTAATAGAAGTGGCCCAGGTCTCTCCTGCCTTCTGAGAGGTCCTCCTTTCATAAATATATGTGAAAAATAGAATCAGTACTAGGAAAGTTTAAAGTAGTGTAAGGGGGTTCCAAATGGGAGAGAATCCAAGGAAAACCAAAGGGAAAAGACCAACGTGCAGATGCTCTCGAAGCATCAAAGCGAGGCCACCGACACGAGGGCTGTGCGCAAGAGGCCTGCAGGATGACTGAGCACAGAGCTGCATCTGCGAATGGAAATGTCAGACAGGTAGAAATCACACTGCTGATGTGGAGGACCGAGAACAACATCTATTGTATAAGGAAGGACAAGGTCGTGGAGCTAAAAGCAAGAATAGAGATACAATTTGCAAGAGACAATAAGTAAGAGCAGGGGACGTAACTGTGTAAGACAAAAGAAGTCGGAACAGGCAAATATTTCTACTTCTGGTGGTTAGGGCTAACAGACTGCTTAAAAATGCCTGCAATTTAATAATTTTGAAATGATTTCCACTCCTAAATTGCCATCAACTGGATGAAGGAGACAGAAAATAATTCTGAAAGTCAGATACAGTCACATCACAAGGACTTAAGACTAAGTATCTTGAAGTGCTTGAGAACTGACAAATGCTATTTCAGAGCTTCCAAGGGGCAGGAAAAGCCCCAGAAGACTGCGAAAGGTGGGGAGGGTAACGAAGCACCCCTTAAACAATGATGAGCCAAGTAATTAATACTGATCTTCTTCCATTCCCTACCAGGGGAGATACTGGGAGGAAACAATCTTTTTACCATCACTCTGAGAAGAACAAGTTACCAGGCAACAACCAACATGGTTTTCTGGAGACATGGTGCTGGCCCCTCCGACTGAATGACAAGTCAGGTAGATACAGGGGAAATAAGAGATGTAATCTTATACAGTTCTGTTAGTGTCCTGATTCTGTCCCGTGACAGTCTCATCAACAGGCGAGGAAGATGCGAGTAGGCACGCCACACCCATCGGGCGGTTATCACTGGTGCGCTGTCAACCCGGGGACGCCTAACAAGTGATGTTCCACAGGTGTCCACCTTCCCACCAGGATTATTTAATATCTCTATCAATGAGAACCAATAGAGAGCTTCCTGTGCCCAGAGAACTAGCCTGCAATCAAATTCCAGGGTCTCCCTATCAATGTCCTATATCACTACTACGCTTGTTACTCAAGATATAAGCCCCGTGTTTCATCTCTGCATGAAAGACAAAAGACAAAAATCTAGGAAGGTAACTGCAGAGAGATCGAAACTCACACTGCAGCACCATCCATGCACACCCCTCCTGGGCTCACAGCGACTCACGAGTCGTTTTTTAGTTTTTCACTTAATGGCACTTTACGTTGCACACAAACTTCAAGGAAGCTGACCCAAAACAGTCCCAGGAGGCCTCAGACTCAGAGTGGGCTCCAGGGAGCTAAGAAAGTCTCAGTCTGAAATCAGCCCACAGGTCTGCAACTGCAAAAGGCTAGCTTTTAGGGATCCCGTTCTGAATGTCATCTCGTAGACTGCGATTTCTGAAGCAGCACCTGACCCCAATCCAAAATCGCCGAGAAACAAACAAATTATCCCTCAAAGGCCCCAGGAAAGTAATGATGAGATGACTTAATTAGGCAGAAAAAAGAAACTAAAAAACTAAACTTAATGTGTATCCACCCAGACCTGAATCAAAAATAAAATTCCACTATAAAAAAGGATTTTTCGGAATGTTAGGTCCAAGAATATGGCCATATTGTTCCATCCTGAGGAACCCAGTTGATTCAGTTTTACTACCAGACTCCCGCCTGCTTCTACGTCCCTCACTATAAACATTTACAAATTTCATCTCGGCATCAGTACTAAACAATATTCATTAAGAATCCCGCCAAAGTGCAAGATGTAAGTAAATCAAACCTTTGATGCTCTGTTTTGCAAATTTCATGGGCCACTAGGGATAATTAAAAGGGCAATTATATAAAGTTGGTGCAGTTTTGAGAAACAAATGACATTTTCTGCTTTAAAGCACTTGATAATTTGATATTTTGCTATTAGGGCCATCATGTGTACTTTTATAGACAGGCAGCCAAATAAACAATAAATGTTCCTTAACAGCCTCTAATGATTGTTTTTGCCCACTGATATCACTCACCATTCCAGTCCATAAATCATATGCTGAGATTAAGGTAAAGATAATGAAAAAGTATTAGAAGTCATTAAGCTGGAGGAGAAAAAAAAAATAAGGCTAAAAGCGTTGGTTTCTTCCGTGCTTTTCGCAGAGACCCAGCAAAATCTGAGCTTCTGAGTGTTGGAGCGGGGCTCGTCGTCCTGTGTTTAACCACCGCTCCGAAGCCAGCAAAGTACATTACAGCTCATGAAAAATACAGCGAAGAAACTGCTAGTGGCAGAAGCATTTAACTTCCTTGTTAGCAGCCTCCCCCAAGTGGCACTTTTTCACCGGCAAGTTGTTTATTATGTTGGTGCCAGGCAAAACTGATTAAATGGGGCTCTTAAGAATCAAAGCGTTATAAATTCATGGAAATACAGCAAGCAATAAATTCCATGGAATTAAAAGCTTACTAGTGCTATTAGCATTTCAGGGTGTTTGAATTGTTAATACTGATGTGCAAAAATGATGTGCCTCTAAGACAAGGCAGACCAAGGCAACACAGGCAAGCCGCTCTGGAAATTTTTTAAATCAAAGTGGCACTGGGACTTGGCCATTGTTACAGCCACAGGAATGCAGGAGGGGAGTAATTATCTCCCAAATTTTCATCTGAAAAGTCAATCCCACCGCAGAAGAGAGAAGGCACCAAATAAAGGTTTACATGCAGGAAGAAAACAAGGGTAAAAATATTATGCAAAGGATTTATGCTTTCAATGAACGGAAATTCCATCCTAACAGCTAAGAGGCATGAGAGCTTTATCTTGTAACCTGGTCTTAGCCGGGCTGGGGTCCAATATATTGTGACTGGATTGATCTGGGATTTCTTACAGGACAGATAACCACTGATCAGGCCCCAGAAAAGTTATCAAGAGGGATCAGGCGCATGGGTGAAGTGGCCAGTACATTTCCCTGGATTGTCATGTCTCATCTTCAGCTCTTTCTGGGGGTTTAAAAAGTGTTATTCTAAAGAGACGAGGGGTGAAAAAAATCAATTATTATGCCATTAGGCAAGTGATATCTTCTCAAGTACAAGACATGATTATTCTATTGCACCCATCTATTTAAAGAATACTTCTTTCCAACAGAAATGCATCTGAGGATCTTTGCTACTCAAACACATATGTAGGGAAGAGAGAGAAAAAAAAATCAATGAGTGTTTCTTAAAGACTTAGATTTTTTGAAAAAAAGTGTGGGGATATATTTCACTTTAAAAAGAAATAATTACTGTCCACAAATACAGTATGATAACTTGAAAACACAATTTAAGAGCAAATGCACTCTCAAATCTGGAATTACCAAAATTCAGGAAAAAAAGCAATCCAAAGCTGTCAATCTAGACAGATGCCCAAAACATCTATTCATCTATTCCAGAGTTGGCCAAAAAAGTACTATTTTCTAACATATCAAGAAAACTTAATTCTTTTGATAAAAGAACCACATGCGTAATAGAATCTACTGACGGATCAGTGGTACGTATGATTATCTCTGGGGCTATGTTCCACATGTGGATATAACATTTGTACTCAGTGAAGCTGCCTGCTGCTTCCCCAAAGAGACAGAGCCTGCTCATGTACCAAAAAATAGAAAGGACACAAAGAGGAAAAACCTTACAGAGAGAAACTCATAACCATTAATGCGCTTTCACTGGGCTTAAGGCCAAAGCCACGCATTGAAAGGAGCAACATTTTACAGGGTGTCTGATTAACACCGCTGTTCAAAAACAGCTCTGCCTCCAAGACAAGACCTACTATGTGTAGAACGCTGGCAGAGGAGAGGAATAAATATAAGACATTGTTCTTCTACTCAAGAAAGCTTAAGAGTGTCACTGGGGAAATAATCAATTATAAAGCACCTATTATATATTCTAAATCTGGAGTCAAAAGATTCTTAAAAGACAGGTTCTCTACCCATTGGGATTTTAGAGTGACTTTAAGATAAAGCATACACCCAAAAAATAACCCCTGAACAAGGCAGTATTATATCTATCAACATTCTATACACATAGAATAATGGGTTTTTTTGTGCAATAGAGTCTTCAATTATAGGAGAGTGAAGAGTAAAACCTTGATAAATAGATCACTGGGGAAAATTTATGTAACAATGAAAATGAAAAATAACATCTGTATCTTGCTCTTGGCAGTACCCTCTGCATCATGAGTGGGTCAACCATAATATCCACGTGAGGCTATGTGTAGGACTATATCCAACACTGGTGAGCAAAATCAATATGGTCCTTGCCCCCAAATATGGGACACATATTGGGGTCTCAAAATATACTAGGGATGCGACAAGTGGCAGAAAGTGGCCTCAGTAACAGTAGAGAAGACCCGGAAGTTTCCATACCTGTGTGCCACACTGCCCCTCCAACTCTGTCTTCTCACATGGGTCTCCAGTGCCCTGTTCCCCTTCAAAACTAGAAATTCCTCTCTCAGTCTTTCATTTCCACTGACTGACAACCCTTTAATGTTAAGGAGCTGTACTTAAATGTTATGCCAAAGAGAAGATATTTCTATTAGCTTTTGATGACCAACTAGGACAAAGAGCTCTGCTCCTTATTAAAGGGTTACCTTCACTGACCAGTACAAAGATTCAGTCTGACTTCGGTGCATTTTTTGACTCGAGTTTGGAATCAACGGAGCTCACAAATATCTTCCCAATGTTCCTGCTGATACTCTTTCAAGGGTAACTGCAGAACGGCTAGGGAAGAGCTCAGTTCTAGCTTATCTGCGGATCTGGAGATAACTGTATCACAGCCATGGTCTTCCTTGGTTTGGTAGATGCAGCGCGTGGAGAAGGGAAATTTCTCTGGATCTCTCCCCAGGAGAGTCTCCTCCCTTCTCACTAAAATTGGGACTAAGGAGAGGCCTCACACCCACGGGTGCAGATTCATCTCGCTCTTTCGCATTCAATCCTCTCTGTTCTACAATGAGCAGAGGGAGCAAGTTGTACATCTTTCTGGTCCCACGTGGCCCACTTGAGAGTGGCCAGATTCACCTTTGTGTAAAGGATGAGAAAGAGGCCCCTTAGATCCAAGACTGGGCCATGCATTCAAGCTCAGATTCCAACAATGACCTGCAAGGCGGTGCTGCGAAAGGGTAAGTCCAACTAACAATCAGATCCTGATTTGCTTTCTACTTGCCACTGGCCTCCTTCATACATGTCTAGCTTGTGCGAAGCAGTGTCACTTGGCCTCAATACCACTGTGACAAAATTTGGCTCCAACTTCTAATACACGCCCAGGTCCTCACCCTTCCTCCATACTACCTTAGCCAGAAATTAAGCTGCTTTCCTCCCTCCTCCAATGTCCTTGTCTTTGTCAGGTTCAAGACTACAGTATTGTGTTTTCCAGCACAAAAGTTGGCTGATATTTTCATGCTGTACCAACTCCCTTTCAGTCTTCCTTGCATGCAGCTTGAGGCTGCCTCCATTATTTCACTCACCGAGCACAAAGTTTCTGATGACAAAGTGTGTCCTTGGAACACAATCCCTTTGTTAACAGGGGGACTACTGCTTGATAATAGGGCACTAATTGTACAGCCCAGACAATGAGCATAAACACGAACTGGGGAAGAGAGAGAAGTAAATAACAATACAAAGTCATAAATGCTTCTGCCAAACGAATGCAAAGAAATAAAATGCTCGAATATTCTGAGGACTGAGTGTTTATCTTGGAAGGTCTGGTCATAGAGGGCGGCTACAAGATAAGAAGAGGATGGTGCACTGGCCATCTTGAAGCCTGATACACAGAACTTGAAGAAAATTAAAATTGTCTGCTCATGCTCTTTTCCTACTGCGATGTCTTTGCCCTACTCCTCTGATCTGTAGGCATGAAGTTCTACCCCTCACAGAGGCTTAACTCCAGTGTCACGTTTCTCATGAATCTCCTGCTAATATTCCCAGGTGAAGATGAGCCCTCCTTAGAATTCCTTTGAGTCTAATAATTCACATCCAAAATGATTTCCATGTTAGCTTCCGTACCTTCTCTAACATGCCATGAGCTCCCCAAGATCTACAGAAATATGTTACTCATCTTAGTGTTTTCAGGCCTATGGAACCCAGAATATAGTAGGACCTTGGGGTTTATCAATTTTAACTGCACTGCAAACAGCAAACAGAAGGTAAAGATAAGTGAAAGCTGATCCTCGAGGTCCCTCAAGAAGCATGTGACCAAAGGAAGCCTGGAGAGCAAATGCTTGATGGCCTGGACACCAGATGAGACCTTCTCTGCTGCCCTGGGAGCTGAGAAATTGCAAGGACAGAACTGTTGGAGTTGCTCACCACCAGGAAGGGAGTCCCATTAGAAATGGGGTCAACACAAAAGAAAGCAGAGGGGAGAAATGTAAAGATGAGGCTTTAGGGCTCAAATCAAGTCCAGCCAGGACTATACCTGACCTATTTAGTTTCATAATCTGTCCCTTTTGGCTTAAGCCATTATGGGCTGTGTCATATGACATGCAACTAAAACAAATGTTCTAGATGATATATAAATAATGGAAGTTGATAAAATAAATTAGCATTACACAGGAGACCAGCCATACAGAGTTGTGAGTCCAAAGTGAGGATGCGGTTGATCTGGGCTGAATCAACTGTTTCTTTTCACTGGGTTTTGAAATCAATCAGCAATCCCAACTGGATTTTCACATTGACTAAAAGCAAGGATTTAAAAGAGAGATATCAAAATCCAGTATCTGATCGTTTTCAGAGGGCTTGCTAGCCTTTAGGTAATAACACTTCACTCTTTGGCATCCCAGAACAAGAATGCTCAAATGGGTGTTATACTCCTAACACATAATCCAACAGCACTAACGGGATAAATGGGGAAAATAAATTCCATCCCCCACCACCAGTTTCCCTTCCCAAAGGCAACCATTGTTACCAGTATCTCGCCTCTCTCTTCCAAAAATCTTCTAGACAGATACAATCATATGCGTTTTGTATGTACTTCTTTTTCCCCCTCTTCTACCCAAAGAGTAGTATATTTTCCCACTTAGTCACTTAATTAGTATATCAGAGCTATTTCCAGATCAGCACATAGGGATCTACATTCTTTTTTAGTAGCTACACAGTGATATCCCCATGTGTCCCCTACCCCTACCACAGGGATGGCCCATAATTTAACCATTCCCTCCTGACAGATATTTAGGGAATTTCATTGTTTTATTTTTCCCCACAAATAGTAAATCCCTAGAAGCAACAGTTGATTTTTGCCACTGCATTTGCTAACTAAGATACTGCATTTGCGAACTAAGAGTCAACAACCTTGCCAGCTGGAAAAATAAATCCCCATTTCCCTTCTCACATACCCCTGTGGGGGCTTTCCTTTCCCTGGCATCTTTCAGACAGGATCAGATGATCAGAGGCCCTTGATGCACATTGAAAACAAAACAAAGAGAGGCACAATTCTGGAATATCAGCCGATATCCACTACAGCAGAATCCAAGCCACCTGGTAAAATAGTCCCCCACTACACTTTTTAAAATTAATACATTTTTTAGACCTATTAGAAAGTCATTTGAGCCTAAACCTACATGAGGCTTCTGGGGGTGTCTCACACCCTCGGAGATCCACGCGGCGTGGTCATCACAGCCCGCGTCCCTGCGAGTTGGCAGAGTAGTTCCCACCCTCTCATGCTTATCCTTCATTTTTCTCCTGTCCTTTCCCACCTTTAACATATCCTGGAGCATTCTTTCAGCCTGTTTTCCTCCAGTCTAATTATTCTTTAATTTTAAATAATATAATAACTTTGACATTTCCATTTATAGTTAAACCTTGCTAATTTGCACAAATGATGGGTAGACACAGCACAAATTAACAAGCTTGAGAAATCAGCAAACACAAAAAAAGCCAGTGATTAAAAAGAAATCAACTTGCTGCATTATGAAATACACATTTATTCTTAGAAGCAAATTCCGCAGACTTGTGAGAAAGTATGGAGCAGTGACACTTGGCTGCTTTCTAATAGTCTTTCTTTGCTAAGATATAGGGTTACTCTCTTTCCACAGTCTCCAGTGATGATGTTTTCTGAACAAAGTATCAGAACACATGGTAAGATGAAATCTTTCTGAATAACTATGCGAGTCAAAAGGCAGTCTATGGGCGTAGTTGTGCTGCTGTAAGAATTTCTGTGCTCTCTGGTTATAGGGAAGAAAAAACATACTGTCTTAGTACATTCAGGTTGCCATAACAGAATACGATAGAATGAGTGGCTTATACACAACAGAGATTTACTGTATTTCTCACAATCCTGGAGGCTGGAAGTCCAAGATGAAGGCATGGGCAGATTTGCTGTCTAGGGTGGATCTACTTTCTGGTTCACAGGAGGTCATCTTTTTCTGTGTCCTCACATGGCAGAAGGGGGTGAAGGATCTCTCTAGGGACTCTTTTAAAGAGCACTAAATCTCACTCAAGAGGGTCCACCCTCATGATCCAATTGCCTCCCAAAGGCCCTAACTGACATGACATGGAGTGTTCGGATGTAACATATGAATTTGAGGGGAGGGGAATCCAACCATTCAGTCTATAGTGTACATGAAAGTGGTTCCATCCTGAAAAACCCACGACATGTCCAATGCAATCTCTTTATCCTCCTGTTCTACACTAGGGCTCTCCCATCATTTCACTAACTCAGCCAATGTTACCTCCATCCAGTGATGTTCACGTCATAAATCGAGGTGTCATCTTTAAGAACTCCTCTCTCTCGCATTACTATCTCAGTCTATCAATGATGGCTGCCTAGTTTTAACTCCTAAATATCTCAAAGCCCTTCTTTCCTTGCCTGTCCGCCATCAATAGCATAGTCCAAAGTACAACGTTCTCCAGCTCTGTCTTCTGCAAGAGCCTCTTGCCACAGTCATCTGTCCTACACAGCTTCTTCCATATCCTCCTCCCGTGCCACACTTCAGCCACGCTGGCCTAGTTTCTCTTGTTTAAGCATGGCACATTCACTCCCACCTTGTGGACTTTGCACTCTCTGTTCCTACATGGAATGCACTTTCCCTAATCCATGTCTGGCTCCTGCTTTACATCTCTACCTACCTCGTTGGGGGCACTTGCCCTGACAATCCAACAGTCCAAAGTGGTCACTGACCTACTCAGCCACTCTCTGTTACATCACTATCTCAGTTCGCTGCCTAGCAAATTAAACCTGACTGCTCTAGCTTATTTACCTGCTTACTGTCTGTCTCTGTTAGGTCATAAGAGTGAGAGCTGATTCTGTATCATACGGTGCTCAAGTACACAATACTGTATTCTCGGTGCCTTGAATAGTGTCTGGCACACAACAAGATGCAGTGAGGAGCCTCCAAAGCTGGTTGCCAATAATTCCTCCCATTCTTGTATGCACACGCCCACCAAGAGCTGGAAACTTCTCCTCTCCCCCCTTGAGTGCGGGCTGGCCATGTGACGTGTTTTGACAAATTCAAAGGCGTGAAGCGGTCCTGTGCCAGTTCTGGGCCTAGGTCTTAAGAAACCTGGCAGCTTCCTTCTTCACCCTAAGTCTATCATGCTGGAGAGGCCCAGTAGAGAACCAAGTCATGGCCAGCACCAAATGCCAAATGCATAGGTGAAGGCATCCTGGAAGTTCTAGCTCCCAGCTGAAGGCATTCATGCAGAGCAGAGAAAACCCACCCCTGCTAAGCCCTGCCCAAATGGAAGACTCTCGCACCAACGGTTGTTTTCTTAAGCCACTACGTCTCAGGGTAGTTGGTGAAGCAGCAACAAAGTGAAGCAGAGGTGCTCACTATTTCTTCAGCATCAACGACTGCCCTCCTTACTAGTTTTTCTGTATCTACTCCCCATTCTTAACTCCACAGAGCGAACTTCCCAAAATGCAAATCTCATCATATTCTCCCACTACATCCCAAATATCCCTCACTACAAAAACAAACCAACCAACAGAAAAAACTGTTTGGGAAGCACAGATTCAAATCCAAGTACTTCTGCCTGCAACTTGTATGTATCCTTGGCCTTATACACAGCCTGGCATCTTCTAGGTGCATTCAGTTCCTTCCACACACCACCGTCCGACCCAGCACAGGGGACATGCTGTTCCTTCTCCTTGCCTCCCCATTTAACCTCCAGTCTTCTCTCTTTCTCCAGGTCTCATTTGAATCATTTCCCCTGAAGCCTTCTCCGACCTCCCTGACTAGGGCAAGTCGCCCAACTGTAGGCTCTCAAAGTACCATGTACCTCCATGTCTTAGTCCTCATTAGATCAGCCTTTATCAGCTTCCATTAGTCTGAGCTACATGAGGCCCTAATCACGTCTTTTTGGGCTGACTACTATAAACTCAGCAAAGAACACTGTGGCTGGCACATAGAAGAAGCGCAAATATTTGTTGGAAGAGTGAATAAATGAAGAATGTGGTTACTTGGACTGCCTACTTCAAATCCTGGCCACTCCACACACCTTGGGCATGCTGGATGAATGGCTGGCTGCCTCTCTGTGCCCGTCTTCCTTCATCTGGGGAAAACAGTAGCGTTTCCCTAACAACCAGGTTTTTCTGAAGTTTAAATGAAATTATACATAAGGGGACTTAGCCCAGCACCTGACATACAACAAATATTCAATAACTAGATCTCATAAGCATCATCACTTACTATTATTCCTGTTTCTCACTGTAAGAAAAGTCCTAAATTACAAAGTAGTAGGAGATTTTCTCCCCGATGTTCTACCATCTTTTTTTCCTTTATGAGAATAGATCCCTTGTATGCTATGCTAAGCAAAGATGACCCGTGGCATCTCATTGCCAAGCTGGCCTCTCAGAGAAAACACCTAGACTGCCTTCATCATGGTCTTTACAAGAGCTGATCGCAGGAAAGCAATCTGATCAGACAAATTTCCAACAAATGAAATAACAATTAAATACCCGGCCCTCCCTTCTTACATCTCTTGGAGGCATTTAATGAGGATCTTTGTTATTCTTGATAGAGATATGAATTGGTACCATTCTTCTAGAAAATAGTTTGGGGATATACACAAAATTTTAAATATATATCAATATCTGTCTACCTACCAACCTATTTATCTATCTATGTAACTTCAAATACATATACCTTTTCACACAACATTTTTCTTTGTGGTACTTTGCCCTAAGTCAGTGCTTCTCAACCAAGGTAAGTCTGTCCCCACCCCCAGGGGACACATGGTAATGTCTAGGGATGTTTCTGGTTGGTATGCACACAGTGGGAAGGAAGTGCCACTAGCATCTAGTGATAGAGGCCAGGGATGCTGCTAAACATTGTACAACGCATAGGACAGCCTGCACAGCAAAGAATTATCGAGCCCAAAATGTCAAGAGTCCTCTGGTTGAGAAACCTTGTCCTAAGAAAATAATCAGACAGGCTTGCAAACATGAATATGCAAGATTGTTCACCAGCATTGTTGTGTACAACCTTGTATATCCAACAAAATGGAACTGGTTAAATAAATTGTGATATATCTATCTACAGTTTTAAGGTAATAATAATGTTGCCATACATCAACTGTTACAGAAAGCTACTGGCAACGTATATTTAAATTTTAAAAAAGTAAGAAAAATGTAGCATGATCCTGTTAAAACTGTGATGTCTCTATACCCAACTGCTGAATAAAGATATAATATAAGCCACAAATGTAATTTAAAATTTTCTAGCAGATACATTTTAATAAGTGGAACAAATGAAATTAATTTTAATAGTATATTTTATTTAATCTAATATATCTAAAATATTATCATTTCAACCTGTAATCAATATCCAAACTTAATAGATATTTTACAGTCTCTTTTTTCAAAATCCAGCGGGGATTTGACACTTACAGCACATCAGTTCAGACTAGTCACATTTCAAGTGCTCAATAATTGACTGGGGCAACTGGTTGCCATATCGGACAGCCAGGTCTATGCAATGACAGATGGGGAGAGAAAGAGGTTTAGAGGGACTGTCTCCATAACAGTCCAAACTGTGATCCTGGGGTGAATTTGCAATAATATTTACTTTCTTACTTATGTTTTCCTTATTATTTGTTTTCTATTTTATTTTATGTTATTTTTGAGGAAGACTAGTCCTTAGCTAACATCTGCCAATAATCCTCCTCTTTTTGATAAGGAAGATTGGCCTTAGCTAACATCTATGGCCATCTTCCTTGATTTTATATGTGGGACACCTGCTACAGCATGGCATGATAAGCAGTGCATAGGTCCATGCCTGGGATCTGAACCAGGGAACCCCAGGCTGCTGAAGCAGAGTGCGTGAACTTAACTGCTGCACCACCAGGCCAGCCTCTGTTTTTCACCAGGAAAAGTATCATGTATAAGTAAAGAAAATCCAACTGTATGTATTTTGAAGGAATAAAGAGAGAATACTGCTTGTTGGGGTCATGAACATATATGAGGCAGCCTTCCTGATCACTCCCACATCCTTGTTGTAAATGAGATTCTGGGGTTTTCAGAGAAAGAACCTGCCGCCACCTCCCATGTGTGCACATGCATGCAGGCACCTAGGCACCTAAACTCTTTTGCATAACAGTGGAGTCAAGGTCATTCCTGCCAAGTGTACCCCAAATGGCCAACCCTCTGCTCCCTCAAAACACATCTGAGTAATGAAAAAAGAATGGCCTTCACCCTCTCACAGATAGGAATTTCTGCTCCTTGTCCTGTGGTCCCTCCTTCTTCCTTCCTTCCTTCCCTCCCTTCCTACCCCTCCCCCCCATCTCTCTCTCTGTCTCTCTCTGTCTCTGTCTCTCTCTCGCCTTGGACACAGTGAATACTCAATGCAGCTTGTACCCACGTTCCTCAGTGTGTAAAGCTGGGGACACAAGCCTAACGCTCCTTTAACATCATCTGTCTATATAAGCTCTCTAAGATCATGTTAGTGCAGAGCCTGCAAAACCGTGTCACACTATTTCGGTCACACAGTTTAGGTTTTGAAAAGCTTGTGAGGCCCAGATCTCTCCATCTGAACTTCGGAGCATCTGGATGTCAATGGCCTGACCTACAAGGTTAGCATTCAAATCTCAGCTGCAACGTAGCCAAGAGGCTAATTCAAATTCACACAAATGAGCTGGATCCCTCTGAATAGCACCACCCTTACCTTTTGATGGCACGTGGGAGATAAGAAGGAGAAGAAGATGATTCAAAAATATAATGCTATCCTTAAAAACTCAGAGGCCATTTCTTTCTACTTAGGATCTTAAAGTTTTTGTTTTTATTTTCAACTGGGGCTAGGGGAAGGCACCAGGATGCCTACTTCACTTCTATTTCTGCCAGGCTCTCCTTAATAAAAACAGCCATTTAAAAATATTTTCCTTATCTTTAAAGTTAATTAATAGTAAAAATGATTATTAACGTCCTTGAGAACTTACTACATTCCAGGCACTGTGCTAATAATAAAAATAGCTGACATTATTGAACCAACATTACTGAGCACTTGCTGTGTATGAAGAATTGCTCTAAGCACTTTTTACTTGGAATAATTACTCAGTTAATCTTCCAAGTACTTCAAAGGGGAGGTACTAGTTTAGTCCCTATTTCTTTTTAGATAATGAAAAAAAGGCTTAGAGAAGTCTGGTTACTTCCTCAAGATTACAAAGCCAAAACGTAACAGGACCAGGCCTCCAATGCAGAACGCTAAACCTGAAGTAACCAAACTATTCTCTATACAATCTTCACAGAACACCTAGGAGACGTCCCTTCATTCTCCCCATTTCACAGATGGGGACAACTGGCTGAGCGTGCCGGGCCCACGCCCGAGAATGAACACATCCAAACTCACGCAAGGCCTACCCCAGTCCCATGCCTCTCAGGGGGCACACAGGGCAGAAACGACGGCTATTCCTTCACCATTTCAGCATCGGGAATGTTTATTTTTCAATTAAAAATCGGTCGTGTTTTGAAATGGTGGTGACAGGAACCAGGCAAGTACACAGACAGGAGTATGGTTTCCAAGCGCATTCCCGGGAGTGAGGAAAAAGCCAAAGAGAAAGCTGAGTGTGGTCCTGGCCCTGGGGGCCTGTCTTCCTTCCATCAGTGCAGAGCACGGGAAATCTCAGACAGGACTGAGAAGGCGAGAGGAAGTGTACTTTCCTTTTACAGTTTTTTTCTTTTTAATTCTTTCATTCAGGGGTTGATGAGAATCAGCTGGTTGAGCTTACAGCCTAACAGAGGGAATCCCCAGAGAAGGGATGTAACGGCCAGTGCCCCTCAGTGCTGGAGCTCACCCTTCAGCGACATCCCTCCTAAACTGATGCAGATGGGAGCAGCTCCCGGACATCCATCAGTCTGTCCCCAGGGTCTATTGTTTAACTGGACACTGCCACGTGTCTCTCTCGAGGCTTCTGGAAGCATGTGGCTGGAGGACACTAGCTCACTGGGTAAAGGGGCTAAAAGAGAAATGGAGGGGAGCTTCTTGGGCTGGGAGCACAGGTCCTATGACGGTGTCCCTTTCTCAAGTGTGACAAGGAGGCTACAGATGGGATATGGCTGAACACTGTTTTCTCTCTGAGATGCTGATGATAACAGAGCAACAGCAGAAGCAATAAGAATAGCAGCAACTGTTACCCTACTGTGCCAAGGGCTTTATGCAGATCTGTCAGCTTCTCTTCATTCTAAAGCAATGAGGAAGCTCCACCTCATTTACAGAAGAGTCTTTCTTTTTTGTTTACTAATGTATCCCTGGTGCCTACAACAGTGCCTGGAACAAGTAAGCACTCAATAATCATTTGGTGAATAAAGGAAAGAATTTAAAGCATCAAAGTTTTTGAAAAACTTGTGAGGCCCAAATCGCGCCATCTGATCTCAGGAGCATTTGGGTGCCAATGGCCTGGCCTTTTACAATGTTAGCACTCAGATCTAAGCTGCAATGTAGCACTCTGTGAATTCACTGTAAAGTCTGGCATAGGGACTAGTAACCTCCCAATGACAGGATGCTTCCCTTATCCACTCAGCCCCTGGCTTCCCCCATCCCCCTCCTTTGAACCCTGGCTGCTCCAAAACTTATGAACAACTAAAAGAAGAAACACAAACAGCCCAAAGAAACAAAACTTTTGAACTTCATTTGTAATCAAAGAATTGAACAAGAAAAAAATGAGACACACTTTTTAGTCTTCTAGATTTAAGTGATGATAAAAAATGTTGAAACTCACTGTTGGCAAAGTTGCAGTGAAATAAACACTCTCCTTCAGTATCAGTAAAAGCATAAATTGGTGCATTTTGGGAAGTAGGATAACAAGAGGTATGGAAAATCTATTAAGAATTCCATAACTTTTCTTCCAGTAATTTCCCCCTCTAGAATATATCTAAAGAGATGGAAATTGATAGACAAACATTTGTGCACAGATGTGTCTACTGCAACGTATTACAGAAAAACTGGAAACTGCCACACTCAACATTAAAGAATAGTTTATAGAATTTTATTGTATTCAAAAGGATGGCATAGTATGCAGTCATTTAAGATGTCTTTAAAAATACTTCAACACATAGGAAAATACTCACCAGAGGTTAAATTTAAAAAATGGATACACAATTCTATACTCTGTATGACTGCAATTTTGTTAAGTGTGTGTACATTCAATGAAAAAAGAATGAAATAAAATATATGTCACTCTCATGGTCAGGATTCTAAATTATTTTTACTTTTGTGTTTGGTCTACTTTTCCATAATTTCAAATTCCCTATAATGAGCTGGTTTTACATTTGTAACCAGAAAAAAAAAAGTTCATGAGAATTTCCTACTCTATGTTTATTACTAACAACATAATGAGAACTTAACTAATGAAGTTATATGACCCTCCTTGGTGACAATTCTATATTGGACTTTACGTATTTTTATCCACATAAGGAAAGAAAGAGGACGTCAACCCCATTCCAGAACTAGGAGAAGCAAGACCTTGGACCCTAAGCAGTTCAAACCAATTAGACAGTATGCACCTCAGAAACAAGGAGCAACACACATTACCATCCTTGCCTGTGCCTCAGCCCTTGGCAAACAAGCGTCACAAACATGCGTCACCTGGGAGGTGTGCATTCGTGTGAATAAGATAAGGACAGAATGGACACCTGAATTCTCATGCTACACAAAACATTCAAGTATTTAAAAGATGCACAGTAGCTGTCAACAGGCAGGGACATTCTAACTTTACACACATCTTCATCAAATGTCCTTGTTAAAAAACAAATCAGGTTGCAGAGGGAGGAGAGAGACAGAGAGAGCGATGGGGAGCGGGTGGCAGGGAGGGAGGAAGAGAAGCAGCAGCAGCAGGAGAAGCCTCCTCTCAGGAGAGAGGAGAAAATGAGGGAAGGAGAGTCAAAAGTGGGCATTTTCTGACATGAACATCTGTAGATGATGCTTTTCATATTTAATATATTGAAAGACTTGTAAATGGTGTGATTTCCCTTAGTACAGCTGGAAGAAGGAGAAAGTGCTGGAAATGAAATCCAAGAAAGGGCCATCTACATGAAAAAATACATTTTGGTTTATGTTAGGTCTATCTTTTTTAATAGTCAACTTGTTAAAAGTAAAATTTGAGTATTTCTGCTTGGTTTTGGCATATTATCATAAAAGGAAGGAAAAGTGGGATAGAAGAGACAGGGATTCCAACACAGACAGCTACAATTATGCAGCGGCCCGGCATATGTCATTTTTCTTTTCTGGATCTCAGTTTCATCTTCAGTAAATTACAAGGACTGGACCAGAAAAGTCTGATGTTCCTTAGTCCTCTCTGAAGTGAGAAATCTAATAATACTTCTTTGACTGGCCATTTGGGGGTTTTAGAACTAGAAGGGGTAACAGCCACAAAGGAGAGTGCTGTACAGCTCAATTTTAAACACACAGTGACCCTCAAGGGAATTCAATAAATATTTGTTGCCTAAACAATTAATGATGATACCACTGAGGTATGGCAGACAAGAGAACTTAAATTTTATACTCTAAAAGCTGTAAGTATGTTTTTATTTTCCAGGGTAAAAATTGACTGAAGCCCCACCAAAAGAAAGTTTGGAGATGCAAATACAAACCAATTAAATGAATGGCTTGCACTGGGAAAAGAGAAGGAGTGATGTCTGGGATAAGAAAACAATGAGAAGATGAGAGGCTGTCCCTGGAAAAAACACAAAGCTCCTACCTAGTTCACATCCTGAAAATCACGTTGGGGAAGTGGGAAAACATCAAGAGACCATTCAGATCAGAAAAGAAAAATGCCTAGCAACTTCAAGTCTAGAAATGTTGAAATCATAGTTAATGCAAATTGTACCTCACCTCACGGCAGAAAACACACACAGTCAACGCCAGTGGGTGATTTTACGTGCCTCAAATTTGTTTTAATATGATTTAAAAGTGGAGGGAGAAACTGGGTGATAATCTAAAATCCCAACATCATTTATAAAACGAATTCAAGAGATTGAGCTGTCTTGAGATGTCCAACACAGACAAAGTGGCCAGCAGGAGTACCTGGAAGGAGTCTGAAGACCCACCTTTGCAGGAACAGGTAACGCAGCAATAGAAGTTACCGCAGGGATCCTCCAAATAAGAGTTAGATAAAATATGTAATAACTTGGGGAAATACTTATGATATTTTAAGGGTAAAAGCAGGAAACAAAATCGTATATACAGTACAAGTATATATAAACAAATCTATATATACAAAATACTGGCAGGATACAGATAAAATGTTGAACTTTTTAGGTGAGGCCGCTAGTGAAATTCTTCTTCCTACATGTTCTTCCTTTATTTTTATGCTGTCCTAATTTCTTCTAATGCTATTTTATAATGAAAAAAAATTAAGGAGTACATTTATTATCTTCCACAAGGAAGAAATATTCTTACCTCACCCAACGCCACCTTGACAGTATTTAGTATCTAAATAGAAAGAGTGCATGCTTTTTATTATTTTACCTATAATTTCCTAGATGCTTGAAGATTTGGGGCCAGCCTAGAAATCTTGAAAATGTTCGACTGTGTTTCAGAATTTGTGAATAAGCCAGAATCTTTGATGTTCTTAGTTAATTTGAAAGGCGGGTGAACCCATCAAAGACTACCCATATTAGTATAAGGTAGAGTTGACAGACGGACGTGTGGCTTAGGCACAAACTAGTACTTTACTAATCTAGAGACTATGTTAACCACACCAAGCTGGGATGTACTTTAGATGATTAAAATCAACATATTTTAAGTTAGAGATGTAAATACATCCCCTTTCCCCCAGCTTTTATTTAAACAATATCTAAACCATTGGATTAGAGAATGAACTGAAAGGGGCAAAATGTACAGGATTCCTTCATGTAGCAGTGAGTTTTTCTCTGATCATTTTCCACAGGCTGTACTGTGACCTAAACGTGACAGTTAGCCCCCTGGCCATGTGGGGCTGCAAGGGGTGGAGGCACATGAGATGACCCTAACAAGTAAGAGGGCTGAACGGGTACTCTTTCTGGAAAAATCATTCAAAATGCCTAATTTCCATAAGCAGACTAGTTGTACAAAGCCAGTATATATTATGGGAGTGAGAGTCAAACATTTACGACTCTTGTTAAGGTTATCAAGGACTTACATGTTGACAAACCCAATGGTCAGTTCTTTGTCATCATCGCTTTTGACCTCTTACCAGCATTTCATACAGGGACAATGTGCCCATCCTTTAAACAATGTCCTCAACAGGCTTCCAGTTCACCACCATCTGAGTTTTCCTCCCATCTTTGACCCCTCCTTCTCAGTATCTTGTGATCAAACCTCTCAACGGTGTTGGCTTCAGAACTTATATCTTGGAGTCAGTCTGACTTTCCTTTATCTACACCATTCCTCCCTTCGTGAGCTCACCTGGTTTCACATCTTTACCTATCACTTACATGCCTATCTATCCTCAACTTAAAGCCCTAGCCAGGCCATTTCTAGGCCTACATATGCAAATGCCCGCTTGATATCTCAATCTGGGTGAATAATAAACTGCTCAAGCCTCACAGGTCTATAGCTGTACTCCTGTTCTTCCCTGCTTCCCTCATGCATCTTTGACAAAGATTCTTGGCTTGACCAAACTTTAGTCAGGCTCCTGTACCCATTTGTGCACTTCCTTGTAAATCTAGTTTTAGCGAGAAGCCTGCTAAGTCAGTTTAACCAGAACCCTCTCCTTCCCTCCCCTCAATATCTGAGCACCCTCGATATATGATTGGGTTCCTCATCCCCACCCCCTCACCCCTAGGTGATGTCTGGCTTGTCTTCTGCAAGAATCTGTTAGATAGGTTTAGCCAGGACCTCCCGTATCCCTGATGTTTCTTCTTAGCAATTTTCCATCCACTGACCCCTACCCTGCTCCTTGGCTATAAACTCCCACTTGCCCGTGTTGTATTTGGAGTTGAGCTCAATCTCCCTCCCCACATAAAATCTCACTGCAGTGCTTTCTTCACCTATCGTGATGGTCCTCAATAAGGTCTGCCTTACCATCTTTAACAAGGAAAATTCATTTTTTTTCCCTTCAACACTCTCAAACCTGCTCCTCCCAGGCTCCCCTATTTCAGTTAATGGCAGTTCCATCCTTCCAGCAGTTGCTTGGACCAAAAAACCTCTCAGTCTTCTATTTGACTCCTTTCTTTCTACCCACAAGCAATCCATCAGTTGATACTACCCCATCATTCAGGATGAAAACCTTGGAGTCATCCTTGATGCAACTATTTCAAACTCCCCATCTCTTCCACGAGGAAATCCTTTGGCTCCACCTTCAAATAAATTCCAAATTTAACCACTTCTCGCCACCTCTATTGCCATCCTGATTCTGGTCATCATCATATCTCACTGGGATTATTACAGTGACTTCCTGACACGTCTCCCTGCCTATGGTCTCACTCATTTGCAATCTATTTTCAAAACAGCTTCCGGAGTGACCTATTTAGAGCATGGGTCAGATCTTGACCCCCCTCAAAGTCCATCATCACTGGCTCTCTATTTCACTAAGAGACTAAGAGTGCAAGGAGCCTTACTGCCCTGCTCCATCTAGCCCTGCTCCTTCTTGACCTTGCCTCCTGCTACTCCCCCCTTGATGACTTTGCTTCAGCCATAATGGCCAACTCGTTCTCTTCAGAACACACCAAATCTTTGCTCTGGAGCCTGTATTTCATGGTTCAACATGTACCCTGTTTATTAGGTGCAATCCCTTCCCTCTGGCCATCTGACTCTCTCAGCCTCTTCTTTTCTCCATAGCACCTATCACCATGTATGTATATTTTATGTTTCCCTGCCTGGCCCAATCCCCGAGAGCCATGAGCTTGGCAGCTGTGTCATTCACTGCTCTATTCCTCATCATCTTGAGCAAAGGTGAAATACAGCACCTGTCACATAGGTAATTGTAATCGCACTGAAAGAAGTGAAGTGAAATAGTTGAAATTAACTTTAATAATTTATTTTATTTAACCCAACATATCCAAAATAGCATCATTTCAATGTGTAATCAATAAAGAATAATT
This sequence comes from Equus caballus, assembly GCF_041296265.1. Taxonomy (NCBI): domain Eukaryota; kingdom Metazoa; phylum Chordata; class Mammalia; order Perissodactyla; family Equidae; genus Equus; species Equus caballus. The sequence continues at coordinate 30,253,958 of NC_091699.1, read as the reverse complement.
ATGCAAGTATTTCATATACTTTTTTCCATACAAAGTCTTTGAAATACTTTGTGGATTTTACACTTAGAGCTCATGTAAGTTTGGGCTAACCACATTGCAAGTGCTCAACAGCCACGGGTGGCTAGTGGTTTCCACACTGGACAGTGTAGGTCATCCCCATTCATTTTATTCTACTCTATTGTATGTGTATTCCATTTAAAAAAAATTCTTGGGCACAACCCACTAAATTGATGTCCTAACCCCAAAATGGGTCCCAATGCCCACTTTGAAAATCACTGTTCTAAATAAACTTTAAAGTAAGTAATCTGCAATAAATGGATTTTAGGATACTTCCTCTGGCTTCTAGGGACTGCTCAGCACCCTCTGAAATGGAAGCAGACTTCCAGAAAAAAGAGGCCTGCAGGGAAGGGTGAGGAATTAAAGCCCCACACCAATCTACAAACTGAAATCATCGCAGGCCACCCAATGATGCAACTTTTTTTTTTTAATTAAAAGGTAATTTTATATAACTCATTGTACTGTCAGATAATTAGCAAAACATCTAATTACCTATAATTATATACTACATACATGCTAATATACAAAGTTCGAGGGAAAATCTGCATGATTTTCACACTTCCAAAAGAGTGTATTTGAAGAGAGTGGAAACACTTCAAGTTTTTAATTTTTCTCCCTGCCCCCTATGCAAAGGCCATGGAAGTACATTAATTCAAGGACAGAGAAGTACAAACTTAAATGATTAATCTTCATTTTCCATTTCTGAAGTCCCATTCACCAATAGTCTTTTAGAAAGTTACTATAAACTTCAAATCCAAACTCTTCTGCCCTCTGCAGAAGAAATGAAAATGGACTCAAAACAAGGATTCTACCACCAATATACCACTTGCTCCTTTAAGATGATCCTGGATATTACTAGATACGAGGGGGTGTTTAGTCAAGGTTAACATAGATGTGCTATCCTAAATAGGGTTTGGTTTTTGTACAGTTAAGCTTCCAATTTCTTCCTGAGGTTTTTGAATTGCCAAAGAAAGGCAATACTTCCCACTTCTCTGTTAAGCTATTAAGTTGTCACCTAAGCTGAGAACTTCTTCCTAAGATACTCAAGGTAAGCAGTTGGAATACTTGTGCCCTTGGCAGATGGAAGAGCAAAAACAAAGATGAATAAAACCATTTGTTATCTGGTTTTGTATTTTTGATTGTTCACTGTGCAAAATATGGCTACTTGATAACTGCTGCAAATATTGCCTTTACTATCAAATATGCCTTCATGTACATTTCAACAAGTAACTTCTGCTCGAAAACGAACTCTATTGAGCATATTTCTCTGGAAATCAATATTTAAAATATTTTTTTCTTTGAAACTAACATTCAAGAGAGACAGCTCTTGTTTACAGAGTAACTTAGTTTAGCATTATGGTTAACAATGTTTAAAAACAGCTAACTTAAAATGCAAACATTTAAATTCCGAAGTTTAACTGTTGGGAGGCCAAGTTAGTTCTATAGAAAAATAAACACCACAAGTAATTTTACCCCCAGTTCCACCCCTTGTGAGAATATTTCAGGCCACTGTTTTGTTGGATTTAGGAGTAAGAACTCATACAACTCTGAAGTTCTAAGATAGTTAAAAATGTAAATGCTTCGGATGAACCTTGAAAACATGCTAAGTGAAAGAAGTCAGTCACAAAAGACCACGTACTGTACGATTCTATTTATGTGAAATATCCAAAGTAGGTAAACCTATACACACAGAAAGTAGATTAGTTGTTGCCATGAGCTGGGTTTAGAGGAGTGACAGCTGATGGATATGGGGTCTCTTTCTGGGGTGATGAAAATGCTCTAAAACTGGATTGTGATAAGGGTTGCAAACTCTGTGAGTATAGTAAAAACCACTGAACAGTACACTTTAAATGGGTGAATTGTATTGTGTGTGAATTACACCTTATTAAAGCTCTTAGCAAAACAATTAACTTGCTTGGTAACATTCACAACAGCATTGGCATGAAAGAAAACAAAAAAATCAAGTTAATCTAACATAGTTTCCATATAATGCTAAAATGCATAAATCCTGGATACCTTGTTCTCCTCATTATAGAACACTTTCTCAAAGCAACCAATATTTGCCCTTCCTGACACTTGTCACCATAATCATTCACAATGTCTGTCTTCCCTCTACAATATATACTCAGTAAGGAACGAGATCATGTCCATATGTAGTGCTATGATTCTAGCACTTCGCACACAATCATCAATAAATATCTGCAACAGGAATTAAGTTTGTATGTATAATTGTATGTATAAATGAATAAATGAATGAAATTATTGGATTGGGGTACTTCAACCAATTAAGTTGTTGTGTTCTGTCTCCTTAAATCTACTCTCCAATTCTTCCATGCTCCTGGCCACCCAGCTAGAGACATTTCCCAGTAGCCACTGCAGCTTCTCGTGACCATCTGACCATAATCTTACCAATTAAATGTCAATCGATGCGATGTGTGCAATTTTTAACTCATTTCCTTCAAAGAAAATTGCTTGCCTTAGACTTCTTCACTGTGCTTCAACCATGTGGACAAGGACAAAGCCCCAAAGCAGGAGAGTGCAAGAGGGAAAGAATCTGCTCAGTCAAGCTAGACTGGCCATACTGTTATACGAGAGAGAAGTAAACTTCTGTTTTAATTAAGCCATTGGATGTTGGGGTCTCTATGCTACATCAGCCTAGTCTTTACCTTGACTGTTACAATCCAGGCATAGGGGTGTTATGCGTGTGCGTGTGGTGGGGGCGAGGGAGGTGCAGGAAGGATTTCGACGCTTAACGGAACCAACTGACTAGTCATTTTAGCCAATGTGGTCATCCGGTCACTCAATGAAGACACTCTCTTCTAGTGTCCTCATAAGAACTTCATGAATTAATAGTCACATAATTCAAATGCTGAATGCTATAAAGAGGTCATTTTGAATGGATATAACTCAGAATATTGTCATTAAGTAAATATTTAAACCACATAAATATATCCTTTCAAAAGAACCAATGAATATATTTTAAATGGCTGAATAGGCATTTTTACCTTTATTTGTAACCAAGAAATAATTTGTAATATTTAAGACACAATGAGTAGAATCAATAAGGATGCATTATTAACTCTTTGATCTAACAAAAAATAGCTCAAATTGGGAATAGGAGAAAAATTAGAATGATTACACTTTCTTTTAGATTGTCTTTTAACTTTCTCACAAATAAGTTGACTATATAAAAAAAAAAACATTAGAGCCAATACATAAAATGTGAAGCTTGAAGATGCCTATTATTTAAAAGTAACTATTTAATTATAACCTATATATACTTGATGACTACCATCAATTCTCAATGCCATTTAGAATTAAACACAAGACAATGAATTTTATAAATTGGACTTAACTTTAAGCAAAAATACATGTGGGGGAATTGCCCACGGTGGGGGGAAGCAGGGAGAAAATGACACATAAACCTTTATCCAATCACCAAACCAAGGCAGCCACGATAGAATGACATCGATATAATTGTGACCAGAGCAAGTTGTCTTTTCAGCTCCAGTCTTGACATTCTACTTGACCCTGGGTAAGTTAACCATCTGTGGGACCACTTTCCCAGTTTGTAAAGTGGGGATTATAATAATTGCCAGCTACCTCTCAGGAATGCCAGCAACCAGACCCATTTTGTAGAGTGCTCAGATCTACTTGGAAGAAAATTGTTATATCACTACCAAGTATGATGACTGTTACTTATGATTCTTCAGACCTTTGAATCTAAATTTGAAAAATGACTTCATCTGGTTTTCTGAATTTGCCTGGCCACTTTTATGCACATAACCAGTTGTTCCAATAGTGCCAATGTAGGCATATTTGTTTGCATCTATGCTGACTGTTAATGATTCCCAGATTTCAAATTTGGGCATGGCATTTACTGAGAAGCTCCTGGCGTCTGAAATCTACATCCTTCTTGTCGGGTGGAAGGCAGTGCTGGTTTCTTGACCATCACTGGATAGCACAATCTTCTCTTTGTTTATGGTTTGTTCACTAAAAAGAAACACTAACCATTCTATCCATTTTATATATCTTTTTTGGATTTTTTTTTTCCTTTTTCTCCCCAAAGCCCCCCAGTATATAGCTGTGTATTTTCAGTTGTGGGTCCCTCCAGTTGTGGCATGTAGGATGCCGCCTCAGCATAGCTTAATGAGCGGTGCCATGTCCACGCCCAGGATTTGAACTGGCGAAACCCCAGGCCACTGAAGCAGAGGGCACAAACTTAACCACTTGGCCACGGGGCTGGCCCTCTTTTTTCGATTTTATATTTTTAACAAACCTTCTTTTCATTTATATATAACAGATCAAGATATATAAGGATTAGTTTTTGAAGGATCCTTGAGCTTATTAAAATGTAAAAACTAACATATAATTTATTATTTATTTGAGTCTATATACCTTAACAATTCTAAAAGAAATTTGAAATGAGAGTCAAAATACAAATGGAACTGATATTGCAGAAGAAAATAAGTTAAATAATAAATGTTAATTAGGGATAGGAAAAAAATGAAGTTTACTTAAAAATATGTCAACGACAAAAAGCTGAAGTTGAAAAAAACTACAGAGATTGAGCAAAACCTCTTACTCTGAGCTTCCTAGTAGTCAAGTCAAAAAGAAAAACTATATGAATTTGTTATTCAGTTTCCTTTGTGTCATGAATGAGGCATCAGAAGGACCAAATTTTTCTATGTTTCTGAAATTTGACAAGGAGTTCCTTATCTGTGGGATATTGTAAAATATGATAGACCCCCGTGTCCTTGACAGTAATTATAAAAAATAAATTATAAAATTTTAATTATAAAAAAAAGTAATTATAAAAACAAGCAAGCACTTTTTTCTCCCTACAGACCACCTCTCTTAGTCAACACTAATGACAAATTCCTGGAAACTCTTTTTTTTAAACTTGCCCTTGACTCATATTTTTAACTCTGAACAATATCACAGAATTGGGAAAAATCACATCACACAAATTCAAACGTGTTCACTTTCAGGTCACGGGTATAAGCGTGGACATTATAAAGACATCAAGTCAGAAGAAAAATAATTCATGCTTATGGGTGATTCCAAAGAAAACAATAAAAACCCACAAATGAAGCCCTTATTTGGAGCTGCAGGAATAGCACAACTCTCAAGCTGAATGCTTCATCTTTTCAACCACTTTCCAGCTTTGTTGAATCCTAACTTTTAGCTTCACCAGAAACCTTTGCTAACAGCAAAAGATGAGTTGAACACCTGGCCCAGCTTTGCATGGGAACATCTTAGACTGAGATCTCGCAGAGATCATCGAGACCAAGAGACACAACTTGCAGCTGAGCTGAGTAGCTGTGGCAGAGACTGAATGGCCCACAAAACAGAAAATATGGACTGTACGGCCCTTTACAGAAAAAGTCTGCAGATCCCTGAAATAGACTAAGCCTTAATTTTTAAGATTGGGAAAGTGAGTCTCAGCAAAGGGAAGAGCTTTGCCAAAAGTCATGCTGTGTCTTGATGACCCCAGTTACTGATGAACCCTTCCATGCTGGGACATCGGAAAGGGACTATCCTCTCTGGAGGACAATCGGCTGCTTCCCACAAAGGTTAAATTTAAACAACAAAGATGGTGAAATGAGGCAAGTTGAATTTTTTGGCCCAAATCAAATGTGCCAGAATGCAACTATCAAAACGAATCTATACCGTTATAGTGAGATCTGGAACCCAGAAACCCTGGGTGAGATTAAAAACAAAACTGATCTAATAATCTTCACATTATGAAAGTTTCACAAAAAAAACCTTGTTCAACTAAAGAGTAAGAAGTCAGTATCTTACAAATTCATAAACTTTAATTTAGTAAGATTTCAGCAAAGGTTTTGTGCAACCAGACCAGCAAGTAACCTGTTTCAAAACACACACTAATCTACTAAATCAAATTGAACTATTATTGGCGAGAACTCAAAAATAAAATGAAGATGCTGCTTGAGAAACATCAGACATTAAAATGACCTGCAAGATTAACTTGAGTAACATGACCACTGCCCTCACCAGAAAGAGACTTTTGGAACCAAGAAAATCTGTAGCATCCATATCATTTTAACCAGAGAGGTTTTTTGTCCCCCCTCTCCACAGTGAATTTGAGAAAATTTAATCTAGCTTTAATTCATCAAGCCACATTAGTCTTTCTGAAAACTTCTAATTTTAAAATCAAGTACTCATTTGATTCTCAAGCAAGGTCGAGATAGCTAGGCAGCCTGGCGCTGACATCACAGGGATGTGCCCCACGCCACTCAGCAGTTACATCAATGTGGCGTGTTGCTATGGTGTCTGACTATTAATTTCTGAAGGAAGGTGATTATAAAGCCACGAGATGAACATCAATCGGATGACACCACTCCAGCACAGAACACTGACATGTTACTCTTGTTTGCAGCAAGTTAATTTTATGAATCACCACTTGTGTGATGTGAATATTCCTTTCTAACTTTAAACCTACCAAGTCAACAACCAAAAAAAATTCAGCTTCAGCAAAGAAGGGAAAAGTTTGATAATATTTGGGGGAAAAATGTGATGCCGTGGATCATTTTTTAACGGCAATCTTTTCCTTGAAGACCTCCAAAAACATGCTATATACATACTGATACACAAATACACGTACATTTGATAAATACTCAGATGGGAAAAGAACAGAATTACAATGTCCAGAAGGTGATAAAGCCCTAGATATCATTTCACTAACCATATTTGCATTTACCTTTTTTGGCTTCTGTAAAGCAATCTTCAGTTATAGTCACCTCAAAAGGTCACTTCTTACCCTGAAAACAAAAGAGAACATCAAAATCTGAATGTCAAGAGAAAGGAGCAACCACCCATTTGCCTGGGATAGATGCAAGAAAAACAACAAAAGAACTCAATTATAGTTAATGGCAAATGACTTTCAGAGTTAATAAAGTCCTAAGACCTTCACTTATCTGGATCGCATGCCTCTGAGCTCTTCAAGACAACAAAAACAACTCGGATGGAAAAAGTAGAGGTGAGACACTTCAAATTTTACGTATGAACTTTTTCTCATCTTGCCGTCTATCAATTTATTTTCATGTGGAATAATATGTGACTCATATGCCTTTGTTTTTTGAAACCAGACTGCTACTTGAATGTGTCTCTGTTTGGTTAACATCCACAACATCTCTAATTTCATTAAAGCAGAGGCTTATTTTTTTCCCCTTCGGAGGAGAGCTCTTGTAGACAAGATGCTTTCTGCCATTCTGGACCTTTCAAAATGAATAAAACACCACAATTTTCAGTTTGAGGAAGGGTGGGGGGCGTTAATCGGTTGGTGAAAGCTGTTCACAGAATGTTTTCCACTTAGCATATATCTACCAGATCTACTCAGTTAAATAAAAATGGTTCTTGTCAGATGAAATAAACAATTGAAATCAAGCTTCCTAAAACACAAAGAAAGCATGGAACATGTTTTACCCCACATCTACTCCTGCATCTGCATCCTCTCTTATGCAAAACAGTGTGTAATCCTTTAAGAAACATTACAAGCTGCCTCTTTCTGCCCATGTAACTGGGATCAACATATGGCACAAGTGAAAAGAAAAACATTTGTTTATTAATTTAGATCAAGTTACTAACGGGGTATAGGATTCATTCCACATCAATTGACCAAATGCTCATATAACTTTTTTTAAGATGGTGAAATCATATCATCATTTTACTAAAATGCTAATATCCTCTTGTTCACTTTTCAGAACAATATGTAATGAAGTGGTTTTAATTTTATACAGAATCTATCCCTGCTTATCCCTCTGCTGTCGGCCCTGAACGTGGAAAGGCAAACATCACTGAGAAGAGTTAAATCTTATTTCACTAGGGCTAAAAATTTGAAAGTGGCACTTCGGTGTGTACTATCTTTGAGGAATTGATCTGAGGCCAATTTATGACATTTCCACAAGCAAGTGTATGCAGATTCTTGCCATTAAGATTGGAAAAAAATGCAGCTCTGAGTGAAATCATAATTTTCATGTTTACTGTAAGAGGAAATTGGAGGTTTTCACCATAAATGTTCACCATTTGGGTGGGGGAAAACCCTAGCTCTGGGACTTAAAATTACTATTTTGCAACCTGCCCAAAACCTTTTTGTTTTTACACAAAACAATTCAAATAGAAAATGAAAATCGTGCGCTTTACTGCTGATGAGTGTCCCCAGGATTGGTTTCTCCAGTGGTGAGAACTCTGTTACAGCGCAAATGGTGAAAGGAAAACAGACAGCAGCAATGGTCGGGTCCTCAAGGTAATGTGGAGATCCGCAGAGCAGCCCCACTCCACACAAATAAGACGAGCTCATGAGATACAAGGCACAGCAGAATCTTACACACCAGAAATTTCCATCTCCACCACTCATCCAATCTTAAATGGAAAGTAAGTGAACTCTGGCAGACCCTACTCAATTCAAGGCAAGAATGACCCTTCTCCCTCCTTTTTACTCGAGCTGTTCTCCAATGTGTGCACTCTAAACTAATTTTCATGTTTATCTATTGAGTTGCGTCTATTTTTGCATGTTTGGCAGTCAGATCTATACAGTGTTAGACTTTGCAATGCAGATGAGATTGCTATCATATAGCTGGCAAACAACTGGACCTTATTAAAATTTAATTTAAGAAAAAAAAAAACTGCTGAAAATGTCTCCTTTGAATAAAGTTATCTCTAGCACTGTACTCAAACCTGCAGAACATTTTCAGGTAAGTACTGGGCCTGTTTCTGTACTCACCTATATACACAGTACAGTATGGAAGGGAATACAGAGCAAAAATACAAGCTGGTTCACCCTCACAGATTTTACAAGCATAATTTTTCCCTAGGGGGAAAAATAATTAATAATAACAAAATTATGCAACTGACCCTCCAACTTACAATTATGAAAGGAATACAAAATTGGCTACATTTAATTTTTACTTATACATAAAAAATTGGCAGTGGGATACAAACCATATTTTCCTCCATTTTCAAGTTCCATAAATTTTAATGCATATGCACATTTGACCACTCATTAATTTATTTCTGTTGATTTTAGCTTTTAGTATACATTAGCAAAGTAATCTAAAAGATATTTTTCTAGCTTTGCTGAGAAAAAGATTAATAGTTCAACAGCTGTTTGCTATCATGCTAAATTAAGTGAAATGTGTCAATACAATAGACAAGAAAATTAGAGAATAGTACTGGGGCCTGAGTCTGCATCACAACTAGCCTAGAAGAATCAGAAATCAACAACAAGGAGAAAAAGCTGCATTTCATTTTTTCCAAAGTATAAAACTTCCCTTTCCAAAACTGTACTTGCTACTATTTTAAACAATCACTTTTACTTATCAAGTGCATCAGCTATTTACCTGAATGCTTACTGGCAGCACAAGTGCCAAAACTAAAATCAAATGAATATGTAAAGCTTTAAAGTTGAAACAAGAAAAGAAGATAAAAGAAAAATATTTCCCTCCAGCCCACTTGTCTTTCTTGAAAAAAAAATTCTGCCACCATATGAATTTCATTTTTTTTTTCTTTTTCTCTCTTTCTTTCTTAAGTTTCCTATGGGTTTTAGGTTTTAAAAGTGAGCCAGGGATACGGTAAATAGAAATTATTTATTTTCCTTTATGTCATTCTCTATACAGTTAAGATTCTGTCAGCACTAGAATTGTCCCGTGTGTGGCCTCTCCTCTACTGTTTGCAACAGTGTTATTTACCTAAAGCTATTTGTTGACCATTAAGATCTTGACCAAGACATCAAACTTCAGCTGTGCCCCCTTTCTCTTCCTCTGCCTCCCCAATCCCTCTGCCCCCTATTAGGAATTTTACTCTGTAGACCTCTTAAGTTACTATGGTGCTTCAATGTTACACTTTCTATGGGTATATTTTGCCCCCAATTTAAGCTGTGTGATAAATAATGTATAGTGCCAACTGGTATGGCCTAGTTGGAACCAGTTACAGGTAAATGTGGAGATGGGATTTATTCCACAAGACTGAAAAGGAACAATATATACTCTATTTTTCCCACTAAAATTATTGCCCCGTTTCCTTTCAGGGCAGCTAAAGCAAACGATTTGCTTCAGGATTTCTGCATCATATTTCACTTTACACAATTACACAAAAGGGACAGTGAAGGATGGCTGACATGTTTCATCTCAACCTTCAGTCCAACAAATGCCGGCTGAGAACCTACTGTGCGTCAGTGTCCCTGTGGATGCAAAGACGAGCCGCGCCAGCTTCTGCCCATGATGATGGTGGCAGTGCAGGAGCTGATCTCTGGCTAGAAGATCCCTTCTCTCAAAGTCCAGGAACATGGTTCAAACTCCCAATACGCCAACATATTCCAATCAAATACCGGATACTTCATTCGAAAAAAGAGGACTAAGTGGGTCCATTACCAAGAGATTGCTGTCTCTTTAACTAGTGAATCTCAACTCACATGGGCTTTCATGCCCTGCTTTTCAAAGATTTCCTAGAAAAACAGAAGCGTATCAACACAAATTTGGCTGAAAACCTATAATACAAGGGTCACTTCATTTTCTGCGTTCAAGATAAGAAAATCCACTCAGAAATCAACCCCAAAGTGTTTTTTTCTATGCCCTAATAAATTCAAATGGTAAGTCACCTTTACAAAAAGAAAAAGGAAGGAGGGAGGGATCGAAGAAAGAAAAGAAAGAAGAAGAACTAGGGAGAGCAAAAAAAGAGCGAAAAAAAGGAAAAGAAGGAAGAAAGAAAATTGGAGAGGAAAGAGAGAAAAGGAAACTGGTGTGCCTTCAGGCCCCTGGGCACAGAGGCGACAGTGGACATCACCCAGGCTTGCTGGTTTACAAACACTACGTTTCTTTTATTTCTATCAAAGACATCCTCCACTTTGTATCCCTCGTTCCTCAATGTCCCTTGTATTGCAGCAAGTTACATCTCATTTCCTTTTTCCTCACCCGCTGGGACCCTCACCAAATCATAGGGCCTAACTTTGGAGTCCATTCTAGTAAGAAAAATCTAAAACACTATAAATAAAGTAAGCCAAGTGGTGCAGGCAACCTCAGCCCGGGCTTGCCCGTGAAATTACTTCAGGCTGGCAGCCCCCAGCCACTCCACATTGGGCCATCTCACTCAGAAAAAAAAAAACACCCTCTCTTACCTTACAGAAAAGTAAAACCCCGGTCATGGTCATGTGAAAATATTTTATAGGTATCCTTTAACAGCCTTTAAATGTTGAAACCTAAAAACAATATTTGCTGTTTTCTCTTTGAAGCTCTAACAAAGCCTTTGTTTTAGATTTACCTTTAGTGTGCAATAAGAGTTAATAATCAAATCCATCCCAACCCCCACAAATGTTAAACAAAAAGATAAAAGAAATGCAAATAGCTATTGTCATGGAAAGTTAAAGTACCTGTCTGTATTTTTAAGTGAAAACTATTATCTCTATCAATCAAAATTTAAGAATACAATAGCACTAATCACAGAAGGTGCTCCGATGGAGTTACTTTTCCTCATAAAAAAAGTATTTTTCCCCTTAAAAACTGAGTATAAAAGTCATATACTTACCATTAGATAGGATATTTGTAATTTTATTATTAAAAACCTTCAGCAGTCTCACTGTTAATAAATGCTTCTAAGTCTCTAGACTGATTTGTACCCAAGAAGACCCAAATCCCCACATATTTTAATAAGGTTGATGAAATTTTATTTAAATTCTGTTTCCAACCTGTGGGGGAACAGCACACTCTTCTGTTGAAAAGAGTTACTCAACCAGAGGCAACAGTTAACTGGTGATAAAAACTCCTTCTTTTAGACCTTGGACACAATTCCTACCTCCTGCAATATCCTTACATATAGGGGACATATCTTTCTTGGATGGCTCATCCTTCTTAATTGTGCCTATTCATTTTTGAAATTATAACACTCTAAAAGAAAGCAGAATTCTACCATTCTACCCCAGAACGATCTCAATGCACAGTGCATCAATTTCTCTGAGTCTTTTTATTTTTTTAATTCACTTTTTAAAAAGACTGGATTAGACCCTGAATATGGTGCTTTCGAGAAACAGTACAGGAACGAAAAATACCAAGACCCCAGATAGTAAAACAAACAGCTCAAGATTAAAATTCCTAGAGCAAACAGTTAAGCCAGGATGCCATTATGCAGGCTGAGCCTGGATGGACGTCTCCTCAACCTCCACCATGGGGCCAAGAGGCTGTCATCTTCCCCCCAGCAAGATCAGATTTCCTTCCCTCCCGCCCGCCTCTCTGAGCATCATGGCCAACATCTCTAGTGTGCTATTAATATCAATGAAGAGACGATTCGATTTCCACTGAAGAAAACCCTTCCTATTCCGGCACAGACCTTCGGGGAGGACCCTGGCCCGGCTCTAGACAATACAGCAGCAGAGTTTCACTGCTTTCTTACAGTTCGGTCGTGCACACTGTTCGAAGGCTTTTAGCAAACAATGGCAGCATTATCTCCAGGATAGTTACAAAACAGGATTTGTTAGGACAAAGAATAATAAAGCTGTTCTCTCTCTCCCTCTCTTTTCTTTTTTCTTCTCCCCAGTTCCCAAGAACCTCTCTCTGCCAGTCCAAAATTCAGCCAACATTTCCGAAGAGGCACCTGTACTTGTCCATTTCAACTAGCCAGCAACTGACAACGGCCCAGGCACTGGACCGCGGGCAGGAGGCGCCCAGAAGAGCAGTAAAGTAGACTCTCAACATTTGGAAAATGAAACAAAAGTATCAGCCTTGGCTTCGCACACACTTACCCGTTCATGGTGAGGAAGGAAAGCTTGGGCGCCGGAGAGGCAATTTTCACACAACGGAAGAAAGTTGAGAGTTTGTCAGGGAGAAACTACAGGCACTTGGAAGCCTGCGGGCTCTCAGGGCTCCCAGGCTGGCGGCAGTGTGAGGAAGGACTGAAGGTATGTGGGCTAAACACAACAAAAGCCACTGCCTTACTCTAGATTAAATATGCAGGAAGAGGCCCCTTTGCATAAACACAAACACTCAGCAAATGAATAACTGGCTCAATCAGACGCCCGCTGTGCCTTCTACCTGTCCTCTCTCTGACAGGAGACACTGCCTGTTCCAGGGGACAAGGACTACACAGGAGACAGTTAAATGTTATGTTGCTATAATAACAATTAAAATGAATTGCATTCATTTGTAATTAAGAACTCACTCCTGGGTGGGGGAGGTTTGGGGAGGAGGGGGATATGGTGCTATTGTTGTATCTCCAGCTACTCCAAAAAGAACTTGGTGGGGAGACACCTCAGTGCAGTTGTACGCAGCTTGCATTTAGATCTCTAACATTCAACGAGAGTTTTAAACAATCACATTTTTCAACCACAATTTCAGGTCAGAGACATACCTCTTGTTTCTCTGCTTTGCCACATTATAAAACGATTCTTATAAGTCTGGACCCATGGAAAGATCTATTTTATCTATGTATAAAAATTTACATATATAAAATATAGACACACATGTACATGTATGTACACACATACACATGTATATATACACTCACACATATAAGATTCACCCATATCTAATAAAAGAGAATAAACCGAAAAAATGCCACTTTACTCTCTTTCATTCACTAATGATTTAAGGAAAATAATTTGAGTCTTCCAAAAACACATCCCAAATGCTTGCCTTTCAAATGTCATCAATCCATGACCACTCATTTAGAAACATTATCCATATATTAGAAAGGATGCTTTTAACTGAGTGGCCTCAACCACTTATAATTTCAATTAAATAACATAATTACAGTCAACAATTTTCTCTGTTTCGGCAGAAAATATGCCATACCTCAACATAATTTGTCCTCAGAACCGAGGAATTTAAGCAAGGGGAAGAACAGGCTAGGCAGGGGCTAGGAATTCGCTACCGCCTTCTCTCAGCTTATGGAGTCAACTCACCCTCACCTCTAACCTCTCACTGTATGTTCCAGCTACATGTTGGTCTTAGTAACTTAATTATTTTTTAATAACTTTTGCAGTATTAAATGATTTCGATTGAAACATAAATAAGATTATGTTTGTCTACTTCCTTCTAACGCCGCATAGTACTTTGGGGGCAAACCCAGCCCTGCTATTCTATAGGATGCGTCTACCTTATTACTTGGACTAAAAAGAGGAGGTCACAGATCCTTCACTGCCTCAGAGAAATGTCCGACAATTAGGCTAGCCAAGAGAAATAAGGCGGCTTTCCATTTCGAAAGCAAGTTTTACTTTATTAGCACAACACTGCTTTCTGGCTAAATCATTCTGCCACAAAAGCAAAAGAATATTACTGAAAAGTAAAAAAAAGAATTTACAAACAAACGAAAAAGCCCATCTCAAACATATGTTATAGCATAACATGGAGAAAAGGGAAACAAAATCAAAAGATTCCCAAAGCCACAAAGAATAAACACAGGTTGTCTAAGAGGGGTTCCCACAGAAACTAAAGATGCCTATTCTGTTCATTATTTCATCTTGAAATGACCTTCCATATAAAGTGTTCGATAACCCACCTCTATAGACGATAGTGATCTAACCTTGATGCAAATAAACCATAGAACAAAATTTAATCAGTACATCACTGTGAAAAAGCCTTTGTCCATCCCAATGGAGCTTCTAATGACTGTTTTGGCAGTTCTGGCGGGTAGTTATGCTTCCCAGCTCATCTATATCTCATACTGGTTGAACAAGCTAATGGAAGTGCTGTTAGTGGAATCCAATATTAATGCTCTGTATCATGCAAACCTGGATGCAACTGAATATATTATACAATTATAGGTAGTATCTAATTCCATAGGTATTAGATACTGTGCTCTAAATTAATATTTTAATGAGGACAGTGAAATAAAGACGACAATCCAGGTAAGGGATCCATGCATCGCAGCCCAGCCAAGCTCCTTGCTGCAAGAGTGCTGGATCCTGGAGCAAACGGCACAGACATAGGGATTGTGACAAAAATCCGTATGCAAGCTTTGGATGCTGAGTGACACATACTGATGCACAGAGTCAAAGATGTCATCCTCACACAAGCGCCACTCGCTGTAAGCTTGAGAGAGAATGAAGGGGGGAAAAACGGGGCGGGGGGAGTAGCTGCAGTGAGACCTCCAGAAAATAAACAGGGTGTACAGTTTCAAAGGCTGCAGACACAGACATTTCATTGTTCAAGCCAATTATCAGTGGAAAATAATAACAACAGATGGATTCAGAGTCACTGACTTTTCATATGCACTTCATCTCGGCGGAACAGATGATGAAACGCGAGAGCTATCTCAAAAAGGCAAAACATCTTTCAGTAAAAGAACTCTACAGTCCAGATGGGGACCTTCTAAGGCTGCTGATTATCTTCTTATAATGTTGTAAGATAGACTTACTAAAACATTTCAAGAACTGATCAGATATGATGCGTACAATGGCTTCATTATTGGAAGGAGTTGCCTCAGACTTGTGACTAAACCAGGCAGAGATTTCAATAAGGTTAGGACTGTAAGTTTCCTGTTTTCTCATCAGGGACTGCAGGTTCCAACTAAAACTGGAAATCTGTGCACGACAGGAGAATAAACCAGCGCCCAACAATCCTACATTTGTGCTCTTCTCTCTTTTGAGCAAAGGAAAAAGAGATAAACTGGGACTGAGAAAAGGACATTAAATTATTCTGAAGCATTCCATTACGACGGGAAGAAAAATAGCTCCAAAGCAATTCCTTATTAAAAGCATTCAGTGATAAAATATCATCCCTTACATGCAGTTAGAACATCTTAAATATCCCTTGCCACTGGTGATCGCAAAATATAATCTGCTTTTAGTAGGAAATAAATATAAATTTCAATGATGGTGTGATAAACAGTTGTAATAAATGCCAACCAAA
Source organism: Equus caballus (assembly GCF_041296265.1). Classification (NCBI taxonomy): domain Eukaryota; kingdom Metazoa; phylum Chordata; class Mammalia; order Perissodactyla; family Equidae; genus Equus; species Equus caballus. Next base: position 30,238,044 of record NC_091699.1, on the reverse strand, counting down.
CACACAGGCATAAACCCACCAACCTACCCCAAAGCACCCTTGCTTATAACTTAAATATCACCAAGTCAGACTTGCTGATAAAATACAAGAGGTAAAATACAACCTGGGGACCTGCTATAAGTAACAGAAAAAGTTAAAATCTCTAATCAGATAAGCCTCATTGCTACTAGAATAACACTGAATCTGTTCTATTTCCTTCCATCCATCTATCATCAATTCCACATTCATAATTTTGCAAAAATCTCTCTCTGAATTGACATAAAATATGGTTGAAATCACTGCTAACAAAGAGGAAAAGCTGATCATCCCGCTATTTACTAACATACTTAACATTTAAAAAATATTTTTATGAACACACTGTTGACTTCGCAAGTTTATAACGTAAGTAGAAAAAAAAATTTTTTTTTTTAGAGCAAGGCTTTTCTTTCAAAGTACTCTGACAAAAGTAAATTCGTAGCAGAACGTACAAGCACGAGGAAAATATCGCCAAGGGCAAAATTCTGCAACTGCTTTAAGAAGCAAACAAGAACACAAAAGATGTGCAGTGCAACCATCTGGCTCTCCTCATACTATACCAATGCCTCGACTTGATCCCCCACCCCCTTATCCAGCCCACACCAATGCCACAAAACCAAATGGCTTCACTTATGTTTCCTGCATGGCAAATTTACACAATGCACTTAGAATGCAAAAGTTGGTTTTTACACATAAACTAGTATCTTAACATTTTTCCCCACTTAACGATTTTTTTGTCGTCGTTCCTTATTCAGAGTGGGACTTTTTTGAAAAACCACTACTAAGTACTTCATGGTGATAAAGATGTCCCCACATGGATATATATCTGTTTAGGCTCAAGAGAAGCTCCCTTCAAAACCTTAATCTCTACCATCTTGTGTTTTCTGTTATAATCAGACACTAGATGCGGACATCTGAAAAATGAATCCTAAAATTATTCCCATTAAACCTTTACATTTTTTTCTCTTTGCTCTAAATTGTGGGTCGATCCCCCCACTTATTATTTGAAATAACTGCACTCATTTTTAATCACCACCTTTGCAAGTTAGCATGCCCATTGGAATTTTCCCTTATTTGGCTCATTCTACGTTTACTGAGCAACTTACTACAGTGTCAGGAGCTTCCTGGACAATGGATGATCAAAATCATTATTTCCCCATATGGTAGCAGAGCCTACCTGGTACATTAAATCAGAAACTCAACAGTTTATAAAAAAATCTTCCACACATAGGTAGGCTGAAGCATTTTATTTATTTATATACTTATTTGAGCAGGAAGATATAATAGATATTTGAAAAGTTATGGCACATCTGTAGGTATCCAATTGCTTTCAAAGGTGGGAATGAAGACTTTTAATGGAAATCTCTGGGTAAAATCGATATAGATGATCACAAATGGATCTCACAAAGGGGCAACGATTAAAAATCATAACAACCGGGGAAGAGATACCCTCCCGGGCCAAGGCCACCCTCTGCTTTCCTGCAGGAGCCTGCTGGAGGCAGGCATTCTACATCAAGCAAGCACTCTCGGTCAGAATCAAGACTTGTTCAGCAGGGCCACGTCTGGTTTACTTCTGTTTTCTTGCTGACAGTGGTTTTCCACCTCCCCTGCATCCCTCTCCATGTTCCAGGATAAGAAGGCTTTGCCTAGTTTCTCGAGGGGCTAATTTTCAGTTCCCTCCTGGGTGTTTCTGCCTGGGACCACAGAGGCTCTGGGTCTGGACAGTAGTGGCAATCTTAGGACACACACAGCGAATCCAGCCACCGGGTGAGGGATTCCGCTAATTGCTTAAGCCTGCACTAGTGTCTGGCCACCAGTTGGCAGACACAACTCGTGGCTGCCTACCAGGCAGGCCTAGGTTAGCACAGCTGGAGCCAGATGACAGTCTCTCAAAGATATTCTTCCCGTGGTCACATCTGGCTCCTGGCGGCTCCAGTCTGCAGCTCAACGATTTTGTTTGGTTTTTCTGGGAAAGTTTAACTAACAGATAAGACCAGTCAAATTAATCTTGACTGTGTGCATTTGAGGTTGGGACAAAACATCAGAATATAAACTCCATGAAGGCAAGGACTTCATCTGTCTTGCTGGCTATACCCCAGTACAGAACAGTAGCTACACACGGTAGCTGTTCAATAAATATATGCGGAATGAAGAACCCTAAGCAGCATGTGAGTTGAACAAAAACATTCCTGTGTCATCCCAGCTCCTCAGTTCCTATTATTATATGTACAATGGCTAACACTCTGGGTGCACACAGAGAAGGTCCTAAGTGGCTTCACAGTTATATTTTATTGTGAGCATGTTGACCCAGGCAGAAAGACACTCAAGAATGAATCCACTCACACAGTCAGTATAGGTGGGAAGACCATTCAACAATCTTTCCCTGAAAAGGACAGTCTCCCAGTATTACCCACATCCCGACTTCACTGGTCCTGAAACTGCAAAATTTGGCAGCTATGTGCCCACAGCACTTGCAAGTGACCCGAAAGTAGAAACTTACCTTTTGGCCACCAGAGAAGCGCCAAATGATGAGGCGACTTTTCCTGGCACCTTTTTACCCCATTTCCTTTCCCATGCCTCCCTTCCTGAATTCTCTGACATGTGCAGAGCCCAGCTCCCTGCTACGCTCAACTCTGACCTGTCTTTAGGCTTTTCCAAGGCTCACCACCTCTCCAGCTCCCACTAAAAAACACACTCAGAGACACCAACATAATTTAGAACCAGGTGGGGCCCACCCTCTTGGCTCCTGAGCTAGAAAGCTGCCTATACTTATAGGATGCTATGTTAATACTGACGCTAGGGAACCTGAAATCCTCACAACGATAAAGCTCCGCGGAAGGCCCAGAACTTGCAAAAGGAGGAGGGACATTTGGTAGAAGCCTGGCATGGCTGTTCACATATGACGCTGCTTCCCCAATACAGCAAGTTAACGCTCCTACAACAAGAATGGCTGAAACGGGCAGATGACTTTGACAAGCTCAGCATATGGTCTTCACCGAAGCAAAGCTACTCAGAAGTGTACTAGATGAAGCTGTTGTCTGAACTCACTCCCTTTTCTGTCATGTAAAGCAGCAGGGCTGGGGGCGGGGGTAATTCTGTGCAGCTCAGTGTAAGTTTCTGAAAGGAGCACTGTGTCCCCTCTGGAGAACTAGGAACTCCACGTCCCCTGAAGGAACTGCTTACCTTGTAAAGGGTGGGCTAGGAAGACCCATCCCTAACATCCATCTCCTCCTTTGTTTTGAAATTACTTTAAAGGGGGAAAATGCCTTTCCACAATTCCATAATACCAATGAAAGTTTAAGATAAGGCAGCAGCAGTATAACAGGATGCAAATGACTGATACCCAGTCCTTAGCTGGATATAATCTATAGTGCAAAAACAACCAAAAGAAAACAGATTTTTTTTAATTAGGGGAAAATGTTGGTGGGAGGAAGGAAGGTAAGGCTGAGGGTGTATGGGACAAAATCTTTATTTCTTAATGCTTCCTTGGGCTGCCTTAATTAAAAGTATTATATACTATAGTACTGCACAGTATAGTTTGGGACGTTCCAGGCCTTATGAGCATAGATTCAAGTGTCTGAGTTTAAAACTCAGCTTTGTTGCTTACCGGCCTTGTGAACTCAGGCAAGTTACTTAAGTTCTCTGTCCCTCAGTGTGCTCATCCATAAAATGGGCTTAATTAGAGAGCATAACGTGCTTTTGAGGAATAAATGCGTTAACATAAAAAAAGAGCTTAGAAAAGTGCCTGGCACATGGCGAGTGCTAACAAAAAGATACCTGCTGTTATTATGACCAGGGATAATATAACTTAAGTAAATCTAACACTTCCTACGCCTCATTTCTGCCATATCTACAAGTTGTTAATAATATCTGGTTATCTGCCAGCCTACCAACTAGAAAAAAGGAAAGAATGAATATCAGATTTTAAACTTCTTAAGAACATAGTGCTAAAATTAAATCAAAGTATTCGTGTTTCCTCTCACTATTAGCTGAAGAATAGTAGATTTAAGATTGGGGTCTCGCCTACCTCAGCAGAGGGTAAGTCATTAGCTACAAAAGAGCTACAATCCAAGCTTAGCGTCAGTTGCTTGTCCCACCAGTGACCAAAAAGGACTTTGAGGAGATGTTCAAAGAAGGCAGGAGGAGAATCCAGCCTGGAACCCAAAGGTATTGAAACACATTTTCTTGTACTTTTCAAGTCTGTGCATATAGATTCTGTTACTGATTTAGGATCTTAAACAGTTTGTTTATTTTTTAAACGCCTTTCAGCTCACCTTTAATAACATGTTTCTTTGACTTGGCTGAACTATGCCTCAGAAGAATTACAAGCGGGAATATGGCTGGGTGAAAGGTTCAGTGAACTAATCCACACCTGGTCCATGTAAAAAAAAAAAAAAAAAAAAGGCTCATATTTTCCATATAGAAACAACTCTCTTTATGTGAACCAGGCTTTTATTTAATTGCTAAGGTACTTTCCACGCCATACAATCTTTCATGAGCTTCTTCAATAGGATGGGGAAAAGGCCTAGCGCCCCCATCCAGTCATACCATGGAGCTTTATCAGTGACAGAAACTAATAATAATAATAATAATAAAATAATAATAATAGAAAAGCACAAACTGCATTCAGAATAGGAAGTGGTAGATTTATTTTACCCGAAATTCCTTGACCAAGTTTTACCAACAACAAAAGATAAGGATGTCCCCCCAAAACGGACTAGGGATCAAGTGAGATGTCTTGTGTCTTCATGACCAAAATTCAGATTTGTTTGCACCAACTGTGTGACCTGGACTTTTAAGTGCAAAGAATAAGGCTTAGATGGAGAAAATCTCAGAGGAAAGAGAAGAATGAACACATTTTAGAGCTGAGAGGTACCTTTGAGGGGTCTAGACAAGCCACTCCATCCTGGGGAGTGGATTCAGTGTGTGACTGAGACCACGGAGGTGGTGTGGACAAAAGCAGGGACAAGAGCCTCTGAGTCCCAATAAATGTGGAAAAGCAATGGCAAGAGAATGTTGGAAATATCAATCATGTCAAAAAGAGATCTGGGGATAGGATCCTCCGAACAGCAAAGAGACAAGAGAACGGAAGCAGGAGTCACAGATGTCCCATAAATTGTGCCAGCCCATTGCATCTGAAGCTAGAATCGAAACAAGCTAAGTTTCTTCTATAAAGTCATTCACTTGAGTGCTCCAGGCATCTCATTTTGTCCTCTCAGTTTTTACTCCTAAGGAAATTCCTTTTAATCGACTCTGGTTTCAACTAAGTGGAAAAGGAGATATTTCCATACCTTAGTTAAGAGAGAGCAAAGCAAAGTGGGAAAGAACATTTTACTAGAAGGCAAGAGACTGTGTTTGTACTTGTGGATGCACCAGTAACTCAGCTAGAACTTGGTAAGCCCTCTCCCTTCTCCAGATCTCTGTCTGCTTGTTGGGAAAAGGAATGGGACTCAGAGACGATGTTCACCGGTACGCAGTGGTCACCTGAACGAGTTTTTAAAATACTGAAATGCTTGTGTACTGGTTGGGAAATAGCCTTTGCCTCAAAGCTATGTGAGTACACCCTTGGCCACTACCCTGAACTTCCCAGGGTTCTCAAAGGCACAGCAGAGATCTCCCAGCGCCCTACTCCAGTGCTATGCCTAGTGATCACCCTGGATGGTCAACACCGATGCTGTACCTGTTAGCTATTTTGACCATCACCCTAGATGGTCTGAGAGGTCCTTTTCCAAGGATATGATGCAAGGACCACCAGGGCCAACTTATATCCTAGAAGAAGGCACTCACTGGAGCTCAGCGAAAGAGAGGAGGGCTGAGACAGGCAGATCAGCGGAGCCATGAGGAATCCACCTTCCTCCCCTCGAGGCGCCAGGATACGGGCCTATAGCCATAAAGCACATCAGTGGGATCTTAAGGCAAATTCCTAGGGCTAAATTTGCTATCAAAAGCTGGAAAGATGTATCACTGTGAAACAACTCTCAAAGTGAAATCCTGAACTCAGAAGGAAATTACCAACACACACAATCCAATTATATTTACCATGGAAATTTCTAATAGCTCATACTTTCGACTCCACTTTTACAACTCTTTAGGAAAAGGAATATTTCTCTATCTAACGTTCCAAATTTCCACAGCAAAGTTGAGGCATTAAACATGCCGAAATATATAGGAAAGGAAAAAAAAATTTCCCATTATTGTTGTTTCCTTCAACCCTCTGTACCTCCTCTCCCATCATTACTCAAAAGTCACTCAAACATTTTGCTGGCTGCCGTGACACCATGCCGTCACTTGATCAGGTGTGGGGTACCACATGGTATGAATAAATACTTATCCACAACCGCATATTAAATGGGAATCCGAAAAGGCGAGCTCTGGAGACAAAGGCGTTTCTATATAGAAATATTAACTAAGAATTTAAGTAAACGGCCCCACTGGAAAAAAAAAAGTTCTGAAGCAGCAATATAAACTATATTTAATAGCAACAAAAAATATTTTCCTTTTGGGAAAGCAATTTGGGCTTCCAAAAGTTACTGCCTTTCACATGACTTAGTACAGTATGCCTGAATTTGTTCATTTCCTAAAACACAGATGCTAGGCCCCCAAAATTCTACTTTGTGAGAGTTAGTTTTTTTAATTAATCTTCTCCCCAATACAATACTCAAATAAGACACTATTTTGGTACCATTTCTTCCCCCTACAATTGTTATTTTCTTAAGCACATGAGTATCACACGTCCCAAAGAACATATGTTCCCAGAGAAGGAAAAAAAACGGGCTCTAGAACTAATACACAATGAAAAATAAATTTAAAGCAGCCTTCTGGTCTGACATAAGAATATAAAAATGATATGAGCAAGAACAGCTTAGTTTACATACTTTTCAGTCACAGCTGCTGCTCCGAAACCACAATACCTTTAAAATGACATTTTAAGGAAACAGATACGGGACGGCTTTAGCCATTGCTAGATGCAGCTAACACTGAATTAAAGGGGCTTCTCCTTTTAAATAACCCTGCACACTGGCACAATTAAGAAGAAAAGAGTGATTCATTTTTAAATAATGCTGTGATAAACATGGTGAATTACAAATAATGCTACCCAGCAATTTTTTTTTTTTCCTTTTCCTTTAAAATCACCAGACTCAGACATCAAAACAGAGTTTCGGGGACAGAAGGAACAAGTCCCCTCTTCTTGGTTAATATTTAATTGGGTGCTAAAGATTTCTTGGAGAGACCTCTGTACCTCTAGCGACGGGCGCGTGAGAGGCTCCTGTCTCTGCAAGAGACGCAGGCACTTCCCTGAATAAACGAAAATAACATACAATTAAATCAGACTATTCAATTAATAAATTACTTCAGTGGACCTTGCAGGCCAAGTCCTATTTAATTACATAATTTGAAAAATATTTGCACATTGCAATCACCGAAATTGGCTTTGAGGTTTCATAATACACACGTAACACTTGAGTTAGAGAACAAATTTATTTAATAAATGCAGGCTTTAGTGCTAGAAGGCCATACCACTCAAACTGCAAAATCACTTAGCACATCCTCAGAAAAAGCAAATAAACTTTTCCACTATTTAGACGTAGGCTGCTGTTGAATGTCAGGAGAGGCTGGCTGATTTTTTGTGTTTTCTCTGTCATGTGTTGCCTGTAAATCTGACCATTTTGAGAGGTAATTAGAATAGAGCTAATGGACAAAATGGTTCCAGTTAAAGATAAATTAAAGATAAACTAAGGTGGAAGATGTCAAGAACCCAGCAGTAAAAACCTCTTCAGGGTAAAACAAAGAGAAGTCGTATTACCTCCCCATTTTTCACTTCGTAGAATACCAAAATACACCATAAATTCACATGGTGACTGAGTGTAAAGATCTGTTCCATTAGGAAAGCACACACAAATTTAGGGGTGAGGAGGACATTCATAAAAGGGATAGAATTACACGGTATCCAAAAAGAGGGCAGAAACATTTTAAAGTGACCATATTTCTTATGGTCGTATGGGGGGCCACGATACTGCCATTAAGGGAATTTTCTAGAAAACCTTTTGACCACTTTGGCACCACGACTTGTTCTGCCTTCACATTTTGATGGAAATCTTTGTCAAACACATACACTTCCAATAACCATTGCATGCTTTATACCCACAACGGCCTCAGAGCTCTTTGAGCTGTGTGGGGCTCACTCTGTTTCCATCAAAACCCCCAGGACCACCACGACAAGGTTGTTATTTTTGTTTGTGGGTCTTCTCCTTAAAGATTTCTGTCATGTACAATCCAGCCTGCTGTGCCTCCACTTGCCTGTTCTGCTTACCTCCAAAAGGCCTCCACCTCGTGGCTAATTAACTGCCAATTAGAAAGGCATCTAAAGTTCTGAAATTTAAAATTTTTAAATAAGGTTTAAGTAAAAGATTCTGGTGAGACCTTGAAATCCCTGTTAGGAAACAAAATAAGCAAATTCTCTCAGTCCCATGTCCCCTTCTCTTTCTTCCCTTTCATAAACTTCTGGAAAGAGCTGTCTACATTCCCAGTCTCCACCTATTCACCACCCACACCTCCTTCAATCCTCATCATGGCACTGAAACCTCCGTTGCCAAGGTCATTCTGTTTTCAGTCTCTTCTGATTTGGTCTGATGGCTCCATTTAGCAGGGCTGGCCTTCTCTTCTTTGCAAATACTTCTCCTCTCCTCGTGATCTCCCTGTGATTTTGGCTCTCCAGCACCTGCCAACTTCTTCAGCACCCTCCTGTCCTCCAACTAGTTCTCCTGCCATGTCCTTCCCTGAGGGAATGGTACCACCATCCACCCAGGAAAGAAGGCCAACACTTAGCAAGCAGCTCTGCCACCTCCTCTATCACATCCCAACGACCATATCCATTCCATTTTCTTTTCTTCATCCCAGTCAAGACTCACCAGCCTCCATAGGGGAGCTTTGCATGGACTCCTGCAATTGCCTTCTCAAGGCTCTTTCCTGTCTTTGGAGTTGCTCTCCTCAGACGTACCCGTATGGGAGACAAACTAATCTTATAAAACGTAAGCTTACAAAGTTTTTCAATTCCTGGATAGCTTCTCTCATGGTATCTTAATACTTTTGACATTGTGATGCATCTCAAAATTGATGTGGATGCTTCATGTCACATACTTCCCAGATGCATGTCCCACCCCTGCCTGAAAAGTTCTTAGCTTCCTAAGGCCCAAAAGGTCAAGCTGAAATGTTCAAAGGTACTCAGAAGGCCCTTGTTCACTTTGGCTGTTGCTGGTCTTCTGGTCGCACCTCTTGCTGCTCCCCGAATTCCATTCTACCACCAACAGACACTATCACACACCCTGCACTCTCTCATCTCCAAGCCTTCGCACAGATCTCGCCTACCACACATCACTCTGTCCCCTCTTCTCCCAGAGAAGTCTCACCTCTCCCACATAAGTTGGACACAAACGCCTCTTCCTCCAAGAAGCATTCTCTAATCTCTCTTTAAATCTATGCTCCCATCATTTATTCCATTTGCATACAGTGCTTATCCTAATACAGCAATGATTCCACTTTATTATATAATATTCTCTGTAATCAATAGTTTCTCCTGGTAACCTGTATGCCCATTCTATTAAAGGTACTTAATAGATCTCCTTCCTTTTTTTTTTTTTTTTACTGAGGTATAACTGGCATACAACATTAGTTTCAGATGTACAACTAATATATCTTCTTGAATGAATAAAGTTTATGAATTCTAGTAAACAAAGTTAATGACAACAATTTCTTTGGTTCCTTCATAAAATCAACCCTCCCTAGTCCTAGTTCCTCTGCTCACTAAAATCAGTCAGCAAGGTGAAGCCAAGCAGATCGCCTGTGCATGGGATTTGTTCACAACTCTGGCTGATATTTATATGAATGGCTGAGATATAATATGAACAAAAAATCTTATCTTCCCTAGAAGTAAAATCACCTTGTTGTTCATAATACAGTGCAAAGGAAATAGAATGAACAAGGAAGCTATAAGGATTTAATCAAATAGACTTCTTATAAATAAGAATGGAGATTCACTATCCACCAAAAATGCAATTACCCTCCCCCTACTAACAGTGCTCTAATTTAGACTCCGCGCAAAAAAAAGCTTTCAGGTTATAAGACAATTTTACATTAAGGCCTTAGATGAACCTTAATGCCATTCCCTCTCCCGGACCTGTGGTCTGCTAAACTTCAGCTTCAATATCATCCAGCATCCCACCTCCAGCAACTCGAACTTTGCAGTCAGTCTTCAAAACAATGTGAAAGAGCTGTGGGGGGGGGGTCAGACTCGTGACCTCCAATCTTTGGCAGATTTGGCAATGGTGTTAAAACAAGAAACCTGCTACCAGCCAACAACAGCCCCAGACTCAAGAATGGCATCACTTAAGTAACCAAAGGATAAAAGCCAACCTCTGGAAATGTGATCTGACCAGAAGGGCCATAAACAACGAGTAAGGCCACAGCACATTCTCTCTGGGATTCACATTTTCAGAGACCCAGAACTAAAAACATCACAAGAGATGTGCTGTTTAAAATGTAATTAAAGGTAACTGGCAGGCATAATCACATCTTATTTTTCATAATTATGACTTGGCTGAGTCATTTACCTTCTCTGATCCTCAATTTCTTCGTCTGTAAAATGGTGTAATGAGATCCACGTGAGAGTCAGATGTGATCAAATGTGTTATGTTCACAGGTAGGATTTTCACTGGTGAGTGTCTGTGGAGAGGTGTGTGAACTAGAGAAGACAGCGATTTTTGATACAACTTCTACATCACTCATTCGGTCATTCAAGAAATGTGAGTGAACACCACTCTGTGCCACATGGAATGTAAAGAAAAATAAAACTTGGTCCCTGCCTTCAAGGAGCTCACAGTTCAGATCTGTGATGTCCAAAACAGCAGTCATCAGTCACATGACTATTTTAATTAAAATTAAATTAAAACTCAAAATCCAGTCCTCAGTTCCATTAGTTATATTTCTACTGCTTCAGAGCCACATGTGGCTACTAGCTACATATTGGCTACCATATTGGAGAGCACAGAACATTTTCCTCATCCTATAAAGTTTTATTGAACAGTTCTGGTCTAGAGGGGCAAGATGGCCAAGTATACGTAGGTAAATTTTAACATACTCTGACAAATGATAATATGTTAGCAGAAACGATTTTGTAACGGAGTGATATCCTCGAAGGATAGGTAGGTTTTGTTTTTCTAGAGCAGAAACGGGGAGCTGGATGGAGCGAAACATATGTGCAAAGGCACAGTATCATCAAGAAGCAGTCTGAGTTCCAGGAGGGGGACAATAAGCTATTCTTGGTGACCGGCATGTAAGTGTATGGGGAAGCAGTGGCCAAAGATGAGCCTGGAGGAGTGCGTAGGATCCAGCTGTGAAGGCCTCGCAAGCTAAAGGAGGAGTCAGGACTTAAATCAGAAAACAGATACTGAAGTGGCAGCATGGGCCATTAGAAGTGTTTTACAGAAAACTGACCACGCAGTGATTATCAACTCTGGAGATGCAAGTGAAAACGCCTCTGGAAAGCTTTTGAAAATGCTGATGCTGGAACCCTTAGCCTAACTGAATTAAACCCGTTTCTGGGCATGGGTCCCAGACCTCTGTAAGTCTTAAAATCCCAGAGTGACTAAAGTGCAGCCAGGCTGAAAACCAATGAAGATGACAAAGAACTTGGATTGTGGTTAAGCAAGAATGAAGATGTACAAGGAAGAGTCTACTGCAAAAGTCCTACCAAAAGGTGATGGGACCTCACCTAACACAGGAACAGGGAGGATGAAGAGGAAATGTTGATTTTGGTAGAAGTTTCTAAGACAGAATTAATATGACCCAGAAACCAAGAATATGAGCAATCAGAGAAGAAAAAATAGAATACAATATGACAACTTCTACCCCATGGCAATAGTGATTAAGATCAAGAATGCAGAAAACCGAGCAGGTTTGGGAGGGGAAGAGTGACAACTAGCTCAGTTTTAGAGGCACTGCCTGCTAAATCCCTCAGAGCATCTGGCAGAAAGGTCCAGGAGGCCAGAGGAAATATTTGCCTGGATTGTGCTAGAGAAATAGGCCAGAGAGAGCAGGGCACAGAGGATTTGTGAAGAGTGCTTGCAGAATCTGTGCAGAGCTAAATATTTTCCTTTAAACTTCAACCTCTTAGAATGATAGAAAAGAACTTTTGAAGTTCTGCTCTATCTTCATCTATTTCACACTGTCCATCAACACCCCCATCTTCCTGGCATCACCAACAGAACACAGGCATCCTGTCCCAACACCACCATTCACTGTTTGTATGGCCTTGAACAAATCATTTGACCCTCTGGGTCTGAGCTCCAATTTCTTAACAGTCAAAGGAGAGAGCTGAAGTAAAATAGAGGCTACCAAGGGATCCCTCCAGTTTGAAGATTCTATGACAGATGACATTCTGAGGAGCAGAAATTATACATATAATTTACAACAATTTCTAGCATTTGTATATGCACTAATTTATATAAAATTATATTTATTGATATGTCACAAATATCATCTATTCCTGAGGTCACATATATACATTTCATAAATTATATATAAAGTCCACAAAACTATATATGTATACTTCCTTTTGTCTTAAAGTTAGTCATCAAAAAGACACACTCAACATATTTTTTAGTCCTGAATACCAATTCTGTTTTGCTTTTCCTTTGCAATGCTGAAGCAAAGGGTTGCAAACCCTAATGCCTACAGGGACAGAGGGTCACACTGATGAGTAAAGGGGTCCAGAGGAGAATGACAAACTCTCGGCCATGTCCCAGCTGAAGGGGCCTCCACGATCTGTGTCCAGGCCATAGCTGCCATTTGGGAATGGGGACCCAGTACTATTACACTTTTTTCATAAAACTCAGAAATCCAGGTTTTTTTCAGGTGTAATCTCTTGATACTTAAATGCTGGCAACCAATATAAATTGTTGTAAAATGTTGTGCAGACCGAACACCACAGGCCTAACGCTGCCAGACTGTGCCCTGCCCCAAAGCAGGCCATCCTTCTGGGGCTTTTGAACCTGAAAAACATAAAACATGCATAAAACAGGAAAGAAGCCCTCTTCAATTCCCACAACAGTTCTGACCATTGGTTTTAGTCTCAGCAAGTTTGACCAGCAACCCCAGCCTAGGACTTGTAGCACCTTCACAATGACTGCCTATAAAGAAATCTCCTACAAAATGCATTAATTTTTATGAAACATCTGTGTGGGGTTGGAACGGAGAAGAGAACACCTGATAAATGAATTCTTTGTGTACCAAATATCAGGTGGACTTTAACACTTAGAGATAAAAATGTGATGATTTATACTCTGCTGATAGCAGTCATATATCCTTCAGTGTATTCAAACTGAAAAAAAATAACTTTATTTAGCAGCAATATTGCTCTATTTCCTGCTTTCAAACAGGAGGAAAAAATGCTTCTCTTTTCGTTATACTGTTGTTTTTTCCCCACGTGAAGGACCATGCAGTCTGGCACCCATTAGCAGGAAGAGGCCAACCGTACACGGAATACGCCATTACCCTCTTCTTCAAAGCATAATGAAATGTGATCCTTCTGCTACTAGAGCACCTTAAAACCAGTGCTCCAGTGCAAAGGGGAAGCAGTACTAATAAAAAGGAGTTTGTATTCAGCAGGGTTATCCTGTACAGACCCAGTGGGCTCAATGGGTGAGAAATCCATGAGAAAAGCATAAAAAGAAACTCAGATGAAAAACAACGACCCAGTAACAATTATAAGAAAGCTCCCAATGATGCCCCAAAAATTCCTGGAAGCAGCCTAGGTTTTGAGTTCATCCTATGATGACTGTGATGGCAGAACTGATGGCATTCCAGCTCTCAACACAAAACTTATTATAGTTCTTCAAGAGGGGAGAATGTGTTTTTAAAGAATAGAAGGATGTTAGAGAGAGTTTGGAGCCAGGTATTTTGGCACATGATTTCAGTCCATCTAAGTAAAATGCAACAAAAGCGTTCTCATTAAATTATCTGCCTTGAGAAAGATCTTCTTGTCATGCTTACTAGTTGCATGTCTTAGTTGGGTAAATATTAAGATAAGTTTTAAGCAAATTCCTAAACCTCACTAGTGGTTGGGAGGAAGGAAGAAAACAAAGGATGTAGCAGTTGAGAAAAATAGGCTATGCTAGGCTATCTGGTATAAGGATGTCCAGATGAGCTCTAAATCTGGAGGTAGCTACACAAAGGAGTGGAAAGAGATGATGTACCAGACTAGTTAGTACTAGGAGCAGTAGGAAGAGAAGGGATAATTAGAAAGCAATACTTAATGTGTATAGACACAGGACTACAGTTCTTATTCCTTTAACAGATGAGGAAACTAAGGCTCAGCAAGGTAACTAGGCCCAAGTCATACAGCTAAGAAATGGCAGAGCATGGATTTGAATTCAGCTGTCCATTCAAGAATCCAATGTCTCAACCACCATGCTACACTATCTCCCAAACTTGGAGACCCAGGGCAATATTGGACAAAAGCAGGTAAAGACCAAACCAGAGGTGGGAAGAGAAAGGATGCCTTCAGAAATGCTTGTGAAGGGTTGACTTTGATGGATCAGTGAAGCGAACAGCTGAAAGGGAGGAAGTGACAGCCTTGCTGTCACTCCAAAGAGAGAAGTGAGGCAGGCTCACTGTACTGAAATAGGTTTCCAGGCTGCAACATAAAGGCCACTTGCTTTCCTTCTCAGTTGGCCAGTTACAACAGAGTTGAACTGTGTTTAAATATGTACCAACAAATCATGAAATTTGACCACCAATCAATTTCTCAAAGTATACAAAGCAAGTGACCTGCTCTAAAGGGTAGTTCAGTTTTGTCATATATAAGGTATGTACACATGCTCGTGTGTGTTTACTGATGACAAATGATATCTGAATCTCAAGTACTTCAAATCTAACTCTCATTCTTTTGCTCTTTATAATCTTTATAATTAGCTCTCTGAAAATCAGGTGTACATATATGTTTATATTTGTATTATTGGGATGCAGAAACATTGTTCTGAATCAGAAATGTCCTCCCAGGACATTTCCCCAACCTTCTATACATAAGAGAAGACCATACAAGCACCTCAAATATTGTTATTTAAAACTACACAAGAAAGTCTGTATACTAGCAATAGAGTGAACATACTACCCACTAGAAAGTCCATGCTACTTAAAACACTAAAATTATTTTTCATTGGTGAAGTAAGTAGTGCTTAAGACACATGATTAGATGAAAAGATTGTGAATGCCAACACCTATAAGCCTCATACCTTGAGAACTAACTGCCCTTGGGGACTAGATCTCATTGGGTACCATGAGGGAACTCTGTCACCTATGTGTTCAATTAGAAAGTTGACTGATTCTGCCTTCAAAATATTATTACTTGTTCCTCATAGTACACCTCTCATATGAGATGCCTGCTGGAGTATGTGAGGGCAGCAAAGAGGGACTTCAAGACTCAAAGGCACAAGTTGTATGACTTTTCTGGGTTTGCTTCTTAATATATCTTTGTCCACTTGGCAGAATTCTGGCTGAGACTTGCCTTCAATGTTACTTGCCAGAGGGCAGTGAGGGTGCAAGAGGAAGAAAAGCAATACCTTGTTGAAGAGACTGCTAGGAACAATTATGGGCTAATGAATTGGACAACCAGAAGAAATGGATAAATTCCTAGAAACATACAAGCTATCAAGACTGAATCACGATGAAACAGAAATTCTGAACAGGCTGAATACTAGTAAGGAGATTGAATCAATAATCAAAAACCTTCCAACAAACAAAAGTCCAGGACAAGACAGCTTCGCTGGTGAATTGTACCAAACATTCAAAGAAGAATTAATACCAATCCTTCTCAAACTCTCCCAAAAAATAGAAGAGAAGAGAACTCTTCCAAAGTCATTTTACAAGGCCAACATTACCTGATATCAAAACATACAAGGATGCCGCAAGAAAAGAAAATTACAGGCCAAGAACCCTGATGAACAAAGATGCAAAAGTCCTCAACAAATATTAGCAAACTGAATTCAACAATACCTTTAAAAAATCATACAGCATGATAAAGTGGGATTTATTCCTGGCATGCAAGGATGGTTCAACATCCACAATCAGTCAATGTGATATATACCACATTTACAAAATGAAGGATAAAAGTCATATGATCATCTCAATAGATGCAGAAAAAGCATCTGACAAGACTCAACACCCATTTATGATAAAAACTCTCAACAAAGTGGGTTTAGAGGGAAATATGTCAACATAATAAAGGCCATATATGACAAGCCCACAGCTAATATCATGCTTAATGATGAAAAGCTGAAAATTTTTCCTTTAAGATCAGGAACAAGACAAGGATGTCCACTCTTGCCACTTTTAATCAACATAGTGTTGGGAATCCTAACCAGGGAAATTAGTCAAGAAAAATAAATAAAACCCATTCAAATTGGAAAGGAAGAAGTAAAACTGTCACTATTTGCAGATGACATGATATTATACATACAGAAAACCCTACAGACTTCATCAAAAAACTGTCAGAACTAATAGACAAATTCAGTAAAGTTGCAGGATACAAAATTAATACACAAAAATCCGTTGTGTTTCTATATACTCATAATGAACTGTCAGAAATAGAAACTAAAAAAACAATCGCATTTACAATTTCATTAAAAAAAAACAAAATACCTAGGAAAAAAATTATCCAAGGAAGTAAAAGACCTGTCTATTGAAAACTACACGACATTAATGAAAGAGACTGAGGAAGATACAAATAAATGGGAAAACATTTCATGCTCATGAATTGGAAAAATTAATATTGTTAAAAACAATGTACAGGTTCAATGCAATCTCTATCAAGACCACAAGGGCATTTTTTCACAGAAATAGAACAAACAATCCGAAAATTTGTGTGGCACCATAAAAGGCCCCAAATAACCAAAGCAATCTTGAGAAAGAAAAAGGAAGCTGGAGGCATCATGCTCCATGATTTCAAACTGTATTACAAAGCCATAGTAATTAAAACAGTATGGTATTGCCATAAAAACAGACACATAGATGAATGGAACAAAACAGAGACCCTAGAAATAAACTCACACATATATGGTCAATTAATTTACAACAAAGGATCCAAGAACATACAATGGAGAAAGGACAGTCTCTTCAATAAATGGTACTGGGAAAACTGGACAGCCACATGCAAAAGAATGAAAGTGGACCACTATCTTACACCAGACACCAAAATTAACCCAAAATGGATTAAAGACTTGAACATAAGACCTAAAACCATAACACTCTTAGAAGAAAACATAGGCAGTAAGCTACTGGATATAGGTCTTGGCAATGATTTTTTGAATCTGACACCAAAAGCAAAAGCAAGTAAGTGGCACTACATCAAACTAAATAGCTTCTACATAGCAAAGGAAACCATCAATGAAATAAAAAAGCAACCTACTAAAGGGAAGAAAATATTTGCAAACCATATATCTGATAAGGGGCTAATATCCAAAATATATAAAGAACTCATAGAATTCCATAGCAAAGAAACAATCTGACTAAAAAATGAGAAGACCCATGTAGACATTTTTTCCAAAGAAGACACAGAGATGGCCAACAGGTACATGAAAAGATGCTCTACATCACTAATCATGAGGGAAATGCAAATCAAAACCAAAATGAGGCATCATCTCACACCTGTTAGAATGACTATTAACAAAAAGACGAGAGGGGCTGGCCCGGTGGTGCAGCGGTTAAGTTCACATGTTCTGCTTCTCGGTGGCCTGGGGTTCGCTGGTTCAGATCCCAGGTGTGGAAATGGCACAGCTTGGCATGCGATGCTGTGGTAGGCATCCTACATATAAAGTAGAGGAAGATGGGCATGGATGTTAGCTCACTGCCAGGCTTCCTCAGCAAAAAAGAGGAAGACTGGCAGTAGTTAGCTCAGGGCTAATCTTCCTCAAAAAAAGAAGATGAGAGATAACAAGTGTTGAGAAAGATGTGGAGAAAAGGGAACCTTTGTGCATTTTTGGTGGGAATGTAAATCAGTGCAGCCACTACAGAAAACAGTATGGACGCTCCTCAAAAAATTAAAAATAGAACTACCACATGACCCAGTAAGTCCACTTCTGAGTATTTATCCAAAGAAAATAAAAACACTCATTTGAAAAGATATATGCATCCCCCACATTCATTGCAACAGTAGTTACAATAGCCCAGATATGGAAGCAACCTAAGTGTCCATCAATGGAGGAATGGATAAAGAAATTGTGGTACGTGTATACAATGGAATATTATTCAGCCACAAAAAAGGATGAAATGTTGCCATTTGCAACAATACTGATGGACCTCAAGGATATTATGCTAAGCGAAATAAGCCAGACAAAGACAAATACCATATGATCTCTCTTAAACGTAAAATCTAAAATAATTATATAGATATATAACACATATATAAACATATATTTATATATTATATTTTTATATATATCTGTAAACCAAGCTTATAGACACAGAGAACAGATTGGTGGTTGCCAGAGGTGGGGGGTAGGGGGTGTGGGGTAGGAGACATAAGTAAACTACTTTTGGTTTTGTCTTTAATTTAAAGAATTGAATGAAAACAATCAGAGGCAAAAGTAAAAGGCATAGGTTTTGAATCTTCCCAAATCCTCGCATAAAAACAGATAACCTGAGAGCAAACCAAAAGCCCATGGACGAATTTAAAACAGAACCAGGTGACTAGGTATTGCCTCAAACACCAAGGTACAAACAGGCAATGGAAAAGCCAACACCAACCAGAAGTCCTACAGATTCATAGCATCTGCGTGGAAAGAAGCAGAGGGAAACAGCAGGCAACTGAAGAACTTGAGAAAGACACCCTCCAACACTGCAATAAGTACTAAATGGAAAGGGTGATGAGCCAATTTAAAACATCAGCTGAGGTGACAGGCCCGTGGCTTAGCGGTTAAGTTCAAGGCATTAGCAGCCCGGGTTCACAGGTTCGGATCCTGGGTGCAGACCTACACTGCTCATCAGCCATGCTGTGATGGCAATCGACATACAGAGTAGAGGAAGAGAAGACTGGCACACATATTAGATCAGGGCTAATCTTCCTCAGCAAAAATCAGCTGAATCTGGAAGGAATTTTCCCCACTCTAATAGAGTGACTGCAGAGGGCTCACATTAAGAAACTCTGAAGAGTCTGCAGTCATCCAGGGCATATGACCTCTCAAAACTGAGTGTCTGGGACTCCACTCCAGGACAAGACTCCACACTGAGGAAAACCTGCTGGAAATAGAATCAAAACTGCAAAGGGCAGAGAAAATCAAGAGGAAAGAAAGAGAAGGTCCAAAAAAGTGGGCAAAGAGAACAGAGTCAAGATATTTTAGAAAGCAGGCCAGTAGCCCAGTAGTAAAAAGTAGACCAGAAGAGGGAGCTCCCTGAAGTTGGAAGAGCTACCTAAATCAAGCCTTCCTATTAAAAGTTCAGAAAAGTGACTTAGACATAAAAATGCACAACAGAAAAACTGAGATCAAATGGTATGCAAAGTTATTGAGGAAAAAAGGGAAAGAATAACATCCTACAGAAAATGAATGCACACACCAGAAATACATGTCATACAGCAGACCAAAACTGTGAACTATTATTTTAAAATGAGCTAAAAGACTTTAGGATTATGACATATGGCATGAAAGAATAACATAAATCAGAATTAGAAAACCTGAGGGGCCAGCCCGGTGGCACAGCAGTTAAGTTCACACATTCCCCTTCAGTGGCCGGGGGTTTGGATCCTGAGTGTGGACCTATGCACCGCTTGTCAAGCCATACTGTAGCAGGAGTTGCACATATAAAGTAGAAGAAGATGTGCACAGATGTTAGCTTAGGGCCAGTCTTCCTCAGCAAAAAGAAGAGGATTGGCAGTGGATGTTAGCTCAGGGCTAATCTTCCTCAAAAAGAAGAAATGAGAAAAGAAAGAATGACCTTGGAAAAAAAAGAAAAAAATGATTTTAATAATGAGGAATACATAGGAGGATTCACAAGCGAATAAATAGAACAAACAGTGCCTTAAAAGTACTAGAAGATAAAAAAGGAGGAAAATTCTAAAAATCAAAAAGAGAAAAATAAAGATAAAAAAGAAATTAAGAGAAAGTATCAAATATTGAAGACAGGTAAAGAAGATCCAACATATGGAAAATAGGAATCCCTAAAAAAGGAAATCAAAGGAAGGGACCTGTCCAAATACTTAGAATTCTAATTCAAAGAAACTTTCCTGAGGAAAAAAAAAAATCTGAGACTATATGCTGAAAAAGGACACTGGATACTTGAGTGTATTGACCCAAAACAACCAACACCAAGACATATTCTAGTAAAATTAATGGACTTAAGACTTAACCCAAAGAAAACGGAGTAACGTAGTCAAGATACTGAAAAAATGTGAACCAACAATTTTACATCCAGCAAAAATTGCCTTTTATGGATAAAGGGCACAGTAAACTGTTGTTAAAAAAATGCAAGAATTCAGGGAATATAGTTCCTGTGAGCACTTACTGGGAAATCTAATAGAAAATGAGCTTTAGACAAAATGACTGGAGACATCAACTTAAGGACTGGTATTGAGCACTGAATATACTTAACTATAGAACTAAGACTAACAGGGTTAAAAGGGGAAAGTATAGTATAAATCATTCTATGCTCTGAAAAGACAGACATAGTAAATCATTAAAAAATCACAGAGAGAGGGGCTGGCTCTGTGGCCGAGTGGTTAATTTCACGTGCTCTGCTGCAGGCGGCCCAGTGTTTTGTTAGTTCGAATCCTGGGCACGGACATGGCACTGCTCATCAAACCACGCTGAGGCAGCGTCCCACATGTCACAACTAGAAGGACCCACAACGAAGAATATACAACTATGTACTGGGGGGCTTTGGGGAGAAAAAGGAAAAAAGAAAATCTTAAAAAAAAAAAAGTCACAGAGAGAGATTAGGAACAGTATATGTAATAAGATGTTTAACTCTTCTTGATAATCATAATTGGAGGTTGTGGTATTAGTATTGTTATTCTGAGACTATTCTATGTGTAAGGTGGATAAATAAGCAAATTAGTAATGATGGGATATTCCACTTCTACCATCCCTTGTATTCTTGAGAACCAGGATTCTCAGCACAGGAGAAAGGAGATAAATATGTAACAGATATGAAGCCAACTAAAAGCTCTCTAATCCTGAATATGAAATGGAAATATCAGTATGAATTCATGACGCTTAGATACAATGACCCATTCAAGAAACAATGAGCATTGTTAGCACTAACATAATTGTCTGGAAACACAAATTTCCAATAAAAGAAACTAAGGTTTCTTGGGAAAATGGCCTATTTCAGTTCTCAGGCAAGAAAAGCACAAAGTGAGTCTGAAACATCTCGTCGTAGCAGCAAGGAAAGAAGCTATCAAAGACTAGTAGGATCATCTCAGGAGGACAAAGGAGCCAATGTAAAGAAGTTCCATGATCAAAGATAGACAATTTGATTTTCAATGAAAAACAAGAAATGCAATAGATTGAAATCAACTAATGTTTAAATTCATGGTTCAGAAAGACATTAAAATTTACTGGTTGGTTCCAGAGGGTGACATGGCAGAGGCCAAGAACCAGGCATTGATCCTGTATTTCCTATGTGAACAGTTCCACTGGGCAACTAAAGAACAGATGAAGAGTAAAATTACTAAAGTATTCCAGCTAATAAACAGTAGAATTAGAATATCACCATTGTCCCAGTGAATGAATGGAGCTAGGCAGTGAGCATTAATGGCGATTAACATCACAAAAAGAAGGACAATAAGACATCACGTCTCTCCTGAGTGGAAGAACACACCACCACTTAGAGTCCTGCCAAAGGGATCAAACCTGGGCCTCAGGATCCAGTCGACAACCTGCAGGAAACTAAGAGGGCAGCGAAATATGTGAGCTGAGGATGCACTCAGCAAAATCCACATTCTTGGAATCTTTACAGCTCACGGGGCAGGAGTTCTGCAAACGGTAACGTGTAAAGAAAGGAATAGAGGGAAACTTGTAAATTAAGAAACATAAAAGACATATCAACTTTAAAAAAAATGGGTAAATACTAAACTATGGTGTCTAAGGATGCAACTATACGTAATAAAATAATAAAGAGACAAAGGGAAATGATTACTATAAAAGTATTGATTACTTTTGGAAGGGGCTGTATGTGGGACAGGACAAACGAAGGACTTCTGGGTAGATGACAAAGTTCGATTTCTTGACTTGAATAGCTGTTACAAAGATATTGGTCTTAAAACAGCTGACATACAAATATACACATACATATGAATGTTGTCCAATACAGTGGCCACAAGCCACATGTGGCTAATACAGCGTAAATTAATTAAAATTAAGTAAAATTTAAAATTTAGTTTCTCAGTCATCCTAGTCAAATTTCAAGTGCTCAGGAGACACTGGCTACCTTTTAGACAGCGCAGAAACAGAGCACACTGTACTGAACCAGTTTGTGTGTGTCTGTGTGTGAGGGGGTGTGTTTGGATTATTTTCTATAATTGTGTTTTACTTTATAATAAAAATTTTTAAGTACATGTCTCCAAAATACATTACACAACCGCATTTATTTGAGTTTAGCTCAAATACATGAATATTGGCTATTCTTTGAAGCAATGGCAAAGGGCAGGCACCTTCCAAAAGAGAGATGAGTAACATGAAACCACTTTATGGCATTACATAGCATGAACCCAACAAATCCAATGGATCTGATTTAAAGTTGCTGGTACATGATACAAGAAACTTTCATCTCAAGGACAATGTAGTCATGCCTAGAAAAGGTTAATAAGCTCTTCTTCGCTATGGATTGATAACTGATCATTTCATTTATCATCAAACATTAATTAGACATTGGGAGCAGACAAGGCTATGGCAAAATAGAGCAGCAGAGTCTCTGCCAAATGGACACTCCAAACAAGGCACTTAAGGCATGTAACCCAATTACACAGAAGGGGGACAAGGAAGTGCTCCTTCCAACGGGCTGGAGACACTTAGGTCAAACACATCACACGTCTATTATGATTGCCAAGCTCACAGTAAGTATTAAGGAGAAAGACTGGAAGGAGGTGGTGTATGAAAGGGAAAAATGAAAGCTTGGCCAATGGAGCCATAAAACGTTGTCAAGCAGGGCAGATGACATAAGAGAAATGGGAAGCTAGACATTCACACAGATCAAAGTGAGATCTACAAAAATATGTTATGTAATAGAGCAAAGGGCATAAAAAGAAATAATTTGGAGGTCAAAACAGAGAATCTCAGAGAACTAACGTATAAAAAGGCACAGATGTCCACTAATCCTCTCCAGTTGTTAGCAGGTCAAGAGTCTGCTACAGAAGAGGAGGATTATAAAGGAGGGAGGATAGAAACACCTTAACTACGAAATATCCTTCCAATCAGTTATCCAGGGAGAGTATCGATACTTTCTTTAAAATAATGTAAGAGTGCTGAGATATAATGAGGAAAAAATATCAGATTATGGAACCTGTGATCCAGTGCAATAAAGAGGGCATACAGGTGCATTAACAGTTAAAAGGAGTGGAAAATCAGTGACTTCAAATGACATGTACCTTGTTATGCAAGGTACCACACACCAAAGAACAGGCTAGCTTTGAGTCAAGATAAAAGACACCTATCTAGAAAATGATGCTAGAGCTGTTTAAGAGCAAATAATAAGAAGAAAAAAGAAACACAAAAATCAACAGGGCCTCACTCTCCCCTACCTTATTCCAATCTGAGCCTTTCAATCTCATAAAGTCCCTCTTATGTTTACCTGTGCCTGGATGGGATCCAAATGTTCTGTACAGCTCTCTTTTACATTTTATTCTATCAGGAAAGATTTGGCAACTGAAATCTATTATGATGTCAAAAGGTAGCTGACAACATAAAATGTATCCCGCTGAGTTGATGCCGCACACGGCTAAATTTACAACAACAGGAGTATCATAAAAATTATAAGAACTGCAAATTAACCACTGATTTCTACTTCACTGACATAAATAATGGTAAGGACCTGGATAACTTCCAAACATCTTTACCACTGTTTAATTTGTCAAAATCTATCAAGAGCATTTCAACCACAAACCTGTCCTCTAAGGTACATTATCATTCCCACACGTAGATTAGCATTGGTGGCAACCCCAGAAAGACTGCATAATTACTAGGACTCCATGAGGATTCTCCTCTCCCATCTCCTATCCCTCACTGTGTCAGCACCTCACTCTTTCATAAGTACCACTCTTATTTTCAATTAGTTATTTAAGATCATTTAAAATTTTGGCTCTAATTTTGTGAGATATGTCTGTCTGCTTTCAAAATCAGTCCCTCATTACAGTGTTAAGGTTCCTACTGGGCTCAAATTAGCAAGATTTTCTGTTTACTTCATATTTGTGAACCAGGAATGCTGGTAGCAGTATGGTGCTAGAGTCGTCAGGTGACAGCTGTTGGGAAACCCAGCAGGTAGGGAGGTCACACAATGAAACAGAATGACAAAGACAATAATTCCTTTCTGGAAGAAAGTTAAGATACAGACCCACATGGCTTCCTCCCCCAACAATCAACTCTACGAACCATTCACGGACATGACAAGAAAAGAAAAGGGCTTTAACATATATGTAAAACCTTTTCTGAAAAACCATAGTCATTCACAGTGAATTTAAAATCACGGCTAAACGATTTCGTCACTCATTGGTAAACACCAAAATGTGGTTAAAGATAATACATGGCTAAAGAAGTAAAGAAATCAAAGACAAATGCCTTTTAAAAATGGATGCTGTGAGAAATCATCTGTTTATATAAATACATGTGAGTTGTGCCTGTGTGTGTGTCTTTCCCTCTGACATGTGTCTAGAACAAATTTACAATACTGCTAAAAAGAAAAAAAATGAAATGTTTGGCCATAATACTGTTAGCAAACACAATCAGTCAGTAGTATCATTGTCTAAGCAGAAGCTATATATGCATTTGTGTAGAAACTAGGCAGTTCTGACTCTGATTAGTCCTAATACAATGAGCGTAGGAAGATGTTCGATAGATACTAAGTAAATCTAGCATACACTACTTGTGACCAAATTGGTTTATTTCACGTTTCTGTATTTGGGGGGAAAAGCAATTTCTGTATGACAGATGCACCTGGAGTTTGCCACATGCCTACATACAGAAAGGGCTGTAGAGTCACAGATTTAGCAACAATGAGAAAATTGCATTTTATTCTTATTTGCCAAAAAAAATGAAAAGTATATCTTTTCCAATGGAACACATTTGTATTCAGTTAGTCCATGTCTACACAGAGTAAGTGAAGAGCAGAGATGAAACACTGACTTACATCTAAGTAAGTCAAAGCCCCCAGTCACCTGCTACTGAGGATAACATTGGTTTGGCCTCAATTGGACCCTACCGGCTACCTTCAATAATAAAATACATGGGATAAATAAGCCATCAATTCTTTACTTCTCTTTACCTATGTAAATATGGCCTAAATGCCTCCATCAAGGTCAGAGAGTTGTTCCATTATAAAACTAAGCTTTTTGATCAGTGTGTGTCACTTTTAAACCCTAAAACTGAATGAAGTCCTGAAAATAGGTGACAAAAATTCTCTCTTTTGGTCTCCCTTAAGAAAGTCTTCACTTAAAAACAGAGTCTTGAAATACATGAAACAAAAACTAACAGAACTGAAGGGAGAAAGACAATTCAACAACAGGAGTTGGAGACTTCAATACCCCACTAACAATAATGGAGAGAACTAGGCAGAAAATTAACAAGGAAACAGAAGACATGAACACCACCATCAAGAACCAAACAGACCTAGCAGAAACCTATAGAAAGTTCCACCCCACAATAGCAGATATACACTCTTCTCAAGTTCACATAGGATATTCTCCAGGATAGACCGTAAGTTAGGCCATGAAATACACCTTAATCAATCTAAAAGGATTGAAATAATACAAAGTATGTGTTCCAATTACAATGGAATTAGAAATCAATAACAGAAAGAAGTTTGGGAAATTCACAAACACATGGAAATTAAACAACACACTCCTAAATAACCAATGGGTCAAAAAGAAATCACAAAAGAAATTAGAAAATATTTTAGATGAATGAAAATAAAAACATAACATACCAAAACTTATGAGATACAGGTAAAGCAGTGCTCAGAGGGAAATTTATAGCTATAAATATCTATACACAAAAGAAGAAAGATTTCAAATAAAGACTTACTTTGAGTTAATCAATCAGTTAACAAATCCACGAATATATCCTAGAGTCTGATTTTCCAATCATAAGACTGAGCAACTTCTAAAGCAACCATTTTTACTCAGTAAAGAGACAGGTTTGAAGTGGTGTTATACAGAATGTCACAAAGCTATGGAACCTTTTGATAGAACATA
The DNA here is from genome assembly GCF_041296265.1 of Equus caballus. Taxonomy (NCBI): domain Eukaryota; kingdom Metazoa; phylum Chordata; class Mammalia; order Perissodactyla; family Equidae; genus Equus; species Equus caballus. The sequence goes on along the minus strand of NC_091699.1, from coordinate 30,211,583 downwards.
ATTCTCTTCTCACTAATTTCCTAAATGAGGAAACTAAGATCACATAACAAGTTAGAAGAAGATATAGCTTTAAAACATAGGTTTTCTGAATTTGAGTCTAGTAGCTTTCCTGCTACACAAATAACTAGCCATGCAAATGTAAGTTTTTCATGGCTTATCATATTTACATGTTGTAAGCCAGTAAATTTTTGGCTTATTATTGCCATTCTCCTTTCTAGATGTCCACATGCATCTCCATGTACACATCAGGAATTACAAATCCATTATGAAATTCATCAAAAGTGTCAGACCATCTCTCTTCTCAACAAAGCGTTTACTGAAAGATTCCAGTGACAAGATAAATGATTTACACAGTCTCTACCAAGATCAGAGTGGGTGAATTTGTGGCGGAGGGAGGGAAAAAAGGAACATGGTAAGGTGGAGAAAGTGAGAGAAGCAAGGATGAATTTTGGTTCTTAAAAATACATTGAGGGGCTGGCCCCATGGTCCCGTGGTTAAGTTTGTGAGCTCCGCTTCGCAGGGCAGTGGTTCACCAGTTCGGATCCTGGGCACAGACCTAGCACCACTCATCAGGCCATGCTGTGGCAGCACCCTACATAGAAGACCTAGGATACACAACTGTGTCCTGAGGCTTTGGGGAGAAAAAAAAAAAAAGAGGAAGATTGGCAACAGATGTTAGCTCAGAGCCAATCTTCCTCAAAAAACAAAACAAAATAAACAAAAACACATTGAGTTATAGGAGACCATGTGATATGGTCTGGGTGACCTGAAACTCTGACCCTAGAAAGACAGTGGAGCAGAGACCATCTTCTTGCTGGTCAAGTGATCTGAGAAGGTAAAGCACTGAATAATCTGGGTTTCAAAAGCAAAGAGATCTTGATTCAAGTGTAAAATCTGCCATTTAAAAAAAATTTTAATTTTGAATTGTAGACTTATAGGAAGTTGCAAAAATAATATAGCCCCATACACCCTTCACTGAGCTTCCCCCTATGCTGACATCTTCTATAGCTGCAGTACAATATCAGGGCCAGGAAACTGGCATTGGTACATTATTGTCAATCAAACTATAGACTTGTTCAGTTTCATTTACTTTTTTTTTTTACTCCAGGCAATTTAAAGTAGCTAAACTCTTTGATCATCAGTTTACTCATCTGAAACATGAAGGTAATAAGAGTAGCTACTTCATAGTATTTACAAGGATTCAATAAGATAGTGCTAGTGCTTTGCTTACAATAAGAGCTGACACAGAGTAAGAACTTGATAAATATTCATATCATAATTATTAAACAAGACTTTTGGGATTTCTAGTTCTACTCTGACACTTTCCTTGAGGCCCTTCTCACTACCCACTAATAGAGAGATGGCATCCGCCACCATTTACAGTTTCACTGAACCCAAAGGACAAAAACAGTAGAAAAAACACAGAAGGTAGTTTACTCTAAAGATTAAAAGGAAATCTAACTCAAAATTTCTTTTTTTGTGTGGTCATATCCTTTTTTTCTAACTTCATTTTTCCAACAGTGAAATGGCTCAGGTACTACTGACAATGCCTTTTGAGGCCGTTGGGGGAATAAGGAGTGGACTAATTAAAATAGCTGAACCTTAAACCAACACCTAAGAATAATCTTATACTTTAAACGGCTTTGCTTCCCTTTTGTGGGGAATGAGGGGTAGGTTTGGGGGGTTTTTTCTAATGTAAGTTTTAAACTCTTAATTATATTTTTTTGAATCGAACAGATTGAACGCAAGCCTGGATCCACCTTGCCACAGTTTCCAACCCTCCTTGTGTCAACACTCAGGGGAGGCAGGGCTCTTTAAGAGGAGAGCTCTTTAATAGGTCTTAACTAGGCCTCTATTTGGATACACTTTTTGAGCACCCGAGAAAAAAGTGCACATACAAATAGTTTCAGGCACAATCAGGGCTCTCCAACCTGGGGGCTATCACATGCTCCTGTCAATTGTTTGTGTGAGGCCATCCAAGACCCCTCTGGCTTTGGCACTGCAGACATATGCCAGTACCCAGAACGCTCCTGGGCCCTACCTCCTTCACAGCTATATTTTAAGGACACAAGTGTTTCATTTATAATGGGGAAAGAAGAACTTTGCTGGATTTACCTCCAGCTTTGAAATTTTCAAACCTTGAGAATAGATGAATCAGAAACTTTAAGGATTTTTTTTTTGTTCTATTTCTTTCCCTTTTTTTCCTATTCCTTTTTCTTTTTGCAAATCAGCTGCATTTTCAAAACCTGCCACCCACAAACAGTCTGAAACGCTAAAGTGTCTGCTCTGTTTCTATCAACAGACATTATTTGGAATCACTTACAAGGACAAATAACGTGTCCACTAACGAGCCAAACAGCTAGAGTAGACACCTTTGGTTCATCTTAATACTCAGATCTCTCTTTCCATTCTCCTAAAGTCCTAAAGACCAAACAAGAATCATTTTGGATAGTTTCATCTTTGGTTGCAGATTAGGGCATGCATCTCAAACCACGTGATCGCCAAGGAAATTACTGAGTGTTAACTAAGATCCCAGGAAACTAACAAACAGGACGTGATCCATTCCAACCACCACAGCTAGCAAGTAACCAGCCTAGGAGCCTTGGTTTCTCCCAATCTCCAAATTTATTTTTAATTGGATCAAAGAAAAGACTTGGGGATGTGGAGAAAGAACTGATTCTTTAATTTTATAAAAGGTACCAAAATTATCAAAACCTGGTTTCCTACCTGAATTGAAAAGATGCGTTTAGCGTTGCAGGCCACTGTCCCCTGCCCAGTCCTAGCTCCCTTTTTCTCAACGTGAACATATGTTTCCCTTAAAATTACTTCTTTTTTCCTATCCTGGTGTTATGCAAGATGCCTGCTTATTTTGGCGATGGAAACAAAATAAGAAGAGCCACCCAGAGTTCTCCATTCCAAAGGGAGGAGCTTCCCAAGAAAAGCAAAGTTTTGCTGTTGTATTTCCTCTCGGCACCACCGCAGAGCAAGCAGCAGGCCTCGGGGCGGAAATTCAGTACAGATGAAGGGGCTGCTCCTGAAACACCTACTAGAACCATGAATGGCAGGGGTGGGCAGGGACCATCTCAAGGTTCACGATCGCTTAGTGCTTGTAAAAAGCAGGAATTGGCAAAAAGAAATATGAGGAGTGAGGCGGTTAAGGAGGCCCAACATGCAATAAGAAAAGGCGCTTTTCAAATACAAAATAGGCAGAAAGGAGATGCTTTTTACTTCAGACAGAGCCCAGGAAAACCCAAACTCAGGGGGAGAGGGCGAAGCTTCACTTTATTTCTATATTCAAAATTCTCAGTAAAATGGCCATGAGGCCTAGGTGAAAGCTTTCAAAATTAAGGAGGGGCTAGCACGCTTAGACAAGAAAAATAAAGACAGCCTTGCATATAGGATATTGGTTTCAATGAGGAAGGGCGAACGCCAAAAACAGTCTAAGAATTAAGCACTCACATAATAGATCATTGTGAGCAAAGCTCTCCGGCAGATGTTGGAGCTAGTGATCTAACCCTCACACTTGGAAAGGCTGTGTGACTGGAGCCATGATATATAAAGTAAGACCCAAGCGCCAAAGTTTTGATTTAACCAAGCAAACGTGGCTGTTTTTGTTGGGTGGAAGAGGCATTTTTTTCACTGAGCAAAGAATTACGGTAAACATCTGCTAACCATGACCACAGAAGGGGTGGTTGTTTTCATCCAAGGTCATTTTAAAGGAATAAATGTAATTAATAAAACCACACAGTAATCGTATCCAACCTTCCAATAAGTCTGCTTGCTTCTCTATCCACAGACTTATTTATTAAAAAAGCACTTAATTGAGAAAGTTTCCCGTCGTTGCCATTAAGATCTCTTGGGGACCACTCATGTGGGCTAAGAATTTTCTGTCTCCAGGGATGTTTGAAAATACAAGTGGATTTCACTTCTTATATCATTCTTCAGGTAGTTGTTTTCCAGAGGGTTCTCTTTGCACTACTGGTAAGAATTCATTATAATACATGTATTATTTACGTAACTAAAGTTCCATTTAAAAAAGAAAGAAATTAATGTTCTAAGGACTTTACCTCACACAGAGAAGTCCCAGAATGCATCTCTCTATCAAACTCCCTCTTTTGAAAATGACTATAAGAATTCATATAATCCAGAATGGTTTGGGCTTTTAAAAATTCCTTATTTGGTTCACTCTTTTGAAAGGAATGGGGAGGTAGGGAAACTAGGGGGAAACTGAATTATCAGGCTGCGTGTCATTCAAATCTGTCAAATTGAGCTCAAAACATCACTTTACCTTTGAATAACCAGCCAGAAGCCCCTCCAAAATGAGTCACCTATGATTATTATTAAATGTTCCCAGTTAAGAGCTGATAATCAAATTCATAAAACCTCAACTTCCATTCTGAGTTAAGCAAACTTCTGCACTATCTACAACATCAAAAGGGTCTTCTGGACTTAGAAAAGCCAGTTTTGCATAGACTAGATGCTACCACTAAACAAAGCTAAAGAATTAAGGTTTCCTATTTCTAGGGACATGTCACTATGACCAACCAACAAGATACTAAGGTCATTGAATGTAAAAAATATTTTCTCTCTTTGGTTTCTCTATTTCCCACAAAACCAAAACACAGCAATTGATAAAGGTCAGATTTCAGAAGCTTACTGAAAAAATAAATATTAAATGCGTCAACTCCATTTATTCCAATGGTTGCAATATCAGACTGGGTCCAGGTTGTTAGATTAGCTTCAAGAGCAGCTTAGCAGCCTGGGGGTGGGAGGCTGTCAGGGTTTCAACATTTCCACCAATCAGTCTTCAACGAATAACTATTAAAAACCTCCTAGGTGCCAGTCACCAAGTTCACTGGAGGTGTATGTGTGTATGTGTGTATGTGCATGCACACATGTGTTCTGTGTGTATAGCAGGCAGGGAGCAAACAGTGAGGTACTATCTTTTGAATGGTACTGATGTCTGATAGAATCTTGAGGGGTAATTAACACAAATTTCAGGGTTCGCTCAATCTGGAAAATTATTCTCGCGTTTACTTGTTCGCGTGTTGTTTTCCAAAAGGCTAAGTGTTCTGTGCTAAGAAAAGAAAGAAACGAGGCAGAGATGGAGATGGAGTAAGCAAACAAGGTTTTGATACTCCAACTGCCCTTAAGTAACGATGAGCCTTGAGACAAGAAAGAGATGGGACTACGAAGGCCCAATCTCATTTAATAACTGTCAGTGCCTTCAGCTGTTAAAGAGAGCGAGCCTTAATGTAAGCCACTAATTCCCCCGAACACAGTCAAGATTCATTTCCACAAGTAAGTCTAGTATCAGAGGCCACTGTGGTCAGAATTGGAATATAACCATGTGCTGCTACACTAAATTATGCTTAAATAAAAATGCAAGGCAGCCATCGTATTTGTATAATAGAGGGATTAAATCAGCTATAATTTTCAAGCTTTAAAAGAAAATTCCCAGCTTTTAAGTGTGTTCCCAGTGAAACATAATATAACCAATGTCGTAATAAAAAAAACTTAGCAGGAAATAATTCTTTATCCTTTTAAAATTTTCCTTATGAAGCGCATCATTTTAACCTAATGCATTTCAACATACTTATCCATAAATGTAAATTTGTTTTGATAAAATGAAGAGCCTTTTAATCCAAATTGCACAGTGATGCTTCGACACTGATCTGTTATAACTTAGTAATCAGAGTTAACAGACTGCCTAATTAACCAAGTCATTATTTGCCAAGATCCAAATATGGGATGAATTGTGGGCCAAGGAAAAAATATGATGGACATGAAAATTATTAATTCAAGGAAGCATTAAAAGCATGTGGAGTTAAAGTTCTTTGCTAAATCTCACCATCCTCAATAACCTTAATTTTTATAAGTAACATGTGAAAATAAAAAATATATTACATCCAGATATACAGAAAACTTTTTTTAAATCAACTACTTAGTTATTGATATAATTAAATTACTATTTCAAGCCTTTGACAACCTATGAGGTAAAAATCCTAGATGCCCTCTGATAATAATTAGTAACATCCATTGAGTGCTTACTAGGTACCAGCATCATATTCAGTGGTTTATGTGGATCAAGATATTTCTTCTCCATGTGAACCCTAACCCTTTGGAAGGTACTATTTTTATCTTCAGGTATCAGATGCAAAAACCAAGGTTCAGAATATATTTTTCTTATGAGAATGCATGAATAAACAAACAATATCCAATCCTTTCAAAATTCTTAGGGAAGTGCTATGAAGAATTCTATAGGGGCCGGCCTGGTGGCGCAGCAGTTAAGTGTGCGTAATCCGCTTCGGTGGCACTGGTTCGCCGGTTTGGATCCCAGGTGCGGACATGGCACCACTTGGCAAGCCATGCTGTGGTAGGTGTCCCACATATAAACTAGAGGAAGATGGGCACAGATGTTAGCTCAGGGAGAGACTTCCTCAGCAAAAAGAGGAGGATTGGCAGCAGATGTTAGCTCAGGGCTAATCTTGCTCAAAAAAAAAAGATTTCTATAATTTAAATCACCAAAATTTTACCCATGGAAGCTTTATCCATTTTGTACTTATTAGGAAATAGGAGATTGAGGTAACCTGAAAGATACCATGTGGCTAACCAGTAAAAAGAATCTTTCATCATCAGCGTGCTATTCCCATCACTAACATCTTAATGTGTCCTAAAAGATGTGTATTTTAACTGGGCTAAGATATTTTACAAACCACTTTTTCTAGGCAATTCAAATGCAAGTTCGAATATAGGGTTTAATCCTAGGAGAGGTGGTAATCTGACCATCTGTCCATTTTCCCCTTGGCTACTTGGTTTAACTCCTATTCATCCTTTGAAGCCCCAGCTAGGTCTCATTGCTTTTGTGAGGCCTTCCAATCTCCCTCCCCAACCACAGACACACAATCCATCAGTGTTCTTGCAGTTTCTCTACCACTGTATTATAATTGATCTTTCTGTCTACCTTGCAGGTGTATGTATGTTGAAATCAAGGATCTTGCCTTAGGACCTAGAACAGTGACGGATGGACAGTTGCACAGAAGGATAGATAGGAGGCGCACAGGCAATGAATGAACTCTGGGTTCCTAGAGGACAGAGGCATGGCAGTCTTTCTGAGGCACAGCCTACCTCTAAAGTAACGAATGTCATTGGAGATGGTCAGGTATTAGGCAGACAACTTCATGGTATTCAATCACAGGTACCTGGGCTCTGTGACATTTAAAGGATCCATCTAACCCTGTAATCCTATGTATTTACTGTGCATCAAGTACAACGCCTTACAGGACACATATACACAGTCCACCTTCCCCGAATTCTGCCCCCTTTTTCTAAAACCAGCACCCTTTTCACTCACTTTCTATTGTCTTATGTAGGTCAAATGCCATCCACGCCTCTTGAGATGGGCATGTGTCCCACTCCAGGTCAAGAACGCCTTCACATCTCCCCCGACCAAGTCCTCTTCCAGACCAGACAGCATTTCGGCAATGGGCACATGGCACACACCAACCAATCACAGAACCAGGAAGATCCAAATTCTATGACAGCTGCTGGAACTCTTCAGAAAAGATTCCTGTCTGCTGGAATTGCTATAAAAGCAGATTTATGAATGGTTACCATGCCACACCCAGTAAAGGCCTACACAAATGAATCTAACACAGAGCACAGCACAGCCAAGAGACTGAGACAGACTTAATAGCAGGATCCGAACCCCTCACTCCAAACGTCCTAGAAGGTAGTTCTACCATCTAACTTTTCAGCATCACGAGCCAATTAATTCCTCTTTATGCCTAAGCTGGTCACAAGTAATCAAAGGGACCTCACCAATGGTGGGCTCAGCATTTTAGGGCACAGACACATTAAAAATGGTCTGCTGTTTGTGATAACGAGGAGATCCTGATGTGTCCAGCCCCTTAAGTAAAAATTGCTTATTTGTGGTCCCTTGCAACCGGCTTTTACAAATTTTTTCAAGCCTAATATTTTACCTCTATATATGTTTTCACAAATCTAATATTTTTATTTGTGAAGGTCAAAGTCCTTGGCATACAGCTTATGAATCTGCAATTCCACTGACCAAGTAACCAAAGCGCTCCAACTTTGTTAGCCAGCATGACCTCTAAGTACGCCAGACCTTCACCCAGGCAAATAAAAAGCTCCCGATGACTGTACCCCAAGAACTAAAGGGCCACCCTCAACCCACTTGCTGGGAAAAGGCCCAGCTGGGAGACTGCTGCTGTGGGAAGGAGACCCTCTCACCGGCCACACTTTCTCACACAGGTGATTGAGTGGAACAAATCAATTGTTGGGTGGTCAGAGGCTAATACGAAATAAAATGAGGGCTACAGAGATGAGGTTAATTAGAATAATGAACCAGAGAAAAATGACTCGAAGATCGCAAGAAAATGTCTTAACAGGCACATCCAACTGGAGACAGAAGAATGCCAATTAAGTGGTTGTCCTTGTTCCTAATCATATTGGGACATACTTTTATTTCCCACAGCTCTTGTACTGGGAAAAAGAATTAAAGCTTTTGAAGAAGTCTAGTGTGATCAAACAGGGCCTGTTAGATGGAACTGAAGTTTAAAGGCTCAACATGCAGCAGATGAGCAGTCCCAGGGTGAAAAATGTATGCTGAAACAAACAGTGTCTGCCAACCGCCACCCGAGGAAATTGTCTGCCTGCTGAAGACCGTATGGCCTAATGGTTAAGAGCCACACACCAGGGGCTGGCCCTGAGGCGCAGCCGTTAAGTTCGCATACTCTGCTTTGGCAGTCCGGGATTTGTAGGTTCGGATCCCTGGTGTGGACCCAGCACAGCTCGTCAAGCCATGCTGTGGCAGTGTCCCACATGAAGTAGAGGAAGATGGGCACAGATGTTAGCTCAGGGCCAATCTTCCTCACACACACCCAACACAAAGAAGAGCCATACACCAGAGGAGGAGAGTTCAAATCCCAACTCTGCTTCTTATGAGCAGAGAAGTCTGGGCGAGTCATTTAACCTCACTCTGCCTCAGTTTCTTCATCTGTAAAACGGATTTTTAGATTCTTACCTCCCTCATAGTTTCTGTGACTTAATTACATATCAAGTGATTAGAATCCTGTCTGGCACTAAACTTTCAGGACAGGTAGAATTATAGGGCAGACTTTTCACAAACTAGAGTGTTTCTCTTATCTGCTGTTTAGCAGAATTTCTCAGGATTAAGTTTTTCACAAGTTTTGAAAACTCTACTTTTACCTCTCAGTATTTTTTAAGGGAGAAAGGGGAAATCACGCACACAAGGATTGATGGTAGTGTGAAATGCAAGTTCTTCTAAGCATGCACATCTATAGAAAGCCAAGGCATGATTTATTCGAGCAGTAGAATTCCAAAGAAATTGCCATGTTTAGGAAGTGGGCCAGGAGTGGGAGAATGGGTTTGTGTCACCATAAATGATTTGGGACAGATATAGACAGAGGTGAGGCACAGCCTCTCTTGATGAGAACAGCCAGGGGACAAGGTCTATTGATGGTCTGTAAGAGTCGGCATGGAGAAATTCCACACCCAGCACATCTCAACCAGACTCACCTGGCACGAAGAGACTGCCACACCAAACTGGACCTAGACAACACAGCAGAATTTCAAAACATTAAAGAAACAATCTCTCAGAAAGCTCCTAATCTTTCCCGCTGATACTCAGGCACCAGGGCACTGAGAGGAGGCGGTGTGAGGGCTGCCCCAGGCTGTCAGGTCTCCCGTGTAAACGGCACACTTCGGGTCTCACATTACCCGGCTGTTTCTCCTTTCCTGATCACTGTTTTAGTTTCTGAAATCATATTTGGAGACAGGGTGTTATATGTTTTTAGAGACATGAAAAAGCTGGGTCTCTGCCACTCGGAAGGCAGTTATGAGTCAAACAAAAGTTTTTCCTGAATGGTTTGCTCTACTTGACGGAAACTCACTTAACTTTATCTTTTTCTTTTCTAAAAAGGGTATCAGTAATCAGGTTTGTTACCTTACACTATATTTTAATCAGGTTCTTTTATTTTTATAAGTTGAGAGGGTATAAACTATAAATTAATAAAATAAATGGCTCCTTTAATTTCTTAGATAACCCTAGCTATTCCACAAATCATGTAAATAAGAAATGTGACTGGATATATTTTATCTTTTACCACCAAAAAGTTACGGGATACAGAGAGAGACGAGTCCCTCTCCGTGCTTCAGCCTCCTCGTAACAAATGCACAAGGAACGACGCGTCAACCATGCACGTCATGGAACAACACAGCCCCAACAGTAACCCATCTTCCTTAAGCAGGTAAAAGAAATCAGAACTAACAGTGAAAGATATTTATATCCATCTCCTTTCAATCTATATAGACCTGAATCTTCTTTTAAAAAAGAAGTATGTGGATTTTCAGGACAGATACATCAAGTGTAAAATTTTTTTTTTTAATTAGAATTTATAGGAAATTTAAGACGTCGTCTATTGTAAGGTAGGAAAGAAAACCAACTCTCACTAACTTAAGGGCGAAATGCATCCCCAGCCAGCTGGCTTAAGGACAGTGCAGCACCTGAGCTCCAAATTTCCAGGGTTTTGTGGATGTGGGTCAGGCTCCAAATATGGCGCCATCCTAGCATTTCAGGTCTATCACTTGCATTATCTGAAACAGGACATAACCATCCAACAGTCACCATGTCAACAACAAATACAAAACAGATCATCTCACTGCTTGCTCGTTCTGTACTTTTTAGTTTTAACATTAATTCAGTGCATAAAACATGAACATATGTAAAAGAGAATCAAGGCTCTTCGCCTTTAAAATAAGGATCATAAGAAAAGGTGATATGAGTTTTGTCAGTGTAGCGCCCAATACTGTTTGCTCATCTTTCTAAATCAACATCGTTATTTAGCATTATTTAGCATCGTTATAAATCAACACAGTTATTCTTTTCCAGACCCTAGGCTAAGTGCTGGACATGTATCATCTCATTTAATCCTATACGTTAGGTAATGCTATTACCCCTGCCTTGGATAAGTAAACTGAGGCCCAGAGAGAGAAAGAAATTTGTCCAAGAACAAGGAGCCAGTGAATGAGAGTGCTAGAATTTGAGCTTAGAATGCAATGTCCTTAATTAGCCTGTCCCAAGCACAATACGCCATAGGCCCAAATGGCAAGTGAGTCTGTCTTCACTGGGAAGATGATGTATAACCCTTTCTGGATGGGACACACAGAGTATCAAAGCTTTGTGCACTGTAGAGTGGAAACTTCCAGAGAAAACCCAAGGGCAGTATCGTATTCCTATAATAAAGGTGATGCATGTGGTTTTATTTCTTCTCTTACTCTCTCACCCAGATGCAGTCCTCCTAGGTACCACGAAAATATAGAAATTCACAGGGAAATCCCCAAATGTCCTCTGACTGATTCCATAAATACTGACTATGTGTATGCGTACCATGCTGGAGGCACTGTCAGCCAGAAGGAAGCCACACTGCATCAGACAGACCTGCCCCTCGCTTATTCCCCGGTAAAAAGGTGTATTCAGAAAGTGACAGAAGCTGCAATAAATGGAACAAACAAGAGGCGAAGGGGGAGGGGGAAATCTCCCGTACTGTGGGTGGTCAGGGGACGCCTCTCCTAGGAGCAGAGATTTGAACTGAGCACTAAGGGACAAGAAGCAATGAGCCCTGTGAAGCATAGAAATTGTTCCAGGCAGAGAACAAGGTCCAGAGGCAAGTGACACTTAATGGCATTTGAGCATCGACATGGTGTCTAAATAAAATATTTGAAACCACACAGCAAAAGCTCAAAGTTTCCAGGACTCTTTTGACCAGGCAAGATCTTCAAGCCACTATCACCACAGAGTCAACTATCTTATGAAAACAAAGCTTACATTAAACAGACCCTTTTTTTTAAATTCATCTATTATTTTAAGTTGTTAATTGTGGTAAAATATATATAACATAAAATGTACCACTTAAACATTTTTAAGTGTACCATTCAGCAGTGTTAAGTACATTTGCATTGTTGTGCACCCCATCCCCGGAAATCTTTTCATTTTACTAAACTTAAAAGCAGACTCTCGAGGGGTACTAATAAAGTCTGGGGGTCAGTCCCCCCAAACCCATCCACTCTGTGCTATGGGCTCACGGTTAATGAAATCACTGCAGGTTCATATTAATAGGTAGTGTGCTTTGACCTGTCTTCACCCAAAAGTGCTCAAGACCTCAAGAGATGGCCATGGTCACGTGGGTGCCACAACTTCTCACACACTGCCAGCCGGGCCATCCACGGGCACTGCTGACAATCTCTGCCACAGTCATGCGGCAGCTTCTGTGTGCCGATGACACTATTTTGTGAAGGCCATTCCTAAGAAGATCTGTGGGGCTCCAGGGCCCGCTTTGCAGACTCAGCACAGAGGCCAGGACCAGGATGAGGCAGGGAAAGATCGACATCATGTAGCATCAGCCTGCAGGAGTGAAACCCTACAGTTTCAGATTATCATCAGCAATACCAACTTGAAAGCAGTTAGTGAATTCTGCTTGGTAGGCAGGCCCATTGTCTGAGTAAGTAAAAAAACGGAATAAAGAAAGAACAGCACGCCTCTCGGGGGAAATCATCAAAATGGGACCCAGAGATCTAAGTTCTGTTAGCAGGGCTGCCCAGTGGTATATATGGCTGCAGTGTCCTTGAAGACGGGCATCAAGGCCATCTCCCAAGGCTTTACTTAAACTTACAAGGGAATACCAGGTGAGAAGCAACGGATTGTGAAACATGCATTGTCTACGAGTAAAACAACAACCAACGAAGCAGCCACAGGATGGCAAAACTCCTCAAACACACGGATTTCCATCATATTACCTGGGGTGTATAGAGCGATGCTGGCATTCATTACCTACCAGGGTCTGTGGTAAGCTCTTTACGAGCATCATCTCACTAACTCTTCACAGGGACCTAGCTCCTATTTTTATCCCCATTTCTCAGACGAGGAGGCTGTGGCCCAGTGAGGTTAAGTAACTCTCCCAGCATCACTCAGCCAGTAAATGTAAAAGGTGGAATTCTAACTTCAAAGTAGATGCACTTCACCATACGGCTATCCTATATCCATCACAGGCATTCAACAAATGTTAATAAAGGCACCAACTACTGTGTTTCATGGCATCTATCCCAGGCTGGGATAGGTAGAGAATATATTTTGTAAGATAGGGAAATCTCATTCTACTCATTCTAAGAGAGGGAAATTTCACAAGAATAACGTACAGGCCAATCTGGAACAGAGAAATTGGACAGGGTGACTCAACTAGTCTCCTCCGTCCGCCAAGGTGGGCTTTCAGCAGATCCATGCGGAGCAGCACAGCACAGAGATGCAGAGTAGATAGCCTTGTCCAGCCTGTGAGGGGCAGTGCAACATCCCCGCACATACTGGGAAGGACAGAATTGCGGGGGAGCCTGCAGGTCACTCGGACCTCACGCCGGTACTCAAGCTTTCACAAAAACTTACATACAGAAGACAGAAAACCCACAAGAAAATTAAGGAGTTTAAATTTGGGTTAGTAGCTCTTTTGAGAAAGAAATTTATTTCTCAGATTTGCCAAGGCACTTTCAGTGAGAATATTATGGTCCTAAAATATTTACTGGGATATACATCTCTGCTGAGATTGAACAAGCTGAAATTTTAACATGTAAAATTCAAATAAGACATTTCACACACCAGTCAATGGAAGACAGAAGGCATTCATCGAAAATAAATAAAAAATAAACATGTAAGAAAAATTGATATCATGATTTTGTATAAGTAACCACAATGTTGTTCAGTAACCATTCACCTTTTCTTCATTACTAACAGAACCTGGAATTTATCTGGGACATCAAATTTCTTAAGTTTAAGGATACATTTCCCAGATGCTCTTAATTTAAGAGTGGCTAAAAGGATGTAAGAAGTCATTGAGTAAGATTTCACGGGAAGTTCTTTAAAGAGGCTTGCCCCAGCTGGGACGACAACTCTTTTTGTCCCTTGCACTTCTGCTCTTCCTTTCAGGATGTACAGGTAATGGTTGGAGAGCCAGCAGCCATTATATGACTTTGAAGCATAATGTGAAAATGAAGCAATACTTGATCAGGCAGACACAGCAGAAAGATAAAAGGCACAAACTGCTCTCCAGGAGACATCTTTTTTCTTTTTTTTAAGAAACATCTTTTATTTTATTTATTTATTTATTTTTGGTGAGGAAGATCATCCCTGAGCTAACATCTGTGCCAATCTTCTTGTACTTTTTGTATGTGGGATGCCACCACAACATGGCTTGATGAGCAGTGTGTAGGTGTGTGCTGGGATCTGGGTCCCAAACCCCAGACCACAGAAGCAGAGCACGTGAACTTAACCACTAAGCCACCGGGCTTGGCCCCCCCAGACATCTTTTATGAGACAGAATACACAAGTAATTTTTTTAGGCTTATATAGCTGCATCTCTATTACTAGAAAACAGTTCTTAAATAATATAATAATACGAAAGCATATCTAAAAACTATACTACTATTTTTTGAGAGGAAAAAAAAAACCCCAGAAAATTCATGAATTGGGATTCTGATTATCCCTCCATTCACCAAGCTGTTTGTATAAGTATGACTTTCCTTCTTAATTGTTACCACTAGTCCAGAGAGGCGTATTTGCTGAGCCCATCTCTATGTTTTGACATGCAGGACTTGTGAAACTCAAACATACTTGTAGACATCCAAAGCATTATTATTTATTAAGGCCTATATTAAAGGTGGAAGATCTTAAAACACTCTCAGATTCTGATGATTAAAGGAAATTTAATCATTCTTCATTGGCATTTGATCTTTAGCCTGCCCTAATCTACCCGTATCTCCCTTCAGCCATGTTTGATACTAAAAAGACATTTCAACAGCTTGTCCATCAACTGTAAAATAGAAGGAACGTACAGACAAACCACATTACTCAGAAAATAGAAGAGCTTTCCCCTACACTCATTTAGCTCATGAAAGACCAACGTGATTAAAAAGGTAAAGAAGGCGTTCTCCACGAGGTGGACCAGATGACTGTGTAGACCCATCAATTTCATTTCTAAGGAGTTTCGAAATTTTCAAAGTGCTTTCACGTACATTATATCTTGTTTCATCCTTACAACTATACCCTGCACAGTAGTAAGGGGAGGTATTTTTTATTTCTGTTTCTTCTAGATAAATGGTTTGCTCAAGATCAGAGGGACCGGTACCCAGTGAGGAGTCCTGTTTACAGGTCATATGCCCCGTTTGATGCATTAGATCAGGGGTCAGCAAACCATGGCCTTCGGGCCACTGCCTATTTTTGTAAAATAGGAAGAGTCATGCCCATTTGTTCACATATTGTCTATGGCCACTTTTGTGCTAAATCAGCAGAGTTGACCAGCTGCAACAGAAACTGTATGGCCATGAGGTTGGCTATAGTTATTATCTGGCCATTATAGACAAAGGTTGCCAACCTTGCATTAGATCATCTTTGCACAAATATGATCCAAGCTATGGATTCCTATCATGGAGGGCAACAAACCAATCCTGCCAGTTTGGGAATTCATGTTTGACAATGGGGCATTCCATGATCTTTTGAGGGATTACTGTATCTACTACTGTGTCAGCTGCAAAGGTGGATCACAATTTTTAAGTGGTATACAATATTAGCGTTGTTTGCCACTTACCCTGAACTTTTAACGTGTTTCACAGCCATAAAAAGCCTGAGGGGTCACTGGTTGGGGGCATGCATAATGCCACAGGACTGCAACACACAGAGGGACACTGAAAACAAAGAGAATGGAAGAGGTTAAGTGAGGCGGCAAACAGTGATGCTCCCAAAGCGACACATACACGTGAGCCTTAGGTATTCCCTGTTGACATACTCCTTTTACATTCAATAGATAATCACAGGATCTAAGTATTTACTTTGCTCTTCCCCTTCTAGAACCAGCATTCCATTTAGCTCATAATCTGAGTTCAGTATTATAGAATTATAGTAAAAAGATGTGAAATGTCATATACAGCCAAGTAAAACCGCCACTCTTGAAGGCACTATCATTCTGAACTTAGGAAGTTCAGTTCTGTTAACTCCCAGCATTTTTCATGTTTTACCATAAATTCTCATAATTACAAGGTAATCTCATCCTGAAAAGTAAAGGCAAGATAATCCATGAGACCAAATGAAGACTTTGCTTTGGGTTTTGGTCTTTTAGTCTTTCTCAGTGCATCCAGTAGGAGCGACAGGAGAAGGTAAATACACATGCACACACATGTGCATGTATACACGTGTGCATGTGCACACAGGCACCCCTTCCAAACAAAAAAAAAACCAGACAAGCTCTCTCCTGCAGCCAAACACAAAATCTTACTTGCCACAGTTTACAGTTCTTTTCTCAGTTGCATTTAAAATGCAGAAGAAGGTTGTGACACAGCCTTCTCCTGGAAACAGCCTGTGCATGTGCTCATGTGCTGAGGCTGCGAGCTTTCATAGCTTAGTAATTGGTAGAATATTTACCAAATCTAATTCCAAGTAAGTTGAAGTTGCTGACAGATAAGTCAACTCATCCTCAAGCACTTTCAGAAAGTTGTGTGAATAGCAATCGGTGGCGAGGTTTTGCATGCCAGGCCTTTTGTGCACAGATCCTTGAGATGATAATGCCACCTATACACCCCTCAGGATGACGGAGGGGACTCTCTGCAACACGGGGAAATGGAACTACAGAATGAGTAGAAAGCACGAGTTCTACAGTGTGTGTGTGTGTATCGTTCTCTTTCAACAGTAAACTCAGACAAAACTCTGTGGACGTATGTGTTTTCTAATCTAGTCAGACAGAGAAGTTGAAACCGAAAAGAAGATGTATGAAGTTTTATGATTTGAATAGTCACGTATCTCCGGAAACTATGTGGGTTGTCTTGTCTACCAGAGCTCAGAAGAGAGTTGAGGTGGTGCTCCCAGTGGGTGCCTCTGCTTGATAAGAGATAAAGTCAGGCCAGATTGGGCCACACTAGGTTTTCTAGGTATCAGCCATCTATGTGTGTGTGAACTGTTTGCCAAATATATGACAGCTGAAGCATCCTCATTCTTTTATGAGTTTAACACGCTGTGTTAACATTATTCCTCTTCAACAAGGCAGCTTAAGAGTGTTAAGAATGCGTCAAAAATATTTCTTAAGATAATTTCAGTTAGCCAAGGCTGTAATCATTCAAACTTAATTGGTGACCTCATTAATGAACAACTGCCACCACAAGAAAGAGGACCATTGTCATCGACTTATCAGAGCCACGAGATAACGAAGTTAATTATATTGTTTTCAATGGATTTACACTTGTTTCCTTTTAGAGTCTACATTTGCCAAACATTTGTTCTGACACTCCATGTGTCTGCTCCTCTTAACAGACACCTATTAGCTGCACTTCCTCAAGGAAAAGTCGGCAGATCACAGCCCTAACATCAGGGCAAAGCAATTGGAAAACTTTTCTACCCTTTATTATCTACTTGTAAAATGTTATAAGCCTGTAAACTAGTTAATTTATGAGCCGTGTTAATAATTTGCTCACACTTGATCGCAGGTTTTGCAAACACAGTTTCCAGGGATGTGGGAGGATAATTTGCAGGTCCAGCTTCTCTCCTAAGGGGACACGAACTAATTTGACACAGTAACATGACATTGATGGTGGGGCACACTAATGACCATACTCCAGGACGTGGCTGTCAGCCTGTCGTTCCAGTGAGAAGCCAGCTTGCTTTCGCTGCTGCTCAGTACATGATGCTCAAATAATTATTCAGACAGCGACATTAATGAGAACCCTCGTGTTTATTTTCAACATACTAACCAGTGCTTAGCTTCCATTTGTCTGATATGGTCATTGATTAAAACGTGTTTCATGAATAGTAAATATGAACTCTAATATAACAAAGAAGCATGGGAGAAAAATGAGGAACAGCTGATTGGAAAACCATCCTCGTCAACTCAACTTGTTTTCCGCCTCAAATATCGTCAAGGACAAAGTGACAGGGAATAGGAATGCCACGACTACAGGAAAAGGGAAAGGAATGTTTCTAATCACCTATGTCCCTGTGCAATCTTGACTTTTAACCAACGCCACTGGATGACAATATGGTCAAGGGCAACTTCCATCTCAAATAAACTCAGCTAACTTTATGATACTGAGTAAGGATTTTTTAAGTTACTTTTTCCATGGAATGACCAAAACTGTAGTACTGAGGGTTTCTAAAAAAGTGTTCTTTAATACCTTCGTATACATCTTGTTTCTAT
Organism: Equus caballus; assembly: GCF_041296265.1. NCBI lineage: Eukaryota > Metazoa > Chordata > Mammalia > Perissodactyla > Equidae > Equus > Equus caballus. The sequence goes on along the minus strand of NC_091699.1, from coordinate 30,193,320 downwards.
TCTACTGAACCTTGAAGTCGAGTTCTTTCTACTTTAAATTAAATTTCTATTTTGGTAAGATAAATTTTGTCCTTCATTTTACGATGATTATAATCCTGAAATATTCATATAATCATAATTTAAAATGAATAACTTTTTTTAAAAAAAAAGGTGTGCTTGGATCTACTAGAGGCATTGAAAAATTGACAATGTTCCTGATGTGGTTCATTGTAGAATGCGCACTTTGAATTAAATAACGTGGTGGTATTTCAACAAATGTTGTATCTGCCATCATGGATAAAGAATTCCACTTAATGCTGGGTATGACTTCTGACTTCATAGAATAGCAAAATAAATATGGTCCACATAGACCACTTTGGAAATGAAAATGTCATTGCATGTAACATTTCTTAAGTATGTATTTCTAAACTTACTCTACGACAGATCTGTGATTTTAGAACATCAAAATATGTAAATGGCACACAACATGTAGGAAGCAGATTCAGATCTCAGGCTAATTTTTAAAATATATTTAAACAAGTATACAGATTAATTGTCCCAAACCAGCATTACGGCCTCCAAATGCTGCTATTTCCATGGGTACCTGTAACAGACAGGTTCTCAGATTACTGGCATTGCTGTGCTATTTACATATGGTAAGCATTTGTTTTCCATAATAATTCAAGAAGATATGGTCACTCTGTGGCAGAAACTGGCTAGAGGCTCATCAAATCCATTTCTTCTTCCTGGGCACACAGCTGGGATGTGTTTCCCAGCCTCCCTGGCAGTTAGATGGGACCTTGTGATTGAGTTCCAGACAAAGAGATGGAAGTGGGTATGTTATTTTGATTCTGACCCTGAAGCCTCCTGAACCATCCCAGACAGTGGGCCCAGAGCTCCAGGGGAGAACTCCTAGTTCCTGCAGATGGTAAAGTCACCGAACAGAACGAGCCAAGGTCCCTGAAACACCACGTGGAGCAGAGCCACCACCCTTATTCCCCACCAGCCAGCAGTAGACCGTGAGGTGCCTAAGAAATAAACCTGCACTGAGTTGATTCTCTGAAATTCAGGAATGTTACAAGTGCCAGTATCTCTTACTTGAATACATAAACCTTTCTAATTTCTCCCTGGCTCCAAAGTTATACTTGAATCTCCAGGCCACTATATATAAACAGAAGCACTGTAAACTTGGAAGAACTCCTGAAGATATCTTATAGTTGCGATTATTTGTTCCTCTGATTAAGCTAGGGAACTGACAGCTAATATTTTCCCAAAATTTGTCACGTGTATCTTTCCTTAATCTTTACATAGACCTGTGAGATTCGAGTCCCATTTCGTGGATGAGAACACTGAGCTTCTAAGAAACGAAATATGAGCAAATGCCACGGAAGGTATATCCAGCTGACATTTTCCTAGTTGAATGCCTCTTGGCTTTTAATATCCAAATTTTATAGAAAATGCTTATTTCTAAATCAAACATTTTTGGCTGTTGCTCATAAAAGAAAAAATTCTATGACATCCTCCTAAATGTAATACAACATTTTTAATAAAATGTGTGAGGGGAAAGTGTCAAATTATGATACAATTGGTAGGATGTCAGAAACTTCTGTAGAGGTTTTGAAAAGCTAACAACAAAGGAGATGTGTCTCAGATGTTCTTAGTGATAAAAAAAAAAGCCACATTTCAAAAAAACATATGTATGTTGACACCATATTAATTGTTGAGTAGTCAATATAGTAAATATTTTTATATTCCTAACGTAATATTTGTTAACAATATATAATGCATTTTACTATACTTCAGTCATATTTTAGAAGGGCTGGCTCTTTCTGCAAAGGGCCAGAAAATGAATAGTTTATTTTTTATTTATTTCTTTAAAGATTTTATTTTTCCTGCTCTTGCCCAAAGCCCCCCAGTACATAGTTGTATATTTTAGTTGTGAGTCCTTCTAGTTGTGGCATGTGGGATGCTGCCTCAGCGTGGCCCAATGAGCAGTGCTAGGTCCGCACCCAGGATCCGAACCAGTGAAATCCTGAGCCATAGAAGCACAGCGCGTGAACTTAACCACTCGGCCATGGGGCCAGCCCGACAATGAATATTTTAGACTCTGCAGCCAGAAGTGCTCTACTGCAACTACTCAACTCTGCCATTGTAGTAAGAAAGCAACCATAGGCAACAAGTACACAAATAGGTGTCGTGTTCCAATAAAACTTTATTTATTGGAAGGCAATGGGCCAAACAAAGGCAGTGGGCCAGATCTGGCCCAAGGACCACAATTTGCCAACTTCTGTTTTAGAAAGTTGGGCATTTGGCATATTGACACATAATATGATTTCTCCTCAGTAAAATAATCATAAATAGCTCTGGTTAGCATTTTCACCCAAGATATCTAACCGCCAGGAATGGATTACTGATCTTCGGGGGTAGGAGGGGGTTAGCCTTCATTTGCCAAAGGCTCTAGAGCGAGCACTGAGTTCCATCTGAGGTCTTACCCCACTGCCCTGTTCTTCCCCCTAATTCATGCCGCCTTTCAAAGGGCTCATGCGCCCACATAAGGCACTTACAGGCCACCCATGCCATTTTGAACAAAAACCCAAGAACTATTATAACAAAAGAAAAAGCAGATAGTTTTCCTCAGTCAGCACAGTCAAGTCCCCGTGTTAAGGTAATGTAGCTAGCAGTTACCTTAAAGCGACCTTATATTAAGTACTTTAAAAAAAAAAAAAAGGCACAATAAGTAATATAGAGATTTAAAATGTCACTCGGAACAAGAGCTGGGAGCAAGAAATGACAACCTCTAAAAGTTTTAAAATCAGGCATGAAGTGTCCCCAGATTAGAACCAAACAGCTTTCTTGGATGCGGAGGATGTTGTTTGCTAACCAATTTCAGAGTAGGAGCTATGTGTCCCAAGATAAAATATACCAGAAACAATGTATCAACCGTATTCCCCCATGTTGCTGTAACAAGGTTTTAGTTCACTTTTTTATTTTGGATGGCAAAGTTCAGAGACATATACACAGAGAGGAATGCTTTTTAAAAAAAACCTCAGTTCCCCATTACTGTTTTATTATAACAGGTAAAGTGGACAAGATAGTTTGAGGCAGAAAATGGATAAATTTTATGAATCTGTTTTACCTAAAATGTCAATCACAACAGAACAAAAGCAAGTAAACGAGAGTCCAGTCTGACAAGGACAATTTTGTAGTCATTAAAAGCAATACTGGAAATGGGGAAGTGTACACAAATGCTTGTTATAATGTGACATGAAATAAGCAAGATAGAAAAATCCTATCTACCACAGACTCTCAACTGAATATAAATATGTGCCAATAAAGGACAGAAGAAATAAAACAAAACTAACAATGTTTGCCCTGGAGACAACGGGATTAGGTGATATTTTTCTTCAGAATTTTTTGTATTTTCAATTTTCTAAAACATTGGTTATAGAATCTGAAAAAGTTATCTGAACTTCAAAAAGAAGAAATTCGTTGTACCCTTTCACTCATTTATTAAGGGCTTTTGATTGCCTTTTCTCCAGACCAGAAGTGTCTTAAGACTGGAGAACATGAATATGTTCTCTCTCACACCCCAAACATAGTGTTTAGAGCATCGTATGCACTCAGTTAACGTTCCTTGAAGGAACTGAATAGTCCACCTTACTTTTTAAAAGTCATCTTAATGAGATTCCGCAAATAAATTAAATTTTTATACTTCAAGTCTTTAAAAAAATTAGGTAATTTTGTTTAAAGAGGTTGATCGCTTGCAGGTTATAGCTGTAAATAAGTTGCTTGATGCAAAATTATAATTCCTCCCTTTCCTTTTTCCATGATGGCTCACAATAATTTGTCTTTTAATAACTTAAAACAATTCTGAGTCATTTGCTCATTAAAAACAAAATACATCTTGATCATGAAGCTTGGCATTTCATAAATATTTACCCCAAATGCACTCCCGGCTTTGAAGCTGGGATGGCAAGCTCCTGATTGACAAGTAACTTCTGTGCAGAAGAAGGGAGAAGACCTCTCTCGTGTCAGCTGGGAGAAGGGCGCCATGCTGTCTTCACACTCACTCTCTCCTGTGAAGGCTCTTTCCCGACGGCCAAAAAACACATGGCAAATGGGATCATCATTCATCAGTGTTTTTTCTCCCTCTCTCCATCAATCTCTCCTTCTCTCTTTCAGACACACACACACACACAGACACACACATGCATACTATACATTCATGCATACTCACCCTGTACTCATTCTCTGCTTGCACACTTTCAATGGCTCCCCATTACTCCTAAGGGAGAGATCAAAACCCTTCCCCTGGCCCTTACAAGGCCCCCATGATCTGGCCACTGCAGCTCTCCAGCCTCCAGCTCAACTACACATTCCCACTGGCCCTCCCAAGCTTCTCACTGAGCCTCTGTACTGCGTTGGAAGGTTAGCGGGAGGGGAAATTGAGGACCAGATGAAGACTTCATCTCCTTTCCTGAGAACCACCAAGGTCAGCAAGACAGTGGGAGAAGGAACACATCTTCTTTTTAAAAAATTGGACATCATAAAGTAAACACTTTATTATATACTTTCCTCCACTTGTGTAATGTGTCATGAAAATTTTCCCATATCTTCTGGATAAAAATAAACTGAGATTAGTAGTACACAAAAAACTGAAGTCTTAAAAGTAGCTCCAGTTTTCTCCTGAAGACATAAGAGTTCGCCCAGAGGTCCTCTGCAAGCCCATAACCATGGCAAGTAGGAAAGGTTTAGTTAGTCCTCACCACAAGTGGATACTTTTCTCTAAACTTGTCTACTCCAGGGGTAGAAGAGAAAAATAGGGTCAAATGCAGAATACAAATAGGTCCCCCCATGTGAAAGCCAATCTGTGTGTGGTCAGACAAATTCACCACTCAGGGTGGAAAATTTCACCTTACGGTGGAAGGAATGCAAGCTACAGCTGGCTCATCCCAGAAGAAAATGGGCTCACAGCTGGGATTTAAATAAAAGGCATCCTCCTCATGACATGCAAAAATTAAGGGCCTCAAAGTGCTATCACTCTCTTTGATCTCTGGGAGAACAAGGGTATGTATTGATGAGCAGGTTACAAAAACAGGAGGTGCTACGTTTCATTCTGATGAAACCTCAGTGGTTAAAACCAAAGTATTGTTTGGGATGATCACCTGGTAACAAATTACATTTCATTTTCTTCTTTCTGGGCATACAGTAAAATTACATTGCCCCTTTCTCTGGTATTTAGTTTTGGACCATGTGACTGATTTCGGGTCAATGCAATATGAGCAGAAGCAAGACGCACCACTTCCATGCCTGACAAAAAAATCAACCGTGCTCCCTGTTCCTCTTCCCCCAAAGCTGTGGAGACTCCATGTTCCTTGCAGCAAATACAGGATGGAGAAGGTTCAACGGACAGGCACTGACATGAAGGGAGCTCGACATGTACCTTTATTATGTTAAGCTACCAAAATCTGTGGGTTTTTAGTCATAGCAGCTAGCACAACACATCTTGACTAATATAGTTTTGACCCCTTCTTATAGCCTTCACTATGATTTACCTTAAATAAATACTTATTTTTGGCTTTGTCTCCACTTCTCCCATCTTGATCTCATGGGACCATGTCTTAATATTCCATGTATCCCCTCTTAGAAAAAAGACCCACCATCAGGTCTTCCAATAACTAGTTGTTAATAAAGAGAGTGACAAATAATCAGTTAAGAGGGAAAGAATTTACTTGATAGTTACTTTTTCAGTACTTACTATGGGCCAGACACTGTGTTTGAAGCTGAGTAAAGCTTGGAATTAAGACAAAGGAGATCTCCGCCCTCATCAGGCCCACAGCCTACTGGGAAACACCAATACAAGCATGTGGGAATGATTAACACACGGATTTGACCTGAGCACAAGAGGTCAGAGAAGGCTTCGTGGAAGAAAGGATCTGTAAGCCTAAGACATTAAACGCAAGTAGGACTTAGCCAAGTAGATGGGGCTGGGTGGAGGGTGAGCAGAGCAATCCCAGGCTTCTCCAGTGGCAGAGTCTCCAGTGGCACTCTTGGTCAAAACAGACATGAGCAAGCACAAGTACTGGACCTGAAAATAATCAATCCTCTGCCTTCTACAATGACTTTAAAAACAACTTGGGAATATAAAGACTTTCAAACCAAAAACAAGGCCAAATATATTGAGTAATAAAGAAATAGAAGAATGCTATTACCCTCTGCTAAGTGTCTTGATGGTGTAACTTAAGACAAAACACTTGTTTTTCTACCACTGACAGGGAGAAAGGAGTGGGTTATTCACACTAAAATTGCTTTTCTAAATTATCTGAGAAAATAATAGCAAGGGATACAAGGCCAGCCACAGTTCACAGACCACAGCACTCTTCCTTCTTAAAAATTCATCCATCTCCTCCTTTATAAATATCATAATTATCCCTCCAAAAAAACAAAGTGGGTTTTGTCTATTCTTTAATTCCATAAACCCACGAAGAAAAAGCACTAGAATAGGGTCAAGAGACCCAGGTTCTCGTCCGCACTGGATCCCCCTTAGCACAGCTCGTTACTGGGTCCCCTCATGTGTAGAATGAGAAGAATGAGTTTGGAGAACTCGAAAGTCCTTTGCAGCACTAGTATCTTATAAAGCGTTCTCAAACTCGCGTGCTCATCAGAATCACCCAGAAGACTCGTTAAAACAGGATTGCTGGGCCCCAACCCCAGAGTTTCTGATTCACTAAGAGGCTGAGGTGAGGCCAGAACATTTACATTTGTATCAAGCGCCCAGGTGATGCTGCTGCTGCTGCAGGTTCAGCCACCACAGTTTGAGGACCGTGCTCTGAAGCGCTCTGCTTCCAAACCCCTTATCAGTGTGCAATAGCAGGCCACCCCAGTTAGAAGACAGTCTGCTCCTAACTAGGACCAGGGCAGTCTGTCTCGGGCGTGGGCTCTTCAGGGTTCCTTGCCCAACCTCAGGGGACCAGGACCTGTCCTCTCTCCCAAGGAAACCTACTCTCAGGACAATACGTGAAGCTGTGTAATCCACTTGCCAGCAGCTGTCCACGTAGTTTATTCTGACACCTGAATCAGAGTGGCTGCCTCCAAGGGCTTCCCATCAGTCTCAGAATAAGACCCAGCCCTTTGCCCTGTTACCCAGGGCCCTGCTTACATCTCCAACCTCTCCCACATCATCCCCACCCACCCACCCATGCCCATCCCGCTAACTGCCTCTAGCCACACGGGTCTTTTCTGCTCCCATACCATATTTTTACTCCTAACTCTGAGGCTTGGCCCTCCTCATCGCCTCTGCCTGGAAAGCTTTTCCTCCAGCTCTTTGTATACAGAGATCATTCTTAACCTTTAGATATAAAGTCAAAGCCATTTCTTCCATGACGCCTTCCCTGATCGGACTAAGTGGCCTGCCCAAGGTATGCACTGTATACTGTTTCCTTCACACATTTTCATTATATGTAAATAGATTGTTCCTACATCTCACTGTCTACTCTCTCTGCCTCCCTCTACTTGAAGGCAAACTCCATGAGAGCAGGGATCTGTTCTGTTTCCTCCTTCACTCTGCAGCCCTCTCCTTGCCATATACAGTGCAATGGCTGCCTCACAGTGATAGTTGCTGGACACATGAACGACTAAACCAAGTTATCCTATGCAATCCTTCAATTTTAAAAAAATAAGGAAAAAGAAAAACCCAATAACTATAAGCTATCATGTAATGAGTTACAGAGCCCAGAGTGATTTGTAATGGCACATGACAAGACAAAAGTTACAGGAATGAAGCATCTATGCCAGGATTCCAGGCATCAGAAACTGAAGGGGTCAAGGGCTGAAGGAGGTCCTCCCTCATACATCTCAGATCACCCCCGAGAGGCGCACTGTGGCCTCTATAGGCCATTTCATATGATTTCTGCAAGGCCGGATCCGTAACCTTTGACGTCTTGAACTTCTTTCTAATGCCGCCCCACTCCTGCTGCCAGGTGCAAGGAGAAAGTAGGTACTAAAGTTCTTTGCAAGCTGAGCTCCTCCACCCTGGACGACTCTGAAAAACCACTTGTAAGCAGTGTATGTTAACCACAGTTCGTAATTTTGTCACAGGTGTTTGACTAAAAAGGGGACAAAGCCTTTTAAGGTAGTCGGCCCCTATTATGTCATTGTGTATATTCCTCACCACACCTAGAAGCTAACAAAATCCTTTCTTTCTACGCCATGGCAACCAGGAGAGGTAATGCTGCATAATTTTGCTAGGGGCATCATCATGCTCAAAATGTTCACGCCTTTACGAAAAACATGTTAAAGTAGAATTTTAACAGAACTTGTCATAAAAGCCGACACTAGTACACTGGAGAGGAGACCAAACGACAAGAGTTGTACCTGGCAGTTCAACAGAATATAGGAGAAATACTCTTCTGAAGGCAGCCAAGACACTGGTTAGAAGTTCAAATGAGGGAGATGGCGTGAATGAATATTCAAAGTGTACTGTACCAAATGATTTTTGAATTATAATTATTTTTTAAAAATCATTAAGACGCACTAAGCTTTTTAGCAGCCTGGTGAGGTGAAATTGGTGCCAATTCTGGTTAGGACACTAATTTCCTTATTGTGTGGCTTTAGAAAAGTCACTCTCCTTTCTGAAACACATCAGAAGGAGAAGGTTTAATGAATTCAATTATTTCAAAGGTTCCTTCCAGTCCATACACACTCTGAGACTATGACTGTTTCTGGACTTGCATCTTAGGTGCACAGACACACAGAAAAAGGTGAGCTCCCCTCTACCCTGCTCAGTATTAAACAAATCCTGTGCGAACTGCCATCCTTTATCAAAAGCTAAGGTGTGGGGTGGTTACACTCTAGTTTATTGTAACTGTTCAAATAAAGTTATGTTTCCGTGTTCTGCAGGAGGGTGAGTTGATGTAGTAATTACCTGTTACTCTTGACAAGTAAGGTAATTAATGTAGCAAAATACCACTGCAATGTGTGTAAATTTAGACCACCATAATTAAAGCACCCGTCTGTTCGACAAACTGTTCAATTAAGAAAAAATATTGACGGTGTACATTTTTTGAAATTAGAAAACGTATGGAATGAATGAATCTCCCTTGGTTGACATCCATTTCCAGAATGCTTTCTCAGCAAGGAGCATCCATAAAGGGTTATAATGGAGTAACTTCCGCTAAAATACAGAAGTATTTTTGTACATGTACTATTAAGACAAGAGACTCTTGTGGAAGTATTTTACTTAGCATTCTCACTCTATAAAACAGACAGCAGCCAGAAAAATGAACTCAAGGAGTATCTGGACCCCAAAACTACAGCAAGTGGCAAAAAGCTGAAAAGTTATTATTGTATAATTACCCAAGTAACACGGCTGCCCTCAAGCATCATAACCTGGCAGGAACATTACCTACCTGCCAATTCTAAAGAGCTAGAGATAGTAATTACACCACAGGCAAATAAACTAGCTGCAAATTCCCTGGTACTCTTTGACCAGAGAGAAAATGGTATCAAAGTTGGCTTCATTATTCTTTTACTCTAGTTTATTCCTGTCTATTGGTCATTTTCTGACTCAAAGGTTAACATGCTGAACAAAAAGGCTACCTGGTCCTTTCTTCGAAGCAAAATTCGCTAATCTGCTTTAGAAAATCTCTAGCCACATCAAGAGTCAAATACGCACAGAAATTAAACCAGAACTCCCATAAGACTGAGAGAAAAAGAATCCAACAGGTATCAGATTGGGGAAAAATGGTTCTCTCTAAATTTGTTCATGGAAAAACAACAAAAAAAGAGCTCCCTGATACCCACATGGAGAAGGGGGGAACGAGTCAGGGGTCCTCACAGCTCGCTCTGAGAAGAAAATCCTAAGGGTCATTTCTCCTAATTCTTCCACTCAGATAAATTCAGAGAGAGACACAACATGTTGGCCTGAGTAAAGGAACAGCTGGAATTCAGACAGACTAAACAGTGCGATATGGGAAAGAAATGGTATATGATTTCAGTGTCATTTAATGATGTATACACTTGTTTTTTGTTTTGTTTTAACATTTTTGTATAGCATATCTTACCTCGGGAGATATAGAAATCTAGAGAGAAATAACTAAAAGCCACCTTCAAGTGAGTTATCAGTTAATCATACTAAAATTAAATCGTAAATGTTCTATATCTGAGAACTTGGATGTATCCCTAAGTAAAGAATAAAAAGTACATGGAGACATTCGAGACTGAAACATGGTGAGAAACGAAATGGTTTCTCCAACTAAAATACTCAGATTTCACACTTGGAAATAATAATAACATCATTAAAAGGACAAGAATGAAGAAACCACTTGCTCTAGCTGCTGATAAAAACAAGGCTAAGGGGCCTGGCAGGGAAAAGGATTCTGTAAAAGATGCCTTGGCCTTACATTACGTGGTGTCACTGGAGCATCAACTTTCAAAATGAACTTTTTTCTTTTACTCTCATAGTTTGAAAGGATGCTGAATCTAATTATGGCAGGCATGGGGGAGGGGGTGGGGGACATGTATCAGGGTTCTGATGAAAGATTCACGGACTGCAAACTAAAATTTCTGCTTCTCAACTGCTGAACGAACCATCCAAATAACAAAGGAATGCCAATAGTGTTCCTGCTCACTGGGTGAATTTACCGAGGATGAAATTTCCACAAGCACTTATTTCAAAGATCACAGTGGATGGCATCTGATGGGCTAGGTAACAGTACAAAATATCACAGAAATATTTCACATCAATTCTATCATCTGATTCACACAAACTATTGAGGTAAGATTAATTTCATCTTATAGACAAGTAAACTAAGGACAAGAAGCAGCTAACTGGGATGGCTGAGTTCCCAAAGGCTACTGTACTGAAACAATTTGTTCTCCCTGGAATGAGATGAATATGTCCCTTGGCCCTAGTGAATCAATTTACAGAGAACATTTGAATGATATGTTCGCCTTAGTACTCATAGTTGTGACTCATGTCTTAAAATTCATACCTTAAAATGACCAGGCATATGATAGCACAGGTTGTTAAGTAGTCACCCAAGCTGGGGGAAAAAAGACCTGGTTCCAAATTCTGGCTTAGCCATTTAGTGAAAATACCAACCAGGACTTTGTGACCTTATAAACCCAAAAAAGCTTAAGTGGTCAGTTATGTCTAGAATTTGCTTTACCCCAAAAGAGGGCTCAAGGAAAACCTTACCACTACTTTCAACTTCCAATTTTACATAAAGAAGTTCTTGGGTTAACTTTCTTTTAACCTTTTCCTCTTGACCATTCAATAGCATCACACTGTGGACCTCTTTCATCTCTCAGACAGACTCCAAGAGCCACGGAGCTGGAGGATGGCTTGTACACGTCACATACAATTCTCCAGATGAGAAGCTGAGGCAAGAAATTGAAAAAAGGTGACGGGTAGAGAAACAAGGGAAGACAAAGAATAATCTAATGATAGATGTCATATTTATTCATCTTTTACCAACAGAAACTTGAAAGTGAGCAAAATGCAGAATAGATTCTTCATCCTTTTTCAATCTCAAAATTAATAGAAACTGGAGAAGAAACTCAATGGTGAATGGGTGAGCAGGTGCAACTGAACTGATGTTTAGGTGTGAGTCGATGTTTCCTGGGTTTAAGCAACTTTAAGAGAGTTCAGTAGGCCACAAAGACTCACTAATGTGATGTTACCCAAATTATGAACTTCATGCATACTGCCTTTTTACATAAGAGAAAAGTATTTTAAACCATACCATATGACCCAGCTATCCCACTACTGGGTATTTATCCAAAGAACTTGAAATCAACAGTTCAAAGAGATTTATGCACTCCTATGTTCACTGCAGCATTATTCACAATAGCTAAGATGTGGAAGCAACCCAAGTGCCCATCAACTGATGAAAGGATAAAGAAGATGTGGTGTATATGCATATACATACACACACACACACACACACGAATACTACTCAGGGGCCAGTCCAGTGGCTGAATAGTTAAGTTCAGGCACTCCACTTTGGTGGCCCAGGGTTTCAGCAATTCAGATCCTGGGTGTGGACGTAGCACTGCTCATCAAGCCATGCTGAGGTGGCGTCCCACATAGCAGAGCCAGAAGGATCTACAACTAGAACAAATAACTACGTACTGCGGGGCTTTGGAGAGAAGAGAAAAAAAAAATTGGCAACAGATGTTAGTTCAGGTGTCAATCTTTAAAAAAAAAAGACTACTACTCAGCTATAAAGAAAAAAGACAAACTGAGGGGCCTGCCCAGTGGTGCAGCGGTTAGCTGCGCATGTTCCGCTTTGGCGGCCCAGAGTTCGTAGGTTTGGATCCCAGGTGCGGACATGGCACTGCTTGGCATGCCATGCTGTGGTAGGCATCCCACATATAAAGTAGAGGAAGATGGGCACAGATGTTGGCTCAGGGCCAGTCTTCCTCAGCAAAAAGAGGAGGATTGGCAGGAGTTAGCACAAGGGTAATCTTCCTCAAAAAAAGACAAAATCGTTCCATTTACAACAACATGGGTGGACCTTGAGGGTATTATGTTAAGGGAAATAAGCCAGGCAGAGAAAGACAAACACCATATGATTTCACTCATACATGGAAGATAAACAAACACATGGACAAAGAGAACAGACAGTGGTTACCAGAGGGGAAGGGGATTGAGGGGTGGGCGAAAGGGGTAAAGGCACACATATATATGGTGACTGACAAATAATAATGTAGAACTGAAATTTCACAACGTTATAAATTATTATGACCTCAATTAAAAAAAATGTGGAAAGGTGAGATGGATATTTAAAGCGCCATTGACTCCTAGAGTTAAATGTCCTCTACTATTTAATTTCAGCTTAGGCATCCAGCAAAACAATAATAATTTGAGATATTTATTATTTAATTTGGTAAATAAATATCACATAAAAGGAATATTATTTTTTACATACCAGGCACTGTGCTCAGAACTATTTTTGCATATTGCTATTTAACCTGAAAGCATCTGATAAACTAGAAAGGTTTCGATTCCTACAGTGAGGTAGGTGCTTTTTCACCTCCATCTTCAAATGAGAAGACTGAGGCTTAAAAAGATTAAATAACTTTCTCAAGGTCACAAAGTTACTAAGTAGCTTAGCCAGAATTTGAAACCAGATCTCTTTTCTCAACTTGGGTAATTACTTAACAACTATACTATCACACTTTAGAACATATCAGCTAATACTCCTGGCATAAGGTTTCCTGGTTCGTGTTGATCCTGGAAAGCAAAGCAACTTGAAAAAACAACTTTGTTTTAAGAAGGTTCTTTTGAAATAAAAGTCATTTTGTGTGCTGATAACATTAACATTGGTTATTTTTCAGGCTATAGTAATAATTATTACCCTATGAGTGCCAAATACAAATGCTCCCCCAGGATGTGGGGGTTTTGCCTATCTTAATACACCTGTCTCAGCAACCTAAAATCACCAGAGAGAAGGATGATAGTCCTTTGGTGAAAAGAGACTTACCTGGTAGGCTCTGAGTGCATCTTGGTGAGAGGAGGGACCTCTACAGAGACTGAGACATTGGTGGTGGCCATCGTTGTCACCTAGTACAGGCATGTTGACATAGATCCTGGCAGACGCCATTCAAGTTTTTCCCCTGGTTTGTTAGCCCTGGGGTCTGCCACACCCACTAGAGTGCAGATTTAATACAGTTCAGCCAGGGCAGGCAGCCCACCTTAGGGACCAGCCCCACCCAAAAACAAGCCCTTAGGCTACTTGTTGGCCTGCATAGACTGAGTGCCTTGATTCTCTACAGGTAGGTGAGTGTGTCCGCCTCTATGGGGCTCCCCAAACCAGATTTACAAACAGCTGGCCACAGAGGGAAAGACTAGACTCCCTGGGTCCCTGCAGTAAGAGCAACCCTGCCACAGCAGAAGGACACAAATGGCTCACAAAGGGGTCATTCTTGGATCATTTGGACTGGTGACGAGAGGGAAGCACACTGCTGGGCCTCAAAAGGCATCTCATACATAAAGCCTGATCTTCTCCAAGATCAGGAGACATAGCCAACTTACCTAATACATAGTTATAAGCACAGAGAAAGCAGCATAATGAGGAGACAAAGGAATACATTCCAAGCAAGGGAACAGGACAAAACCCCAGAAAAAGAACTAAATGAAACAGAAATAAGCAATCTACCTGACAAAGAATTCAAACAAACACTCTTTTTTTGTTTTTTTGAGGAAGATTAGCCCTGAGCTAACTGCTGCCAATCCTCCTTTTTGCTGAGGAAGACTGGCCCTGAGCTAACATCGTGCCCATCTTCCTCTACTTTATGTGTGGGACGCCTACCACAGCATGGCGTGCCAAGTGGTGCCATGTCTGCACCCAGGATCCGAAACAGTGAACCCCAGGCCGCCAAAGTGGAACGTGCACACAACTGCTGCGCCGCCGGGCCAGATCCCAAACAAAAACTCCTAAGGATGCTGACTGATGTTGTGAGACGACTGTATGAATACAGTGAGATTGTCAACAAAGAATTGGAAAATATAAAAAAGAACCAATCAGACATGAAGAATTCAATACTGGAAATGTAAAATTCACTAAAGGGACTCAATAGCAGAGTGGATGATACAGAAGAACAAATCAGTGAGCTCGATAAAGGACTAAAGGAAATCACCCAAGCTGAACAGATAAAAGAAAAAAGAATTAAAAACAATGAGAACAGTCTAAGGCAAATCTGGGACAATATCAAGCACACTAACATTCGTATTATAGGCGTCCCAGAAGGAGAAGAGGGAGACAAAGGGGCAGAGAAACTATTTGAAGAAATACTAGCTGAAAACTTTCCTAACCTAAGGAAGGGAACATACATCCAAGTACAGGAAGCACAGAGGGCTCCGGAGAGGATAAGCCCAAAGAAGCCCACACCAAGACACACTGTAATTAAAATGTCCAAAATTAAAGATAAAGAGAGAATCCTAAAAGTGGCAAGAGAAAGGCAACAAGTGACATACAAAGGAAAGCCCATAAGGCTAGAAGCAGACTTCTCAGCTGAAACCCTACAGGCTAGAAAAGAATGGCACGACATATTTAAAGTGCTGAAAGGAAAAAACCTAGAGCCAAGAATATTCTATCCAGCAAGGATATCATTCAGAATGCAAGGCGAGATAAAGAGCTTCCCAGACAAGCAAAAATTAAAGGAGTTTATTACCAAAAAACAAGTTCTACAAGAAATGCTGAAGGGACTTATTCAAGTGGCAAAGAGATGATCACAAAGAGGGATAAGAAAATTATCAAAAAAACAGAAAAAAACAAAAGACCAGGCAATAAAATCACTGATAAAGATAAAAATATAGTAGAGGTAGCAGATCAATCACCTATGAAGATAATATGAAGGTTAAAAGACAAAAGTCTAAAATTACCTATTCCAATGATAAGAGGGTAATGGATAGACACACAAAAGCAGAGGTTTTAGAAAGAGGTGAAGCTAAAGAGACTATCAACTCAATATAGATTGCCATACACATAGAATATTATATAGGAGCCTCATGGTAAACACAAACCAGAAACCTATAATAAGTAAACAAATAAGTAAGAGGAAAGAAATCAAACATATTACTATAGAAAGCCATCAAATCACAAGGGAAGAGAGCAACAGAAAAAGAAAGGAACAGAGAAGGAACTACTAAAGCACCCAGAAAAAGAAAGTAACAAAATGACAATAAATACATATTTATCAATGGCTACTTTAAATGTCAATGGACTAAATGCTCCAATCAAAAGGCAGAGGGCAACCAAATGGAGAAAAAAACAAGACTCATATATATGCTGCATACAAGAGACACACTTCAGACCTAAAGACACTCACAAACTGAAAGTGAAAGGATGGAAAAAGACACTCCATGCAAATGGCAAAGAAAAGAAACCAGAGGTAGCAACACTTATATTAGACAAAACACACTTTAAAACAACACTGTAACAAGAGACAAAGACGGGCACCACATAATGATAAAGGGAACAATCCAACAAGAAGATACAACACTTGTAAATATCTATGCCCCCAACATAGGAGCACCTAAATATATAAAGCAACTATTAACAGACATAAAAGGAGAAATAGACAGTAACATAATTAATAATAGGGGACTTCAACACTCCACTTACACCAAACAGAAGATCAATAAGGAAACACTGGCCTTAAACGACACATTCAACCAGACGGACTAAGATATATATAGAACAATCCATCCAAAACCCACAAAATATACATTCTTTTCAAATGCACATGGAACATTCTCCAAGATTGATCACATAGTAAGCCACAAAACAAGTCTCAATAAATTTAAGAAGATCAAAATAATACCATGCATCTTTTCTGAACACAAAGGTATAAAACTAGAAATCAACTACAGGAAGAAAACCAGAAAAGCCACAAAAATGTGGAGATTAAACAAAATGCTACTGAACAATGACTGGGTCAATGACAAAATCAAAGGAGAAATCAAAAAAATACCTGGAGACAAATGAAAATGAAAATACAACACGGGATCTATGGGATATAGCAAAAGGGGTTCTAAGAGGGAAGTTTATAGCAATTCAGGCCTTCGACAAAAAAGAAAAATCCCAAATAACCACTGTAATGGCACATCTAAAGGAACTGGAAGAAGAAGAACAAAGAAAGCCTAAAATCAGTAGAAGGAAGGAAATAATAAACATCAGAGCAGAAATAAATGAAATAGAGACTTAAAAAACCATAGAAAAAATTAATGAAACCAAGAGGTGGTTCTTTGAAAAGATAAACAAAATTGACAAACTCTTAGTTAGACTCATCAAGAAAAAAGAGAGAGAAGGCTCAAATAAATAAAATCAGAAATGAAAGAGGAGAGATTACAACACACTTCAGAAATAGAAAAGATATAAGAGAATACCATGAAAAGTTATACACCAACAAAATGGATAATCTAGAAGAAATAGATAAATTCTTAGAATCATACAACTTTCCAAAACTAGACCAAGAAGAAGCAGAGAATGTGAATAGATCAATCACCAGTAAGGAGATTGAAACAGCAATCAAAAACCTCCCAAAAAATAAAAGTCCAGGGGCTGGCCCCGTGGCTGAGTGGTTGAGTTCGCGCGCCCCGCTGCAGGCGGCCCAGTGTTTCGTTGGTTCGAATCCTGGGCGCGGACATGGCACTGCTCATCAAGCCACGCTGAGGCAGCGTCCCACATGCCACAACTAGAAGGACCCACAACGAAGAATATACAACTATGTATTGGGGGGCTCTGGGGAGAAAAAGGAAAAAAAAATAAAAAAATAAAAAAAATAAAAAACAAAAATAAAAGTCCAGGACCAGATGGCTTCCCTGGTAAACTCTACCAAACATTCAAAGAAGACAATACCTATCCTTCTCAAAGTCTTCCAAAAAATTGAAGAGGAGGGGAGGCTTCCTAACTCCTTCTACGAAGCCAACATCATCCTGATACCAAAACCAGGCAAGGACAACACAAAAAAAGAAAATTACAGGCCAACATCACTGATGAACATCGATGCAAAAATCCTGAACAAAATACTAGCAAATCGAATACAACAATACATTAAAAAGATCATACATCATGATCAAGTGGGTTTCATTCCAGGGATGAAGGGATGGTTCAACATCCACAAATCTACCAACGTGACACGACATTAACAAAATGAAGAATAAAAATCACATGATCATCTCAATAGATGCAGAGAAGGCATTTGACAAGATACAGCATCCATTTATGATAAAAACTCCAAATAAAATGGGTATAGAAGGAAAATACCTCAACATAATAAAGGCCATATGTGACAAACCCACAGCAAATATCATTCTCAATGGAGGAAAACTGAAAGCTATCTAAGAACAGGAACCAGACAAGGATACCCACTTTCACCACTCTTATTTAACATAATATTGGAAGTCCTACCCAGAGCAATCAGGCAAGAAAAAGAAATAAAAGGGATCTACACTGAAAAAGAAGAAGTGAAACTGTCACTCTTTGCAGATGACATGATTTTATATATAGAAAACCCTACAGAATCCACTAAAAAACTTTTAGAAATAATAAATGAATATAGTCAAGTCACAGGATACAAAATCAACATACAAAAATCAGTTGCGTTTCTGTACACTAACAATGAAGTAGCAGAAAGAGAAATTAAGGATATCATCCCATTTACAATTGCAACAAAAAGAATAAAATACCTAGGAATAAACTTAACTAACCAAAGAGGTGAAAGATCTGTACACCAAAAACTATAAAACATTGTTGAAAGAAATCGAAGAAGACACAAAGAAATGGAAAGATATTCCGTGCTCCTGGATTGGAGGAATTAACATAGCTAAAACATCCATACTTCCTAAAGCAGTCTATAGATTCAATGCAAACCCTACCAAAGTTCCAACAACAATTTTCACAGAAATAGAACAGAGAATCCTAAAATTTATATGAAACAACAAAAGACCGAATAGCCAAAGGATTCCTGAGAAAAAAGAACAAAGCTGGAGGTATCACACTCCCTGATTTCAAAATATACTACAAAGCCCTAGTAACCAAAACAGCATGGGACTGGCACAGAAACAGACACACAGATCAATGGAACAGAATCGAGAGCCCAGAAATAAACCCACACATTTTGGACAGCAAATTTTCAACACAGGAGCCAATAGCATACGATGGAGAAAGGAGAGTCACTTCAATAAACAGTGTTGGGAAAACTGGACAGCCACATGCAAAAGAATGAAAGTAGACCATTATCTTACACCATACACAAAAATCAACTCAAAATGTATTAAAGACTTGAATGTAATACCCGACACCATGAAACTTCTAGAAGAAAACATAGGCAGTACGCTCTTTGACATCGGTCTTAGCAGCATACTTTCAAGTACCATGTCTGACCGGGCAAGGGAAACAAAAGAAAAAATGAACAAATGGGACTACATCAAACTAAAAAGCTTCTGCACAGCAAAGGAAACCATCAACAAAACGAAAAGACAACCTAACAATTGGGGAAAGATTTGCAAACCATATATCAGATAAGGGGTTAATATCCAAAATATACAAAGAATTCATACATCTCAACAACAAAAAACCAACAATTTAAAAATGGGCAAAAGATCTGAACAGAGATTTCTCTAAAGAAGATATACGGATGGCCAACAGGCACACGAAAAGATGTTCAACATTATTAGCTATCAGCGAAATGCAAATCAAAATTACAATGAGATATCCAGTCAGAATGGCGATAATTAACAAGACAGGAAACAACAAATGTTGGAGAGGCTGTGGAGAGATGGGAACCCTTGTACAGTGCTGGTGGGAGTGCAAACTGGTGCAGCCACTATGGAAAGCAGTATGGAGTATCCTCAGAAAATTAAGAATAGATCTACCATATGATCCAGCTATCCCACTGCTGGGTATTTATCCAAAGAACTTGAAAACACAAATGCATAGATACATGCACCCCTGTGTTCACTGTAGCATTATACACAATAGCCAAAACTTGGAAGCAACCTACATGCCCATCAAGGGACGAATGGATAAAGAAGATGTGGTATACATACAAAACACAATATTACTCAGCCATAAGAAACGATGAAATCCAGCCATTTGTGACAAAATGGATGGAACTTGAGGGTATTAAGCTAAGTGAAATAAGTCAGAGAGAGAAAGTCCAATACCATATGATTTCACTCACAAGTAGAAGATAAAAACAATGACAAACACATAGCAACAGAGATTGGATTGGTGGTTACCATAGGGGAAGGGGGGAGAGCGGAGGGAGAAAGGAGTGATTAGGCACGTGTGTGATGATGGATTATAATTAGTTTTTGGGTGGTGAACATGATGTAATCTACATAGACTTCGAAATACATTATAATGTACCCCTGAAAGTTACATAATGTTATAATCCAATGTTACTGCAATAAAAAATAATTTTAAAAAAAGAAATAACTCAAGGATTCCTGTCCAAATCATACGCAAAATGGTATCAATATAGGCCAAGAAAAAAAAAGCCTGTATCCATGGTTTATCATCGAATGAACCAACACAAAGGGATAGAAAGTGGTTGGATAAAGAGACACTATCCTGGGTCACTAACTCCCCTTGTTCCTTTTGCCAGAGGAGAGGAAATATTAGCATCAGAAACTTGTAGAATAGAATGATGTGACACATAGATACCAAAGAAGCTACCATTGGCAGAGGGAGGGTAATATGCAGTACCATATGGGACCCTACTATGAGAAAGATGAGAGAGGGTAATGCATTGGTGGGCAAAATATTCAAGTTTTTGCTAACTTCTGGTCCAGAAGTTCTTCTTTCCTCCTTTCAGATATTTGTTCCCTTATGAAAAAGAGCCATTCTTTCATCTCCTCCTCCTCCATCACCGATGTTGGCTGTTTCTAGCTACTACGTTGAAAACTCTCCCTGTTTCTGCCTCTCACGTCATTCATGTGCTATTTGTATCTCTATCTTCACATTATCCATATAGCGATTAGAAGAACAACTAGGTAGGACAAGTAGACAAAGGCAGTAGTTCCTAAAGTTCTACACTTAAACCACTATGATTTTTAGGTGGTATAGATATGACAACAAATTACACTGAATTGCATTACTTAGAAAGCTGTTCTTTCTCCAATTCCATTTCAACCCTCCTAATTATGTCAAGGACAAAGCCTCATTTGGGTGCTAGTCTGACACGTAAAACACGCTAAAGTCTATTTTTAACACTGAGAGAATCTCTCCAGCTCAATACCTTAGGGAGAAGTAGGCCACAGTATACAGTGAGATGTTTTCATTAGGGGTCAGCAAATTATGGTCCATGGCCAAACCTGGCCTGCTGATGATTTTTGTAGAGCCCATGAGCTAAGAACGGATTTTATATTTTTAAATGCTTGGGGGGGAAATCAAAAGAAGAGTAATGTTTCGTGACATGAAAAAATAACATGAAAATCAAATTTCCGTGTCCATAAATAAAGTTTTATTGGGATACAGCCATGCCCATTCATTTGCATATTGTTTCTTGCTGATTTGGGGTTACAACGGAGGAGGCGAGTAGTTGCAACATAAACCATATGGCCTGTGAAGCCGAAAATATTTACTACCTGGCCCTTTACAGAAAAAGTCTGCCAACTCCTGCGTATACCATCGTTCTTCCTTCTTAGTATTTATTTTCAGTTACCATCAAGCTCTGGCAACTGACAGTACATTTTCTTTTAAGGGATAATGTAAAATCTCCTTTTTAAATAGACTGATTTATATTCTAACAAGCGAGGGGACTTAAGGGGAAATAGAACCAAATAAAATATACGTGGTATTTAGATCAAAATCAGGAGAAACATAAGCAAAATTATGAAGAATGCCTGAGAACAGCAAAGTTCGAAAAATAATAAACCAAGAAGATGGGTGCAGGCAGGGAGCGGTTGGAATATAAAACTAAAGACTACATAAATAAGACATCCAGATGTAGTAATCTGTCTTCTAAGGTCAGACTGGAGTCTGAAATGTGGACCCCTAGTGGACAGGTCAGGCAGGCTACCCAAAAACATCAGAGTGGCCAGCCTGATCACGGGGAGCAGCAGGTTCTTATCTTACATCCAAAAGACCCAGATGCACTGGCCAAGATTTCCTAGTCTGACAGTTGGTGAGACAGTCAGTCCAAAACAACCAAAGCTGTGTAAGTTGGGTAAAACAATAGCAAAAGGCCAAGGGGCTCAGCACGAGTCTAGGCTAAACACTTAACAGCAAACATTACTTTGCACTGATAAGGTATCCAGTATGACTTGAGTTCCCTTAGCTTTCTCCACTCTGATGGAAATGTTTCCAAAATGCATTGAGCATGAAAGACTTTCTGTATCTTCAAGTAGGCTCACATTACCATCGACAACACTTCACACTCTTCATTACTTGCCATGCACAATGTTTACTCTTTAACAATGGTGTTTCCTCAACAGTTTGACTACATTCTTTTCAGAAAGTTCTTTTTGTAAAACACTCACATTATCGTCTTTGCCTCTCCCTACTCTTACTGAATATGGATGTCTTCTGTGGCCCTTCAACTAAACATTTTTCCCCCAAGACAGAACTGTTTTTGGGTGGTTCCTCTAGAGTCATAGAGACTATCATAGCAGTGCTAAAATTTATCATCTTTTTCTTTCCACATGATGAATGTTTTTAAAACATGCTAGTAAAACCCAAAACTTACCTTATCCGAAAAAAAAAAAAGACTTGAAATGCTGAATTTTACATTTTGGAAATAAGACTAGTACAACTTAATATCATTTTTTCCACATCTGCACAGTATTGTAACTGGTCATCGTCTCAGGTGAATTACAGTTAGTTTCATCTGCTATGGACTCAGAAGGTTGAGACAAGAGGTTCTCAATTTTTTTTAACCACAATGAACTACTTCTATTAAATTCCAAGCAGTCTCATCAACACAGACACTAAGTTTCAGAAGATTCTACCAACTAATACTTATTCATTAAGTATTAATTAATTCACACAGAATATCTACCAAATTGCCAATCAGAGCTCACAGACTGAAATACTTATGGCTAAAAGCCAAGAAACTTGACACTTGGGTTAACCCCAGAAGCCTTATATCATTCAAATGACTGAATTAACTTTAGGCCTTTTGAAACATACAAAACAGCTCAATGAAGTGTACATTTGAAGCTGGGTCCACAGAACATTTGAAGCTGTGTCTGCAGCATCCTTTCCCCCAAACCCCTCCCAATAGGACCAACTGACAGTTAGGGAGTTCTATGGGGTCCTGGGGAAGCTGACTCCACCCCAGCTCCAGAGATGGAAAAATATCACCCAGGATATGCCGATTAACATATCCACCTCCCTGGCCATCAAGAGGGTAGACTGTGCTGAAAACCAGTTCAATTAGAGTTTCAAGAATTTTTCCGGAAATCTAAAGATTCCCTTTTCTTCTCTTCTGCTCGGCATGTACAAGGAAATCTATACCTCAGCAGTTGCTTACGACAGCAACGAGGGCCAGTCTAAAGACAAGCCAACATGGTGGAAAACAGAGCAGAGACAGAGCTGGATTAAGGCTCTCCGGCAGTCTACCTACTAAGGACTTGCCAGGGACACTGTTTACGCCTGTCTGAACTGGAATTTCGGTTGCTTACAACCAAATTCACCCTAACTTAAATACTGAAAAACTCTATGATTAGATTTCCAAAAGCCCTGGAATTCTGGGACCTCAGGCATTGGGAACCACTGTTCTGGTGACAAATAGATTTTATACATTTAGATGGGGGTATCAGAACGTGTAAAATAACAATAAGCGTGCATTTCAAGCTTGGTGAATATTTTTCAGAGCTTTTGTATCCCCAGGTCAGGCGTGTCACTGTGAAAACTGTGAAAGATAACAACACCAGGAAATAGCCTGATGTTCCTCATCTAATTATAAGATAGCCATGCTGGCTGACATTATTATGGTAAAGTGACATGAGGAGAGGAGCCAGCTCCAGGTGGCTGACTAACCACAAATGCTTTCAGCTAGCTCTGCATCAAAAGGCAACACTTAACCATTTCATTAACATCCTTAATTTCCAGGGGAGGGGAGAGAATTCTTTACCACAGAAGACCTGCTTTAAGAATGACACATGAAGCGGTAAACTTTACAAGGAAGATTAAATGACCAAAGGAACAAATAAAATGCTATTAAATATTCCCATAAACTAGGTGTTTGTAAAGCTGAGATTCTGGTTTTCTGCCCCAGGATTTAGAGGAGACAGACGGTTGGCCTAGTGTAAGAAAGTATCAGTGAGAAAACCCTAGTAGTTATGGCCTGCACTTTGAACTCCTCTATGCAACTCAAGACACAACCTATTCGGTTGATTAAAGGGGAGTGGTTGAAAAGAATGGAGTTTGATGGGTAGGGCCAAAATTGGAATAAAACCCTAATATATCTCTCTATGCAAAGTAGTCTTAGTTTTTGCTGCATTTTAAGGAGAGGGAGTGGGAGGAGAAAGGAAATGGTGTCTATGCATGTGTATAGGTAAAAAGACGATCATTTTACCAGTCAGCAGTTCCTTCTTGATATGCTGCTTGAAATGTGGAAGACAAGGCCCCCAGGAAGCCGGCCTGGAAGGAGATGGTGAACAGAAAGAGAAAACTAAATTGCTGTTTTTAAGAAATATGAGTAGGTAACAGAAAGCAGAGAAATGAGAAGTGAGAAGAAAGATGAAAGAAGAGAGAAGAAAGGACAAGTTAGGCCATTTGGAGGTCATGATCTATGGGAAAAAGCTATCAAAAGACAGAGCAGGCAGATATATACTTCATGAACAAGGCTGTCAAACATTTGCTTCTGAATTTTTCTGAGGCAAACCTCCTCAAACTCCCCAAACTTCAACGCCCTATGTGAGTTGTGTGGAAGGAAATCATGGAGAGGAGCTAATTTCCAGCTCTGAGAGGGAAAAAGAGAATCACAATGACAAGAGAGAATATCTGGAGTTCCTTAACCAAAATCAATCATGAAAATGAACCCTCCAGGAAGTCTCATTGGAATTCCCATGGGGAATAAAAGAAAGGCTCAAGCCAATTTTATTAGAATCTCAAAAGTCAGGGTGACCTCAGTTGATAAATGACTTCTCAAACCATTATGACAAAGCCCTCAGTAACGTGGCCAACTGGAGACTCCCAGGAGAAACATAAACCATATCCCAAGTTGATACTGGTGTGAAGACCTGCAGAATTTTGTTAAATCTATTTTCTTAAAATGAATATCACCATCTGTAAAGGGCTCACATGAATTTCACAGTACTGGCAGTATGAGTAGCCGGTGGCATTGTAGCTTTTTTAAGGTGTTCCAAACCATTCCAACCCTTCAGTAAACGTCCATGTAAGAAATCAAGAAGTAGAAGCTTAAGTTTACTAACATGGGAGGCAATTGCTGTCAGGGTGACATTTTATAGAACCCTGAAAGGAAATCACTTAGCGGCATCTTGAAAAGAAAAAGGGCACTATCTCATTCTCCAATCAGTAACACAAAACAAACGTTAGCAATAACACGGCATTTTTTCGGCAGTTGGAAAAAAAAATTAAAGACCTGGAAGTCTGAATTGTTAACCTTATTAGTAATTAAGAAGCAGCACAGGGAAAGGAAGTAAAAAAATTCTTAACAGTAATCCTTCATTGGCCAAAGCAATGAAAGCAATAAGCTTCCCATTTGCATTTCAGCAGACAATTAGATTTCCAAAGGAGAAAAATATCACCCCAAATGAAAAGTTAACACGTTTATTGACCACACTCTTAGCCCATATTTCACAACATAATGGTAATCTTGCTGAATTCTGTAAAATCCTATTATAGATCATTTAGCATTTACTATAGCATTTAAAGCAGCCAGGCTTCTGTGTTGGAATGCATTTTGGGGGTATAAAATTCTGTGTGTTGGTCTGAACCTCACACACTCTAGAAGTAAACTCCATCTTCCTTCTACTGCTCTCAAGATGCAGCACCAGGGAGCAGAATCTTCCCCCGTCAGCTGTTCATAGGAGAGACTGATACCTGGTCTACCCTTCCTGTCTCCACTTGCTGAGGTGGGAAAAGCTCCCAAGGATACTTATGTGTGCTTAAGGGATCGGAGCATACTCATGATACATATACAAATACACACAGTAATACATATGAATGTATATAGGGATACATATATAAATACGCACATGAATATGTATACAAAAATGAATATGCATAGGTATGTGTCTGAAGCATGGCCTACAAATCTGTCATCTTCAATGCGCAGAAAGATTTTTCTTTATCTCATAAGGCTGATTTATTTCCTAGTCTCCTTCTCCAGCCACTCTTTCTTCTTCCCCCACTCACTAAATGTACTCTCTTGCTCTCTACACTCACTTCCTTAGCTTCAAATCCACATCTCCAGCCCAACTACCTTCCCAATCTCATGTTCAATGTGTGTTTCATCATCTTCCAGAAAGATTCTGCCTGAAATTGACAAGTGCACCTAAATCGACATTCAAATCTCAGCTCATTGCTTCCCAGTCTGCCCCCTCTCCTCTTCTGGGAACACCCACCTGATTCCACTAATCATCTATCACTTTCACGCCAAGTCCAGCCAATGAAACTTCAAGAGTTTTTTGCCCCTCCATTGTCGCCTTTCCAATCCCTTCAACTACCCCACTGAAGACTTTGATTGTGGCTCTTCAGAAACATCACAATTTCCTCTAATTTGGGCTCCTCATTATATTCTATAAAATGATGACAGATGAACTATTCTAGAGCTTGGCTCTGACCAAGAGACTTCTGTGCTAATAAAAACCGTGGCTATGCCCACCGGCTGTGTAATCAGAATCTTCAAAAGGCCGGTCCTTGAGTCACAGAGCCAATTTGAAATCATGGCTCCATCTCACTACTTTGAGCCTGTGGTAAGATCACATATCCTTTCCAAGACTCAATTTCCTCATCTTATAGTAATCTATGGATAATAACAGTACCCCCTTCCTTGGATGCTTATAATAAACCGTAAATCACTATGCTTGGCACCTTGCCCATAGCAAATGTTATCTGCTATTATTAATATTAATTAATATTAATATTACTGGATAAATTCCTTGCTTCTTAAGCTGAATTTAAAATCCTCCATGGATGTATGGCAGCTACCTTTGCAACTCATTTTCTCTCTTCCCCTTTATAAAGGCTATGTCCCAGTCAAAGGGACTGATTCACTGTTCTCCTCAAGTACCAAGCTTTTTGGTCTTTGTTGCTTATTCACTCTGTTCCAATGAGCCAGAAAACCATCTATCTTCCCCTAAACCAAACATCTAACATTTGCATCTTCAGCAAGCAGTCAGTTCTCCATGGAGTAAAGAAGTATCTCACTTCTCTTAACACTTTATTCCAAGGACAGCATTTGAATATCAACTTTTGTTTTCTCAAAATTGCCTACAGAAATTTTAAACAC
Source organism: Equus caballus (assembly GCF_041296265.1). Taxonomy (NCBI): domain Eukaryota; kingdom Metazoa; phylum Chordata; class Mammalia; order Perissodactyla; family Equidae; genus Equus; species Equus caballus. The sequence goes on along the minus strand of NC_091699.1, from coordinate 30,166,407 downwards.
AGACTGAGCTATCAGCTGCATAAATGGTGAATGGGGTAGAGGATAGAGGAATAAATGGGGAATGGGGTAGAGGATGGAAGAATAAACGGTGAATGGGGTAGAGGACAGAGGAATAAATGGTGAATGGGGTAGAGGATGGAAGAATAAATGGTGAATGGGGTAGAGGACGGAGGAACAAATGGTGAATGGGGTAGAGGACGGAGGCATCAAATGATCATTTCACGCACACCGTGGGGCATCGTGCATCTCTTTTAAGACTAAAGTCAAAATGTCTTAATAACTTTATCATCCTGAACTCCTCTACTACTAGTTAGTAAACATATCAACTTTTCTCAGTTAATTTAATACTGATCTAACTGAAACAATTAGTGATTTTATTTCTAAAATATCTATAATTATATTTCGTTTCTTTTCCCATAATAATTAAGGATTTCAGATGCTCTAATAAGCTACATAAGAACAAGTCTTAGCTGTCGGTGAAACCACTTCACACCAAAATGACTTAATATTGCCTGTAATCTGTCTCTCTGAAATCATATTGTTTACTCCACAGAAATATATAAACTTCTTAATGTGGATATGAACAAATGTATACCAATTCTTAAAAGCGACATACGCATCTGTGATTATTACATATTATAAGCTCCATAACCACACCCATGTCATCTTCAAATGGTATTTATTAAGGACCCATATGTTCACGCTGCACGACAAAAACAAAGCCGCTGTTCAATCCAGCTTCTATTTATTTCAACGTTTAATGCTCTTAAGAGAATGGGTGGTACTCTGTTATTGAAAAAGTTTGTAACTGTCAAAACAAGAAACTGACTTGGTTGTAGTCAGAGGCATATAATGCCAACACCAAACCAAAGCCAGAACATACAGTAAAAAGAAAAATTCTGTCAATTTTTCCGCCTGAAAGTCTGTTTCTATGCATTGCCTATATATCCAGCCAATTCAAAAGGGATGAAAAGTAAAAATCCTCTGCTGTAATGTAGCCAATACAGCCAGTGGATTTCCTTTTCTAACTTTATTTTTTGAATGTCCTGTAGACTCATCGTAAATCATTTCCAATCTAATTCTCCTGCTTCCCAATTTTAACTGTCGGCCTTATTTAAAGAATTGCCTCTATATTTAACAGATTCCATATCCATTCTGAGAGCTAGTAAGCTAAAAAAGAATGTGTTGTTCTAAAATGCACCATTCAACTGCCTGACTTTTTAAGCAGCTTAAATGTTAAACGTCCCAATTGTCGTACCTAGCAGTGATTTGAAAACGACACAGATGACTTTCCAGTAATAAAGAAAATCACACTTTAGCGCACGTTCGACGGCTCTCCCTTCCAGGTTTCAGGTGAAATGTTTTTATAAATGTGTATTCTCTAAATCCACCCGGAACTTGCACCACTTCTCCAACAACAAAATACATAAGCATTCAACAGAACACAACTGCAAATTTTCTTTTTATGCGACGTAAGATACACATTGTAACTAACACTGGTATTTTTTTTTATCTGATAGACTATTATGCCTTTTATTAAAATTAAAAATTAAATAAAGTCTCCCAAAGCACAAGGTAACAGTCGACACTTGGTTGTTTTCAAGGGTCCTCCGGGGAGAAAAGGGAAGAAGGAAAAAATGCGGTGGCAGTTACAACAAATTAACAACATATAATAAAAATGCCATAAACATGCGGCATACATAATAAATCTAATCAAGTCTACAAGGCGGGCAGATAAAAATGATTAACTGCCACTATCCTTGAAAGAAAAGAAAAATTTTGTCCCCTGTTATTCATCACAGCTAATGTTCTGACCCTAAATCTAACGTGTAGATCGAATGATCTTTACAGCCACACGCTGTACCAAGTAGAATGTTCTTTTCACTTCCTATTTTATTTTCTGAGAAATCAGGAAAACAAATATGCCACAGACAGTTTTTAATTAAAGGTGTGGCTTTTGGGGACGTTAATAAAGGTTCTTAGAATCTTCATCTCTATCAACAGAAAAAGAAATAACAAAAAAAATCCCTCCAGTCTCTATGTATTGATAAGACAAAAATACACAAATACTACCCATCTTGAGGCAACATTCTGTCACTTTTTTATTGGTTGACTGTATTCGTTTCCTAATTCTGATATATTACCAATTCAGCAAGGTGTCCAGCCAAGGAGGAATATACATGCTAAATCTGTAAGGTGTGGATATAAGGTTCACCTAAAGGAAATGTAAGAAAACTGAAGCTTGCCTAAAAGGTAGGCTCTGTGGTGTAACAAAGGCCTGGATAACTTCCACGAGAGGCGCATGAGTTCCCACTGACAACGACTATCACCTTGACAGGTAGCAGACCTCAGACTGCTTTGCTGTTACCATTAAGATTCTCCAGACAGAACCGCTATGACAAGAAGGGTTACCTAAAGTGAGGATTAACACACTGACAGGTAAAAAAAATAAAAAATAAAATAAGATTAAAAAAAAAAAGCTGAAGAGGTTCAAATGAACAAACTCCTACTTGTTCCTCAAAGGAAAAACAAAGAGCTTTCAGAAGCATCTCCTCTGAGACATGTAATAGAATATGAGTAAATTATAACTATTAAAAACCATTAAAGATAGAATAATTGAGAATACCTGTTTGGGTAACAATGACTTTCTTGAATTCCTCATAACAGAGGGTCTATTTTTAATCACTCTTTTTGCAAAAACTTGCATAATGTAACAATAACTGCAGATTTTTAATTTTTATACATCCACAAGAGCATAAAGTGAAAACCATAAATTATATACTAACTCCAGCTGTTAAATGTTGGCATTTTGTCTTTAAAAAAAAAAAAAGTTCAAAAATCTGTTTCCTTAAACCAAGGAAATGTGGGAAAAGGCCATCCTGCCAGTGGAAACCTTCAGCAGCAGAGAGCTCATGCTGCGGTTTCTTGCCGAGGCAAGCAAACTCCACTGAAAGAGAAGTCGCTGCCAACTCAAATACTGTTTGCTTTCACACCCAAGAACAAACTGTGTGCACGGCGAAGGCATTCGAAGGGCTGGGAGCAGCTGGAGAGGACTGAAGAAAGGTAACAGTGGTGTCAGAGCTACTGTAAACTGGTTCTCGCTTTTCTATCAGCAAGTTAGGATCCCAGAAAACAACGCCATGCCTTCTGCTTGGGTCCCAGCAGGCCTAAGTCAGGACCTGCTCTAATTCACAACCTTCTTTTTCCAAGCCAACAAAGCCAAGGGACCTTTCAGAAAAAGGAGGGAAAAGAATCATCCGGACAAATGAAACACATACTCCTTCGGTATGATTCTAAGGACCAGTGAAGTTCAAGTTTAAAAGGAGCAATGACAGATTTCGCTATCTCGGTGCAACATGCAACCCGCCTTCTCTGTAAGCAGGAAATGCAAAGGAAGTGCTCATTGCAACCTTGTAAACCAAAGGCAGAAAGCTCTGCCAAAGCAAACATCATTACTGCAAGGGTTCTGCTGCTCAAAGACCCTCCAAGTTTCGTTTGTTCCACTACGGATGGGTGTCACTAAGGATGTGCCAGGGGGAGTCAAGAATTCTACAGGAAGAGAAAACAACCCAAATCTCCAAAAAGCAAAAGGTTTATTCCGTGATGACTTTCCATCCTAGATTCAAGCAAACAGGCCAACTTCTTGTTGGGACAGCACCATAGAAGCCCCAAATTAAAAATAGCAAAATAAGAAAGGCTTTTTTCTTTCCTTTGTTCATAGCGCTTTGAAATAAGTTAAAATTATTGTGCAGTTGGCTAAAATGGTCAATTCCATGTGATGTATATTTTAACACAATAAAAAAATTATTGTGCGGTGCCATGGAGGTGGGAGGAAAAGAGCCCTGCATCTGAGACAGGCTGTATGTTAGGAAATTCTGCCTCCTCGTGCCTGGCATGCTGCACTCCCAGAATCAAACACAGTTAATCAATTTAAGGAAGAATCCTTCTCAAGGTAGAAAATCATACGGTTTCTTCAAAAACCCCTACTCTAACCTAGTCCTTCCTTTCCCCAAACACTATCACTTAAAACAGCTCACAAAAATGTCATGGGCTCAAAACATGTATATGAAGGAAACGATGAATCTGTATGAATGGAAGATCTAAATGTCTCCCACCTATAATAATAAAGTATTATATTATAAATAAATCATATTATAAATAATAAAGGGCAAAAATATCACACATTTCCAATTCCAGATTGGACCTAGTAAAGTTTCAATATTAAGAGTCAACTTTATTGACTTCCTCTAGTTTAAAATTAGAAACATTTTTCTCACTGTCTTAACCACCCACGCTTACTGCCCCCACCACAAAAAGTTTGATGGTTTAGACACAGGTTGAAAAAATCTGTCCAACTAAACAAAGACCGTCTTTCTTCCCAAATAAAAAGGAATGTAAGAATTTGCCAACTGTTCCCCCATGACACAATCCTATAGCAAAGACTCCTTGCCTCCAAAATGATTGATGTGATGTCGTCCCTTTCTTTCATCACTCCCTACCTTGTCTAGTCGCTGGTGAAAACCAGGAAGCCACAGACACACACGTCTGTCTTTTGCTTGTGCAGGCCTCAATTCTCCAATGCCAGCTTGCTGCCAATGTCCTTGCAGCCAGTGGTAAACAGGCCACAGGGTTCAAGTTAACTGCGGAGCGTTACCACACTGAACATCTGGTCATGAATGAACGGATTGCCCACTAACTCTCAGCATTGGGCAGCTGATGAAAAATTCAACATTTTCCTTGTTGGCACAGTTGTTTTGGAGAATTCTCTAGAGCTTCCTGAATTATATTAAGAAAATTTCACTGCAGCAATCTATATCTGTGAGAACAGCTGGTGTTGAAAGGGATCTGCTGCTCTCTCTCCGTGCTGGGGGACCTCATGTTGGATCAGGACACTTACTACGTTTGTCCTTGAAAACTTAGCCTTCGCTCTGAGGTGCTGGGTAAAGCGAATGGCAGGCAAGGCAGCTCCCGGTTGCTGGATTCCACAGAAACGAAGCTCTTAATTCAGGGTGAAAAATCTATTACCCAGCTAAGAGGACATTAAGATCAGAACGATACATCAGAAAGACCTTCTCTCAGAATTTCTCTTAGATAATATATCCAAATGGTCATCAGAACTAGTGTTGGGCTCTGAAGTCAGACTGTTCCTACCACCCTTGTGCATTTTCTGAAGAATTTCAGTATAAAATGATAGTCCTTTACAAAACCCAATGAGATGCAACGTGTCCAAATATTAGTTTTTCACCACATGCCTGATTTTAAACGTGGCAAAGTCTTTTATTAAACCTAAGGGTGACACAATTAGAGCAAATCAAATGTAATATGTTATATTATGCTCAGCACTGGAAGAAGTCACAGTGACAGAAGTGTCCGTTGATGCTTAAGAAAAGAAATCCTCTAAAAATATAACAGTAGCGTTTAAAGAAATTAACTTGTTAATGGATATATGTGATATATTATTATTCTTTTTTGTTGAAAAAAAAAGGAAGTGGTAAACTTAAGTCAAGCTAAATTTAGGCTATTATCTATGCAGCATAAATTTCACTTCTGTGTATAAATGCTAACTTGCATATTTCTCCATGGTAACTAAACTATGATTAAAACAACAGTGAAACCAGCCTTTAAAGCCACCTGTTTAACTAGGAACAACCTAATTTACAAAAATACTTAAACTTTGGAAATTTCACGGGCATCTATGTCACGCTTTTCCCAGTAGAAAGCTCAGTTTTCCATGAGCATATAATTGCGATGTACTTGGCCTAGGTCGTAATCATTCTTCTTTTAACTAGTGTAATTTTTTCGTGTATTGTTCACTCTAACATAAGTGGTATTTAAGATTATAAAGAATAAGACTCTAATAACTCTTTCCAAAAAGGAAGTTATTTTACCGCTAAGAAGGGATTAATTTACCTAGAAAGTATCTTCACATTTTACAAAAAGAACTAATGAAAGAAGTGAGAAAATTCCAAACTGAAATGACTATCTGAGATGGCAAGCCACATTCAAACTAATTTTTTTATTGAGATAGCCTTGTAATTTACTAATGAAGAAATGGGCTATTTTATTGGTGAAATTAAAGAAATAATTATAATATGTCCAAGAATAGTAAAAATGTAGGTATAAGCAATATTTTCTTATTTAATTATAAAACATAAAAGTAGATTTGAATGTGAATCATTATGAAACCTTAGAATTAGGTTTAGAATTTAAATACTGAAAACCCCTTGAAGTTGAAACATAATCATAATAGGTCAGGTTTGGTGTGAAAATCATGACTCATATTCATGACACATATTCAGAAATGCCTCATACTAAAACTTTATTATAATCAAAAATTGATCCTCAGTTTTTTTGTCTCCTGGTCTTTACATGATGTAATGTCTAAGGCACATTTCACACTGTTAAGTAATGATGACTGTAGAAGACTCATGATAAAAAAAAAACTCATAAAATGTCACAATTTATAATTTTATGTATACTTGCCTCTCTAATACCATGTACATTTGCACAGTGGATGCTAATTAGATAACAATGGTATTACTATAATGTCTATAAAACCCGCCTTTAAAACCAAATTCTGTTAAAAATCATCTTTTCAAGCTGACATAGCCCATTTCTAGGGTCATATTTAAAATAATTAGCGCCATTGCTAGTAAATGTTCTAATAAAACTCGAAAATGATTTCTAAGCAGAATGCAAAATTCTCTAAAACCTAACAATAAAGTCTTCCAGTAATCTGAGATAATCTTTCCAAGGGGTATCTATGAAATCAAAGAAATGTAAGATTTTGAAATTCAGATTCCCTGGGGCCAGTAACATGGCTCCTGAAAACCAATCTTGGAGAACCAGACCGATGGAATCTGTTATCCTATCTGATTCTTTGACACATACAGATGTCCTGCTGGGCAGAGCCAGAGATTCTGAGATGCGGATGGAGACAAAAACGAACTCCTACGTCAAAAATGTCAATTATGTAGACCAAATTTCCACAAGAATTACCAGCTCCCAAAGAACAGTGTGTAAATTGCTCACATCCTAAGAAGCCCAAATCCGAGGCAATCAGCAGTTATTTCTGAGGTACAGGACTTCTGTCTTATAAGAACTATTGTGAGTCCTCTTTAAAGATAAGGCTTTAAAACCAACAGTTACCCCTTCTTTTTAAGCTTTCCCATATTTCAAAGTCAGTCCAGCTAAGAGACAAGAAATCCAGGAGACTTTAAAAACGAAGTTCAAGCAGTTACCTATGACTGTGAACCAGGACTTGGAAACCATTTAAGGAATAAGTTAACTATATCCATCATGCACTTATTTGCTAGGTTTCTCTATAAGTAATATAATGTCTCTTTAATGGATAGAAACAATGTATTCTTCATAATTAAGAAAATTAGATATTTTAGTAGGTAAGGTGATCAACTAAAGGATTCTCAAGAATAATAGCTACATAATATTTGCATATGATTTTGCATTTATCAAGTAGTTGCCACAAGCCCTAAGTCGCTTCATCATTATACCAACCTTGCGTTAAAGGCATTAGAAGTCTTATGGATGAAATAAGTCATCAGACAAACAAACAGCTTGTCCCAGTAGAGTTGAGACTTGTCTTGGGACTCTAATTCCAGTGCTCCTTTCAGTATTACGCCTCTTAATTAGAGAACTGAAGTGGATGAATCCAGGTAAAATCACCCATTTCCCCCTTGTTAATACCAGGAGACGGCTTTACTGATTGAATTATTCAGCTTATGACTTAACAGATTCCCAGTTCCCTTCTAGCTCAGAAACAATAGCTAGAGCAATGGCACTGAGGGATCACATGACTCTGGCTTATGAAGTCTAAGGATCAGGCCCCAGCTAATTCTCCTGCTCAATTCATCTCCCCTCTTCATCTCGCGCACCTCATTCCAGACACACTGGTCTTCTTTCTGTGCCTCAAACCCACGAAGCTCACAGCACCTCAGGGTCTGAGCACTGGTTGTTCCTAACTCTAGAGTGTTTATCCTCCAACTTTCTCCCGGCTGCCTCCCTCTTGCCATTCAGACCTCAGCTCAAACGTCACCTCCTCTGAGAGGCCTTCCCTGGCTCCCTTGTCTGAAGCAGCCCAGAGGCACTCTTCTTCATCACCCTGTCGTACGTCTCTGCACAGCACTTTTCTGTCTGATTACGGTTCTTCGTTGTCTGATATCCGTCCCCGACTAGAATAAGAAAGGTTCTTGGTGGCACTGTGAACAGCTACATTCCAGGACCTACAACACTGCCTGGGACACAGAAAGTCTTTAACAGATATTCGTTAGATAATGAATGGATCATGTCCCACACCCTATCAGTCCCCCAATAATGTGTCCTCCCTCCCCAAGGACACAAGTCCCTTTGATCCGGTCAATGTTTGGCACTTTCCCTGTATGAATGGGGGAGGGGCTTCGGCTGCTTCAAAAGGTGTTTTAAATGCTCTGCAGAAGAGTTTGGTTCCTCTAACAATAGACTGAGTAAGAGACATCTTTGAACCACTGGGAAACAGAAATGGGTTACGAAATGCTGGGTTTAGTTATACCAGTCCTTTCCGTGTTATGAATTATTCCACATGAAGGAGGCAGCAGAGAGGAGAGGGAGTCGCCAGGCCTTTGAGTCAAGCCTTCGCTTGAACTCTGGTACCAGGCTGCACAGAACCTTGAGTGCTGGCACATGACAGCATCAAAGCATGGTGAGAATCCTGCAACTTCAATGGAGCAAGAACCACAAAGAGCAGGAAGCTCAGTAACTGTCAGGTGTAAGCAAGTGTGATGCCCAATGGCTGCAACAATACGTAGCAGTGACTGAGTGCTCACCCTGAGCCACGTACCTGGGAAGTGTGTTCTACACACTTAACCCTCACCTCAAGACAAGAAGGTAGGCACACTATTATCATCGCCTTTTTGTAGATGAGGAAACCGGGCCTGGTGAGTGCAAGTAACTTGCCCATTACAGAGTCAGGATTTGAACCTAGAAGTCTGAGTCAAAACCAAAGCTCTTAGCCCATAAACTTGTGTCCCATGAGGACAGGCTTCCTACAAGCACTCAATAAAGCTCACAGGAGCCTTGGTCAGGTAAGATCAGGCCAGAGGCAAGCCAGCTTCAAGGAACACAAATTCTGGCAGGGTAAGGAAAGTCAGGAACTGAAAAGTCACGTGTGATTACAATGACAGAAAGAAGACATACTTACGGGCAGGACCAGCCACATAATTTGTGGGGCCAGTGCAAAAGGAAAATTTGTGAGCCCTTGTTCAAAATCATTAAGAATTTCAAGATGGCGACAGCAGAGCATTAAACCAAGCGCAGGGCCCTTCTGAGCATGGAGCTCTGGGCCACTGCGCAGGCCTCACGCCCATGAAGGCAGCCCTGGTTCTAGGTGTTTTATTTCTTTGAAACGTTACTCCCTGCATTTCAGTTTTATTCATCTCTTTATAAGGTTCAATATATGAGTCATAAAGAACATATATATTTTAAATGGAAGAGACAGAGTCAAGGGGTGGAGAAAGCATGGTATTTTTCTGACTTTAGTCTTTCAATTGTCTACGGGTCAGGTATGAGCCATCAAGTGGCAGTCCCTGGAATTGCATGATGAGTGCCTGGGAGGCAAAAATTAATTTGGAAGGGATGGGATCTAACTGGATTCGGAAGCTCCAAACTTTAAATTAAGGGGATGGCAGAGAGTCATCTAAACTGCTCCATTAATTATATGGGGAAGTATTTATAGTTTGAGAAAGTTTGATTGGATGGATTAGCTAGTGTTCTCCAAGTGATATCCTGAATGTAGGCTGCTGTCCATGCAGTTCTTTGGATTCACTCTCCAAATACTTCCCGAAAGCACACTGTGTGTCAGGTAATGTGATAGGCCTAGTCACACAATCCCTGCCTTTGTGGAACTGACAGATGGGTCACAGGGGAATAAACGGTAAGCAAGTAACATTACAAATACACAGGTAATCACAAAGTCTGGTAAACCTACGAGAGCCATCAAGTCTGCAGTACCATGAGAGCAAACAAGAGGAGGACCTTGTATTTTCCACTGAAAGAATAAGGCAGGTCACAGTATTATGAACAACCACCCCCCACCCCCACCCCAAAGCTCTTGCTGGCTTCACAGAGTTAATCCACAAAACTCTAGGCCTTCAACTTATAATATTTAAAGTAATTTTTCTATCCACCCTGGAAAAGACAGGGAAGTTCTCATGTCCAGTATAGTTCCAGGTTCCATACTACGCAGACCTAATCCTACAGTGTAACTCTCCTCCATAGAAAATTGTGCAGAGAAGTGAAGGAAGAATGGAGAGAGAAAGGAGAGAGAGGAAGAGGAAGAGAAAGGGAGGGAAGGAAGGACAGAAGGAAAGGAGAAGCAGATTACTACCTTCTGACCGGAAAAATGGCTTTACAATACAACCATTTTCTTCTTTTTTGTTTCTTTCCTCCTTCAAAAGCTTGAAAACACTCTTCAAACCATTCATAGCTTCTACCACTCCAGGGTCTTAACATTATTTTAACAGAGCTTTGTGTGTGCAAATAACACTAAAACCAGAAATTGTGCCTCTTCCTTAGAAGCATCTATCTAATCTGATTGTATATATGTCAAGTCTGTGTGTGCAATATGTATGTCAACAGTGCTTAAGCAATATCTTGTCTTCACTTGCTTCTGATTTCTTTGAATTCTCATATTAACCTCTCTCTCTCCCCTTTTTAACAGTGCTGGGATTTTCCCTCTTTGACACTTGACAGAAACGTAAGATATTTCAGTTCTTGCTATGAGGCACTAAGCAAATTGAAAATATCGCCAGCACTTTAGTCTCATTAGTTTCCTTTAAACACCTACTTTGCTGGTATAAGCTAATGTGAACCTTTCTCACCCTGTTTAAATTCCAACATAAAATTTGTACACAACAATAAAACATGTGGCTCATTTGTCATGCTTCCATGAGCAACTATGTCACTCACACCAAGAACCACGCGCTGGGTGTGCAGAGCGATTTCGTTCCTATTTCACATCGCTCAATTGAGCCTTCTGTAGAAAAGCTTTTAACAACCACATCTGGCCTTTAATAAATCACTGCACTTTGTCTTCCTGCCAAAACTCCTCCTTTATCTAACTTACATCTTCATGATGAGATCGGAAATCACGCATTATGGTGGTGACAAACAATTGTAATTATGTCATTAGTAGCCATTTAGTCTACAAAGGTGCTCAAAAAGGAAATATAATGCACAATAAGAAATATAGGATAATACATTGATCACAGTTCTAATCCGCTTTTACTTCATGAGTGTAAAAAGCTGGCATAATTCTTGGGCACAGCAGGCAGTAATGGCACACCGCTGTATGAACTATGCAGCTATTTTATTCCCCTATCTACTTAAAAATAAAAAAGCATTTAATAGCTTGATTTAGACCTAAAAGTTATTTGTGATGCCTCGCTGATTATAATATTTATTTTTCAACTTTTCGTAAAAGTGACATTTTGTGTTAGGAAAGAAATTTGAGTTATCTTGGGTTAGAAAATTTCACAACCATATATTGTGCATGTGTACGCCCATATGTACACATTTTAGTACATATGTGTGGGTATATACACGTATGTGTGTGTGCATATGTAGACATACATATTCCTACAGGGGTAAGACAACTTCACAACGTGATACATTCTCTAGGACTCCAAGCAGTGAAGAAAAAAACTGCAAAACAGAGATTCAAGAAAAGGTGTCATTTATCTCGCTTCCCATCACCTCCCATCATGCAATTTAGTAATAAGAAATTCCAGCAGGTTTCAAAATAAGTAACTATTTGGGTATTCCTAAAGTTCTAAAACCCTGTGCATTTCTCCAAAGTCAGTGAAAATCAAATGCCTGATTCTGCGTAGACCGCAGCTCTAACATCCAGGTAGATTGAAACTCTGGTGACAACTGGGGGCAAGAAAGGGGCAGGGGATAAAACCTCCCGTATCCTACAGCCTCCGGAGATGGACCATGAGGAAATGTCTTCTCTCACCACATCTCCACCTTTGAAGTGCATACGCCTAAGACATATAAGTAAAATGAATCAGAAAGCAACGTGGTCAAACTTTAGCGAGAGCAAAATCACTTTCTATATAACTTCAATCAGCCACTTTGACCTCCACACTTCTCACAAACCTCCATTTTACTGTGAAATCTCTACATGAGATGCACTTGGAATAAGTCGCTTAAAAATGTCCCTGTTTGTTAATTCAACAAATGTCCAGTAAATGCCTACTATGTTCTATATCAATCTGTTAATCCAAAGGTAATTAAGATGTAGACACAGCGACAAAAAGTTAAAACTTTCTGGTGCCAAATCTAATCAATCTAACGTTAACAATTATAACATTATTTCCAGAAATGGAATTTTTCTTTTTTATGTAAGCTTTCAGTTTTCACCTTGCACTTGGCAGTGTATGTATTTCTGGGAGGGTCTGAAGTTGAATTCATTTTTTTAAAAAACTTTTTTTGGCAAGCAAGCAATATATTCTGCTTATGTCTCCAATATTGGGGTAAACCCTGTTGATATCATCAGTGGGCTGATTCAACCCAGGACTCGCACAAATGCAATGAAATCATTTATTTCAAAATTTCAATAAACAATCTAAAAACCAGATACTTAACTGGATTGGGTGTTTATAAAGCACGGATTTCTTCAGTTTCATTAATTTATATATAATTATTGCTTCATGTTTTGACTTTTATTTGACTATAAAACCTCAGATTTTCAAAAGATGCTTGAAAAGTAACAAAAGCTGAATTCTTTTTCCAGAAGTTTTAAGAAAAGAACAAACTCCCACATTTATGAGACACCTTGTGTAAGATGCAGACACCCCCATTTTTCAATACACTGGGGGAGGAATTAGAAAGTGACCATTACAGACAAAAACAGAAAATAAAATTACAATAATAAACAGAAGCTTTAAGAGAAGACACAGAGGGAGGGAAGTCTAAATTCAGTGAAAACAGAAGGTCCTTCAGCCAAATTTACCTACATGTTATCAACTTGATTTTCTCTTAATCGTTCTAAGGTCTAAGGATGTCTGTTAGTGTTGGAGTCCTTCCTACCCCCACCCAAAAAACTTTGACATTTAGAATTTTATTTTTTCTAAGAAAAGCTTATCTGGAACTCACATGCTTCTCTAGTTACATATGAAAGAAATTGTACTCACATCAACATTATCTTTATTTATCAACTCCGCTGCACGTTGCCCCGTGGGTGCTAGCGGTTCAAAAGTTCAAAAAGGTTTTTGAAAATAAACCCAGATAGAAAACAGGCACCAATTCCTATTTGCAACTTACATTCTCATGCCTTCTAGCATTCTCTAGCTGATGGATCAAGAAGAATGATGAAAGATAGAGAGGGAGGCAGCTGCCAGGGGAGGGGATCAGTTGGTGTGGATAGCATTTCTCATACTGACTGAAAAATTCATCTTGTCCCCACAAGCTGTCAGGCCTAAGCACGGGACAGATCTACATATCACACCTCAGGATGAGAGGGAGCAGTGAAAGCCTCATTCACTCAGAAATTTTTCCTCCCTCTCATTCTTATATTTTTCTTTTTTTTAATCCTATTTTTGTGTGCCGTTGCTTCAAACAGTCCTCTCTGGGGTTCTGTTAGCCTCTTGAAAGTGATGGCGAAGAAAGCTCAAAAACAGGCCTGCATGCAAGACAACTCTTCTGGGCATCCCTAACTATCTTCGCTCTCTTGCTGGATTAACTGGTTGACACCTTCCTTCTCTAAGCTACTTTACTACCTGTAACAGAAGAGGAGGATCTTGCTATTCAATCCATGTAGTGGGCATCTCTCTTCAAATGGATGAAATGAATGGGCACAATGCAACTTGAATTGTCTGTTATAAGACACTAGGGGCCTAGGCAGGCCATTACCTCCTCTTGGGGGCACCAATACAGTCCAGTCGAAAGACGCAGTTCTTCTGCAGACGGTTATGCTCCTCCACTTCCTCACCAGACTAGAGATTCCTCGAGGGAAGAAATGACACATTAACGTCTTTCTCAACTCACTGTGGTGGCAGGCTCTGAACTGGGGAGCAGTACACCTCAGTAAATGCAATTAATTGTCCTAGTAATTCTACTTCTGGGTATTTGCTCTAAAGAAACTCTTGGGCATGCCAAAGATGTTTACTGCAGTAAAAATAAGATTGTAAATGTCCTTCAACACTGGAATGAAGACGCACAATTCATCGTCAAGTGACAAAATGCCAGGTAGACCTTTAGCAGGGTGAGCTAGACATATACATATGAACACTGTATCTTTCTCAAAATCAGGGTTGAATAAAAAAGCCTGAAGTAGTTAGGATACAATATAGTTTGATGCTAAACTTATACACTAAATAAGAACTCTCAAAAACAGCTAGCTGTGTAAGTAAATGTATCAAATGGAATGGAATGAGGTACCCCAAATTCTTGATGGAACTGGCTTCTGAGGAGAGGAAGAGGAAAGCTTAAAGTGGATCTTGGCTACAGCCGAAATGTGCTCTTCCTTCTAAATACATCTGCAAGCAAATAGGACAAAACATTAACAACCGTCATTCAATGCAGAGGGAATACAAGTGACGGCTAATCTTTCTACTTTCCTCTAACTTTTACATGTCTTGGGCTCTTTTTCCAGCCCCCCTCCCTCCCCCCCCCCCCCGTCAATTTAATTCTGCAGATGGTTTGAAATCACTTAGTCAATTACGCTGTCTTTTTATATACACTTGGTCAAGCATACAGTTCATTAGACAAGAGATTTTATAAGCAGTCAGATTCATTTCTCAAAAGAGAAAGTTTAGGTTTCTGTGTGTGTAAATATCATAACCCAAATTATCTGGAAATTGGGAATAATAAATAATAATAAATTTGGACTCTTCGAAATCACAAAAGGCAAGCATGTCCACACGTGACCTATGCATGTCTCCCAGCCTGATGAAATGACCACAAGCTACTCTTCTCAGTTCCAGCTGGGGCAAGGACTACCAGCCCCTGACAGAACAAAGGCTCACCTGGACCTCCAACCTGGAGACAGAGCTTTAAAAAAAATACGTGGCTCACCACAGAAAGCCTTTAGGTGGATGGTTGCAAAATGGGGAATAAAGTAAGGGTGATACAAAAACGAGGGCACATTTCAAGATTTGGACTGGGATTAGAGAAGAACACCTATGTCCCACCTTTACAAGAGTTTCCTTTCTAAAGGACCCAAGGAATGACAGAATTCCCAAGACGACAAAACTGCCCATCCAAATGGATGCTATGTGAAGAAGAAAGAATTTAAGATGATCAAATTCAATTTTATTGTTTGCTTTCAATAATATCAACACCATGATGACAAAAAATGTTATATTTTCTAAAACAAATGAGACTCAGGGCAATAGCCTCAGATAATTAACGACCTTAAAGGAAGGGATGGGTGAGGTACCCCAATGTGTTGAGTGATTTCTTCTGGAAATAGAACTTGGTTGTTACTTCTGATACTGTTAACTTCTTTCCCCAGAATCACAGGGTCAAAGCACAGGGTTTCTTAGTGACACTTGACCAGGTTTCTAAAAATGTTGTACAAAGCATTAAGCATTAAGCACAGAAAAGAAACATAATTGTTGACTTTAAATATGCAGGCAAAAGTCATGGTAAATAACAATAATTTGCTTGGAATATTGTTCCATACAGCATTTCACAGAAATCCAGCATACAATTTGCGAGAAAGTGCAGGCAAATTAATTGTATACTTTCACCTTTTCTTCTCAACTCATGTATGAGAAGAATAACATTTCACCCCACACAGAGAAGCCCCAATAGGCCACATATGGTTTTGAAAAGAACCTAATCAATACTATCAACTGAACCTGAGATTAGATTAAACGGCAGACAGAGGCAAACAGCCTATAACTCTTAAGAATCATCATTCCCATGGCTTTCAACCTCCTTTTCCTTGACGGCAGGCAACAGGGCAATATGGTTTATCGTGCAGAGATGGAATCTGGTACAAAATGCCACCCCCAGCCTAAGGACTGACACTGGTAATAGTTTGTGAAATGCCACCAAAGGTGCCTCAGGAGCATGCAGCTGCCAGCTCCCACATTCCTACACATCTGCCTGGCAAGTCTTACACGGCAGTCTGCCCAGGCACAAGCAGGCAAAACCCCAAGTTAGAGTGAGACCCAAGTTCAAGTTCAGGATCCTGGATTTATTACCTGTGTGACTGTGGAAGAGCTGTTTAACTTTTCTGATCCTCCCTGTCGTCCATGGAATGGGGGTAATACAGAAGCTACCTCAGAAGACACTGGTGAATACAAGGGATCTAACTCTGGGCGCCCAAATCATCACCATAAGAATAGTCAAGGCGTAGCTACGATTTATGGAACAACTACCATGCGAGAGACACACGTCCTTTCACATTTCAGGATCATACAACCCTAGGTAGAAGTTCACAGTATCCCCATGTTCCAGATAGGGAAACTGAAACCAACACAACTGAAGCTTGCTCACACAGCCAGCTGGCCCAGGGCGAATGTTGAATAGGAAGCGAGGCTTGTCTGATGCCAAAGCTTATACCCTAAACCAGTGTTCCACCCACCTGGTTGCACATCTGAGTCACTCAGAAATCTTGCAGAATTCCAAAGTCCAGGGCACCCTCCAGACCAATTAAACTGGAATTTCTGGGGTCCAGGACCCAGGCATCAGCCTGTTTCGAGCTCTCCAGCTGACTCTAATGTGCAGCCATGTTTGAGAACAACTGCTCCCAGCACCATACACCAGGCATGTGGCCCTTCTCTGATGCATGAGGTCCCTCTTGTTGCTGTAGTAAATTACCACAAATTTAGTGGCTTAAAATATACACATTTATTGTCTTACAGTTCTGGAGGTCAGAAGTCCAAAATGGGTCTCGCTGTCCTAAAATCAAGGTATTGGCAGGGCTATGTTCCTTCTGGAGGCTCTAGAGGAGAAAGAATCTATTTCCTGGCTTGCCTTTTCCAGCTTCTAGAGGCTGCCCACATTCATTGGCACGCGGCCCCTTCCTCCATTTTCAAAGCTGGCAACATTGGGCAGACTCCTTTTCTCACTGTGTCACCTCTTTAGTCTCCCTCATCCACCTTGAAGGACCCTGTGGTTATACTGGGTCCACTGGGATAATCCAGGATATTCTCCTCACATTCAAGGTCAGCTGATTAGCAACCTTAATTTCATCTGCAAATTTAATTCTCCTTTGCCATGTAACGTATTATATTCCTAGGTTCTAGGGATCAAGATGTAGACATCTTTAGTTGGCATTATTCTGCCTGACATACCTGGCAATCTGCCTCCAGGCCAGGATCATGGGCAAAGTGACACATTCTGAAGGTGACCTGAAAGAGGGTCCTGAGGCTCCTGCTTGCTAAAATATTCTTGGGGAGTGTTATATTTGACTCTGCATCTTGGGTACCAAGTATAGTGGCTGGAGCACAAAAGATGCTCCATAGATGTTTGCAGAAGGAAGGAAAGAAAGGATCTTGCATTTCTCCCGCCACAATGTTTTATATCAGATACGCTATCATGTTCAAGAAGGAAAGAGATCACTGGTGGTGTTTCTAATTGAATACTCACATGAGAAATTCCTGCTTGATTTTAAATTTAGCAGCTCCACTCTGCCCTCACATTAGAAACTACATGCCACCCCGTCCCCTCAGCACACAGAAGCCTGTATCTAATTTTACAAGAGCTTGGAAACAATATGCCCTCTAACTTGAATCTTCTTTGCCAGTGGCCACCACAAAAACAAATTGCTTTCAGTAGGGTATTTTTCACTGGGTTTGTGTTTTGGGTTGTTTTTCAGGGTGGGGTGGGGGAGGAAAAAGGGACACTTATTTTTTTAAAAAAATCATGCTTCTAATCCTTAAAAAGACTAAAATAGTTTCATCCTTTCATAACCTGTCATCACGCATGTTTCTCTAAAATTAAACACATATGGCTCAAGCCAGAGTTACATTATGCACCATATTATGTAATTATCTTTTCAATTTATTACTCCTCAAAATAGAAAAAGATTAGCCCGTGTTTCTTAAGTCTAAGTAAACATATGGCCTGAAGATTGTAAATGACATCCTATCTTTAAAAGAAGTTCCAAGACTAAACAACACACAATATACTCCGTCCGCAAAGGCCATATGTGACATCAGGGTTGTGAGATACAGAAGAACTATATGTGTGTGTGTGTGTATGTGTGTGTGTGTGTGTATATATATATTTCTTGCTTTCTGGCCATGTCTTTGACGCCGTGAAATATTCCTGCTGGCAGATCATAAACACCACAAAAATAGTAACCAAAAAAATCTCCATTTCAGCATTTCCTATTAGCCTCAGTGCACTCGGGTACTGTTTAATCCATAAGGAATAGGTCCCCAGTCATCTGAGTGTTCATGCAGGAATTATCTGAATCTCTACAATTCAGGAGCTTTGTGCCCGCTTCCCCGGCAGCCTGTGTACACATCCCATTCTTCATGTTACCCAGTGATTTAAGACCTCCTTTGAGACCCTCTGCTTGATCACTGTCCTTTTCTTCCCCGTCTGGAAAGGGAGCACTCAGGCAGGGATCCTCATTGCTGCCAACGCCCCGCTTCCCGACAACTACATTAAACGTTCTTCGGAGGCTCCCAGCAGTGTGCGGCGGAGTTAAGGGTCTGACAACGTCCCTATTATCGGAACGTTTCTTCAGGGGGGTTTGCAACTTGAAGACTTTCAATTTGCAACAGGCAGACATTTCTGCATAGGGCTGCCAAGCATAAAGGAAATATTTCGGACACAATTCATACTCAAATCAGTTTAATTGTTTATTTCTGGTTGAGGGATATCAGAAATGAAATGCTGTGAGTGAATTTCTGATGCCTTTATTCCTTCCTTAACTAGAAAGGATGGTTTAAAAAAATTTTTTTAAATAATCCTGCAAGTTGAAAACCAGCTAATCAGGCTTTCGCAGAGCCATTACCAAGTGCACAATTACAAGGGGTTTAAATATACATTTTGCTGTGAATGTCCTGCGAGAAATTGTGGATTTCAGAAGACTTTTCCTCAAGAAAATGTAAGTCACAATGGATCGATGTCAACAATTTGCAGTGGTATTGCAAAGTAAATTTTAAGACTATAGTGTCTGATACCATTTCATTGACTAATGTGGAACCTTTCAGATGAGCGAATAAAACAGGTCAAGGATGTTTCCCTCTGCCAGGATGCAGTTACACCTTTTCGGATCACACAGGCATTCCTTTTCACTTGCTCTAAATGGGTGACCACAGGCAGGGGGACCAGATTCTGATCCTATCATAACCAGCGCAGTAGAACACAGAGAACTTGGTTTCCAGTCCCTAGGATAAGACTATAGTCCACTAAAAATAAATCACTCAGTTAGCCAGGAAAGGATGTATCTCAGAGGCAGAATCACTGAACAAATCCTTTGGGCTACAGTTTACATTTACTGAATCTTTGGAACCAGAAGTGCCATGTGTAGGTTATTTGGCACCTCTTCATTTCATACAGATGGACATTGACATTCCCCAGAGAAACGTACGATAGTCCAACCAGGAAGGAATATGTAAGTGCAGAGTAACATGAATGCTAGGCTTTTTTTGTCTTTAATGTGAGCAGCTTCTTACCACAGGACCTTTGCACTTGATGTTCTCCTTCCAGAATGTTCTTCCCCTATATATCCTCATGGCCCCCTTAGTTCTCACTGTCCTTTTCTTCCTTAACGTTCCTAGGTAAAAACAGCACACCCCTCACTCACACTCTCCATTTCCTTACCCTGGTTTATCTTCTCTATACCACTTCCCGGCATGAGACACATTATGTATTTATTTGATTTCTATCTTCCTCACTAGGATGTAAGCACCATGAAATCAGAGTGTGGTTGTGTCCACTGCTATACGGCCAATGTGTGAAACAGCATCTCAAATGTAACCGGCACTGAAATATTTACTGAGTAAACAAATGAACAAGTGAATGAATGAATGAAAGAAGGAATAAGTGTGCCAATACAACAGGCTTTATGTACACTCCAGCAGGCACTGGGCTAAAACACGTTCATCTGTCCACAGCAGTACAATTATACTAAAGTTCACCCACCATTTGAAGGAAGAAGGGCCTGAGTCTGAGTTACTTCCCTTAAAGAAAAGGGATGTCAGGCTATTCCAAGTGAACAGTGAGAAAAGTTAAAATGAAAACCTTGAAGTAAAAGCAATATAGCCCAGTAGTGAGGTGCTTTAACTCTGGGGTCAGACTACCTGGGTTCAAGCCTCAGGTCCCAGGGCCGGCCCCGTGACAAAGTGGTTAAGTTCGTGCGCTCCGCTTCGGTGGCCCAGGGTTTCGCTGGTTCAGATCCTGGTTGCGGACGTGGCACTGCTCATCAGGCCACGGTGACGCGGCGTCCCACTTGCCACAACTAGAAGGACCCACAACTAAAAATACACAACTAGGTACCAGGGGGCTTTGGGGAGAAAGATGAAATCTTTAAAAAATAAAAAAAAAGCCTTAGGTCCCCCACCTAAAAGTTGTGTAGCTCCTACAAGTAATTTCACCTCTCTAAGCCTGTAGCTGTAAAATACGGCCAATAACAAGCCTTACCACTCAGACTCTCAGGGACCAGACAAAAAGGGACTTAAAATAAGCAGTGTCTGGCACATAATAATGCTCATTAATTGTACCTATAAGTTATTTTCCATTTCAAAAGAGCAAATATTAAGAGACTACAAGGGATATTTTGAGATACTTTTGCTGTTTTGATATTTTTTTCCACACTTAATTGTCCATATTGTTTTTAAATAGGTGAAAGGTTTGTTTCCATATCTGAGATACTTATAGCATTTATAAATTTCAGGTGGATTGTTTTGTTTCAAAATGTTTTTCTATTCCAAGAAATGAGAGTGT
The DNA here is from genome assembly GCF_041296265.1 of Equus caballus. NCBI lineage: Eukaryota > Metazoa > Chordata > Mammalia > Perissodactyla > Equidae > Equus > Equus caballus. Next base: position 30,145,500 of record NC_091699.1, on the reverse strand, counting down.
GCTTCCAGTTGTAGCTTATATCTCTCAACACTACTTTACTCAAAAAAGGCACTGCTTTTCTTCATTCTAAAAGATGTGCCCTGTGGTTATGTACCCCAAAATGCATTCCTGTGTCTTAAAAATTGCCCACACACATCTAATCAATGTTTCACGTATACTCCCAAAGGAATTATTAAACAAATGTCAAACACTGCTGTACCACATTGTTTCAAATGTCCCCAAATGTAGACTTTTGAGTTTCTGATGTCTTTGAGGAACACACGACAGAAAAAGCAGGACTTCAACTGGAATATGCTTTGTTTCCTGACATCTTACCTTTTCAGAGCTGAAATACACATATTTCTGTCCTTTGCATAAAAAAAGCAATGAATGTCTTTTTCCCAGAACACACATTTTCGATACGGCTTTTCTTAAGAAGGACTGGTATTTGTCTATTTTCTCACCTACTGCTGATGTTGAAAGTCTACTAGAGGTATGCTGATCCTTATCATGTGTGGCTTCATACGTGTGGCGAACAGGACAAACAGACAAGCCTTTTACTCTAAGAGATGCAGGGTTATTAGGGCTTGTTTTAGGGGCTCCATTGTTCAACGTGTGCGAAGATGTAATAGAAATGACACACAGTCTGAAGGGGACCAATGATGTAAAACAGTTTTTAAACTCACATATATTAAGTCTCGGCGGTTACATTTCGACACAACATAATACAAAGGCTTTCTACAAATTTGCAACCCCTTGCTCCATTTATTTATATTTCATGTATCTGCTCCAGGTCCCCTGCCAGAGTAGACAAACCTGGCCTAGAATTACAGGAGAGGCTGAATGGCCTTTTTACCATTTCTTTTGACCACCTGATGCTCCCAGGTGGCAGGCAAAGCCTGTTAAAGAGAATGACCCATAAAAAGCAGCGTCAATGAAGGTCCCCTCTCCAGTGTGGCAGAGCAAACAAGAACCAGGTTTTGAGTGAAGGAAACCTCAGTTCCAATACTGTCTCCCCACCTGTAGTTGTGATCCTGGGCAAGTCACTTAATCTCTATGAGCTTCGATTTCTCACAGATAATCCGAGGCAGGGCGAGTGGGGATTGCAGTACCCATCTCACCGATTTAGAGGTGAGATAACATTCATCAGAACACCCAGCACTGTGACTGATATGTAAAGACCCAAATTCTCAAAAACAATAATGAATGTTATTACTCTAGAAAGTGGAAGTACTTCTAAAGGGAGCAGTCAGTCTTGCCCTGATGGCACCTGTCTCCTCTTACAGTCTTTGAAGAGATCTGTGTTTTATAAACAAATGTCTTTTTCCTGTTTGACAATCTATTCACAATCCTTGGGACCCTCAGCAAGAGGAGCAGGCAGCATGCTCTACAGAATCTGGAGCTCTCTAGACTTGGTCTTTATACCTGGGCACCCTTGGGCAAGTTATCTAACGTCTATGAGTCTCAAAGGCCTTGCCTGAAACTCCACAGGGCTGGAAATAACTACGTCCCAAAGCACCTTCTGCAAAAAGATCAGGAGATTTAGAGTGGAGTGAAGGACAGGTTTATAGGGTTGAAGTGCCTGTCATACTTCACATTCTGATCAAAGGGGCCCCAACACTTCTTCGGCCACGTTCTCAAGGCTATGACTCTGTTAAGGAGGTAAAAACAACATGGCACTCCAGCCAAGGTGGGCGAGACCAAGGAGCAGAATGTAATAACGCAGAAGGCAACCACAGGTGGGACACAAGAGAGCCCAGCTACCCCTGGAAGTGAATGCTAACCAAGAGGGATGTGTCATTCTGAATACTCCAAAATGACGCAACCAAGTCTTCTCTTTGGGTAAAGAATAGAAAGAAAGGATACAGGAAGAAAAGATGGGTCCTTCACACAGTGGTTGTGATCCCAAGCGAGATTGGGCTCATTCCTTGACATCCTGTGGACGCCACTGTACACCGGCCCCACCTCTCCTCCACCCTCAGCCTGGCCACTTAGGCACCACTCCAGGTGACTCACAGTGCATAGAAATAAAAAAAAAAAAATAGAGAAGGGAGAATAAACACATTTTTGGGTTAAATATGTTTGTCTAATTAAAAATATTGTCCTGCTTAATATAGGCAAACCGGCTGGAGAATTAATGTGCCACCTGTCCATACACTTAGTAAGAGTAAAAACTGAACGTAGGAATTTCAACAGGTGCTTTGTCTCCTGATGTACAGGAATAGGTGTCCAAATTCATATACGCAGGGCTCCATTCCTTTGAAAACACATGGAGGTGGAGAGAGGCGGGGGAAAAGTCAACTAGCTATTCAGCTAATTAAAACAACACACACACACACACACACACACACACACACATAACCAAAATATCCAATCAGTAAGGAACTGGCTAAATAAATGAGAATACCTCCAAATGACACATTGCTGTGCTGCCATTAAAAAGTATGACACACATCTACAATAATGATGTAGCAAGATGTCCACTCCATATATACTGTGCTTCTACTACTTGTTTCATTTCTGTCCTCTCTTCCCTCACTGGATTTCCTCCCAATAGTTTTTTATGAAAATGTTCAACCATTCGGAAAAGTTGAAAAGACTATACATTTAATACCCATATTCTCACCTCTAGACGCTACATATTAACATTTTTCTCCACTTGGCTTACCATCTATCTCTCTCCATCTATTTCTTGATGCATATCAGAGTAAGTTCCACAATATATTCTAAATGGAAAAGACAAGCTACCAAACCACATGTACAGCATGATCTCATTTTTGAAAATATATATGGGTGTGTGCACTCCCACGGCTAGAAAAAACAATGGAAGGAAATACCACAAAATGGTACTAGTCACAATTTTTGTACCTTTTTTCCTTCATTATCTTCATGCAGTTTTCCTTTCTCATTTTTTGAGAGCAATGAGCAATAAGTGTTCATTCCTCTTGAAATAGATACATAATTAAGGTAAGGAGATGAGGATGAGCAGAGGGGTGCAGGGAAGAAGGACACAGGGCAGAAAGGAGATATTCGAAGCCATCGATATGGCCCTCCCTAGGCAGTGGAAGCCGTGTGAGAAGCTGTATGCTCAAGCCACCCATGGGAGTGCTGGCCAATAAGGGCAAAGAAAGGCAGCAGAGAAGTAACCCAACTGTTGGTCCTGCTGGCCATCCAAAGCATTAAATATCGGATTGACTATTTTCCAGGTGGAGTTCTCAAACACTTTCCAATCAGCTCCCTGAGACTGTCAGCGGGAAGTGACGGGGATTTCCTGATCCCAGGCTCCTATCTTTGCCAGCTGTCATAAACAATCCACCGCATCAGGTTTCCAATGCACAAGTTAAACGGGCCACCGTCCCTGGCTCCACATGCTGCTCGGGGCCCTCCTCATCAGAAAGCACAGGGTCAGCATCCACCTGGGCCCCGCTCTCCAGTTTTGGAAGGCCAGGAACGTCCCAGACATGAAGGACCGCCCAGCTCTGCAGCACCTTCTACATCCCACACGTCACTCGTGAAGCCCCCTAGTCTTTCACCTGTCCACTGACACATCTCTCCGCCAACTTAAGGACTTACTGGTTAAGATTTAGGTCTCATTTCCAATTACTGAAAGGGGAACAAACGAGGAGGAATTTCCTCTGCCTCAAGGACCATTCTGACAGCAGCTCTTGGAGCCTTCTAGACACACTCCAGGCCTCTGATAGGGGGCCTGAGGGGAGGGCGTGAGAAGATCGAGCAGAGCAAGAGGAGAACCTGGAGGCCTGGGCCTCGAAAGTACCTTTTTGTAGCCTTGCCTGTGAAGACTCGATGTCCCTATAATAACGCCAAAGGTAAGGAATAGTAAGACAATCAGAGAGCACACAAAATAAAAACAATTTAGATCAGCGACTCCAAGTGTTAAACAGCATCCACTGATGGGCCGGCGGAATCTAATAGTGTTGTGGTTTAGTTTTCAAACCCTGCAGCTGGCTTCACATTAATAATCCATTGCCATGTTCTCATTCAGAACACTATATTCTCCGGATACTTTCTCCTTCTTCTTGTCACTGTTTATTAAAAAAAATTAAAAGGCACTCCCAAAGTATGCTATTATCACACTCTATGAGAAATCCAGGTGTTTGGAAATAACAACATTAAGTTCTCATTTGTATCTTCAGAGTCACCTGTAGCAGAACTTTCTGCCCCTACCCCCAATACACACACACACACACACACATATTCCACAGAACAGCATTCCTAGCCTCAGAAGTAGATCTGTATTCAATCAAGTAAGTATGCCACCCCCTGAAAATTCATAAGGTGCACATGTATATCAGAGGCTCTGAGAAACAAACCAAGCTTGGTCCAAACTGGTTTGTCAAGAGAATCTTTTATTTCCTCATAGATCACCTATTTAAAGTCTCATGAAAAAACAGGGGTAAATGAGACTCCCAGTAATTAAAAAAAGAAAAGTTAATATCCTTAAGTAGGGTAATTTTTCAATCTATAAATTATGAGTGTAATTTTCATTCCTATTGATAACAAAAAAATGTCTGAAGCCTCCATGAAACGATGTAAGCTTTGTAAGGTGGAGACATAGAAACATGTTTTTGAACCTGGGTCTTTGATGTGAGAGCCAATATTTATACAAATAGAACCTAGAATGTCAGAGCCAGAAGGGAATTTACATGTCATGTGATCCAACTCTCTCATTTCACAGATACGGACACTGAGGCTGGGAGTGTTAAGTGGCTTATGCATGATTATGGGGACATAAATGGTCCCATAACACCAAGTGAAGAGAGAGACAGACACAGACACAGACACATTACGAAGTGTACATGTAAGCAGAATAAAACTCAAAAGTTAGTTCTCTTTTTTTCCGTTACAGGCTTCAGTATCTAATGTTTAGGTTTTTGACTATAAAATAGTCATTACCACAAACTGCCCTTAACCCTACAAAACACATAATCTCCCCCTCAGCCTACAGCATAAAGAGACTTTAGAAAACTGATAAAGTAAACTACTTAAAGAATAACCACTTGGTTTATAAGTAAACTATTTGGTTTGGTTTTAAAATAGGACTTCAAAAGGGCTCAAAATAATAGAAAGTTGAGACTTCAGCGTCTTTCAAAACAGGAACAACAGAGCAACTACTGTAGTTACTTGCTGAAGAAATATTTACAAAACATCTGCTTTGTGCCAGGCATTGTACTTAGAGACCAGAATACAAAAGTACCCAGAAAGTTCTATTCTTGCCTGTTGGAGCTAGTGAGAAGACTGGAAGTAACCAATACAGAAACAAAAATACATATAAACTATATTTGGATGAAGACCACAAAAATCAGGTTATATAGAGCCAAGAGAAAAGTTAAGAAGGACACTGGCATAGTCAGAGAGATCAAGGAAGGCTTCCCTGAGGAGGTGAGGATTGAGCAGAGAACTGAAAGACAAGTAAGAGGTAAGCAGGTAAAGAGGAGAGGGAAGCATATTCCAGGCAGAAGGAATAGCATATGCAAAGGCCCTGTAGCACCAAGGAGCAGAGTAAGACATAACCAGGGTGGTTGCAAGAGGGGAAAAAAGGGGGAGGAGGCAACATAAAATGAGAAGAGGCAGAATTCCTACTATAAAGCCTGTATAGATCCTGTGACAGAACTTTGTTTTTATCGTAAGGGTAGTAGAAAGCCAGTGAAGGGACCTCAGTCTGGCAAACAGATAAGTGGGACATGATCATATCTGCATTTTGAAAAGATCATTTAGGCTGCTGAATGGAGGGCAGAACAGAGTAGGACCAGTTAGTCTATGACCAAAAATGTCCAACGTTATTTACTGGACCCCTAGTATATGCAAAAATTAGAGAAGGTCCTTACAAAATGCTCAAAGTACTTCTTCAAACACATGTAAGATAATAGGCAGAGCTGGAGTCGGGAGGAAGAGGGCTCAAGGCAAGTAGTATAGGCCCGCAGCATCCTCAGGGCTGGGTCCAGTGGTCCATAAGACGCAAACTCTGTAAACATTTTGAGCCCCAACCCTGCCCACTATGGAATTTACAGATGGTTTATGCCAGCATCTGTTTCACATCGGCTATGATCCATCGTTATTGATTTTAGGCTTCCAATTATCTCTGAATCTGAGCTTGTGGACTAAGATATGTAAGACCCAGTACCAAAACCAAAACCATAAACCATTCCAAATCATCCTCCTAAAAATGAGCACTGTGCTTCTGGACTGTCTTCTTTAGCAGATGCTAAAGATGGCAGAGGGAAATAATGGACCATCCACACAAAATTTTTAATATCAGTACTTATCCTTCTAAAAGCCATAGAACCTCTTGTGATTTTTTTCATGTCTGAGACAATCTCAAAGTATTATGTTTCCAATTTGCTGGAGACAAAAAATTAAGTTTTATGTGGGGCTAAATTCCTTTTCATCCAAGGGACAGGAAACAGTTAATGTATCGTTTCATTTTTCTCTGCAGATCTACACATGGGGACAGGCATCTTAGCTGGCCCTGGACTAGCGCAAGTTTGGACAGAGCTGAGGTTGTTGGGTTTAATTTGGCCAAATAAAGGAACTCTCAACTCAACGAGCATTTGGTCCGCGTAGTCGATTCACTTCGTATTACAGATCGGGGACACCAGCAGTACTGTTTAGAAAAACTGGCAATGCTGTTTAGACAAACACCCCCGAGAAGACAGACTGGATAGGAAATGTGGTCTGTTGCACTGTTATCCTAGTTTTTTTTTTTTTTTCTTCCCTCTTCTTCCTTCCCTCCTGAGTGTTTTTCATGTAATTTTTACTCATGAAGTTGCCAGTGTTAATTTCTACAGGCCAAATTTGGCTCACTTATTCCTTGCCAATTCCACAGTCAAATTCTGTGTGCTTCTGATGTGTGCGCGTGCGTGTGTGTGTGTGTGTGTGTGTGTTTCCACTGAATTGCACCTAAAGCCAAAGGGATTTCTATGACCAGAGACTTGAGAAGAATGAAGGCAAAATCACACTTGGGTATCTCTAATGACAAAATCTGTCTCTATTAGCAAAAATAATCAAACTCTCCGAACTGGCACAAGGCTCAGCTCAGCAAGATGCATAGATCCCCACAGAACCTTTGCAAGGATGTGACAGAGCATCCACAGAAAGGCAATTTGCATATTCTCCTGCACGGGAAAATGAAACACAGCGAAGCAAAGGCTAAGCGGCATTCTTCTTGAATTTTCCCTCATGGACTCTATAACTTAAACGCACCATTTATTTTAGGGAGCTGGGTTCAAATGGAATGGACAGAAAACAGCAGTTTGTTTCTTCCTTCTGTTTTATATAATATACCAATTCGATGCTGCTGCTTTTTTATTATTATTTTGAAGCGATAAAAGAATTGGATTTTCTCCTCCACTCAAAGAGCTAATAGAGAAAGAAATTATTAACTGTCAGAACCACAATATTTTTTTTTCCTTTTTCTCCCCAAAGCCCCCCAGTACGTAGTTGTATATTCCTCATTGTGGGTCCTTCTAGTTGTGGCATGTGGGAGGCTGCCTCAGCGTGGTTTGATGAGCAGTGCCATGTCCGCGCCCAGGATTCGAACCAACGAAACACTGGGCCGCCTGCAGCGGAGCGGGCGAACTTAACTACTCGGCCACGGGGCCAGCCCCAGAACCACAATATTTTATTCTGCCCACTTCAGATCCCAAAAATCCAAAGATAGGGTATAAACTCTAAACCAATAGATTAATTTGGGGCAACCACAATCTTAATATTTTATTCCAGTTATTCACTCAAGGCCAATATCACTGTGAAGAATTAAGAAAGCATCTACTAAATCAGTTATATAGTCTTTAAAAGGTTAATGCAAGAATTTAAGAATCAGAAGTTAATGACACATAAGGGGAAGAGAGAATGAAGGAAAAACAATACTCCAAATGACAGCTTCTACTCTTGCAGCAGAACTGTGACAAAAAAAAAAATAAAAATAGACGTTGATAGACATGGTCGGTCCTGGGTGAGACTGGGCTGATCTCGCTCAGGGTCATACCTAACCCCTGCTGTTGAAAAGCAGGAGAGAAACTGGATCCCCAGGAACATTATGAGTCTCAACCAGCAACACACCGAGGGCGATGACCATTAGAGACCAGTCTCTCAATTTGCCACATCATTTGCAAACTGGTTTGGAGGTTTCTGGTCTAACTCAAAGTTTTTGCAAAGTAGGGTACAAGTATCACGAGCAGCACACAGGACGTTTTTAGGTGGCAAATGGAGGTACACAAACACACATATACATATTTAATAGCTAGGCATTTATTTTTACAGCTTTCTTTCTTTTATAGCCCACCATGATACTGGTTTTTCACTTATGGACAAATTCTAAACTTTCCTTTCATGAAAAATATTAACTAAAAATAAATAAATAAATGAATGAACAAAAACTTACGAAACAATTGAAAGAAAAAAATTAAGGAAATCATATTCCAAAAATATAAAGATACGGCAAAAATGAGGGTGTGGAGTTTGACAGGCAATCATGCAGCTGCACAGAGGTGACATGGAAGGTGACGAACCATATTAGAGCAAATAGCAGGAAAGCAGAGGTGTGATTTCTAATACCCCCAGGGTGCTCCAGCAGTCACTCAGCTTCAGCATCCTCATCTGTGCAGAGATTAAATATGTGCATCCCAAATGCTTCTATCATGACACCCCCTAAAACGCTAAAAAACATACATATAGACATACACATATATGTCTCTAAGATATATGTCTGTGAATGTCTCTAAAGGTCTCATGTACAAACATACACACATAAACAGACACAGATACATACACACACCTACATACATGTACACATATACATGTGTATAAAACCAGACCTTACCCAAGGTGTTGGCTGATCAGGAAAGTAGACAGTGACCAACAGCAGGTATGAGTAAAGTGGTCCTCCCTGCCCAATGCTACGCATCTGAATTTCTACCTCCTGTCCCAACCAGTGTCTGGTGACCCCCAGGCCTACTGGACCACGAGGGTCTTTACACTCCCATCCAGCTCTACAATGTCAAGATTCCACGAAGCTCCCCCCCCAGGCGGCCCTTGAGACAAGACTAGAAACGCCCACATCACAAAGGATGCTACCAATCTGCAAGGGACAGACACACCAAAGGAAAACTCGTCACCATCACTCCCAAAGTCAAGTGGTTCCTAAAGAAGAGCTCCGAGAAACATATTCTTTGGCAAAAACCACATAAGAATAAGCAAAAGGAAGAAAAAGCAGGAGAAAGTGAACGAATATAATCTTCCTCAATTCTGACATCAGGATAAAAAAAATTAAACTAATTAGAGATGAATTTAGCTAGCAATGCCATCCTCTACCCTCAGGTAAATTTATGCCCTGTTCATAATTTTAGAAAAAAGAATAAAGCTACATATGGTTTCAATATTTTCTCTGTGCTAGGGCAATCTAGTTATCTTTTTATTCAATAAGGCAACCAAAATTGCATGTGTTTCCTAAATAATCTTGAATTTATACAATTTGACATTTTTTTTTCAAAGAAGCATAAATTGTCTGAGGGCCATCTCCCCAATGCATGACAATAAATTGCAGTCCATCCTATTTTAGGATAACCGCAATATGCAAACGTTGGCCACCAGTCAGACTCAGGACAGAGACACCTGCATAATGAATGGCTCGCCCTAGAAATAGAGAGGCCGCTGGTCTCAGGACCTCCTGCCCAAAGAAAGGCTGGCTTGACTCTTCTTTCATTCAAGTGGTATGATGTCACCAAGCCACTGCCCAAAATTGTCTCAGAATGGCAAGCTCACTCTTAAAACCGTCCCCACCTACCAGAATTCTCTTAAACAAAACCAGACCAGTGTTAACCCGCCTATGATTAGCATCCCAGCTGCCTCCACACTGCTGATGGAGCACCTCCATCTGAGAAGCTCAGGAGCACAAGTCATAATTTGATCCCCTCTTGACGTGGCCTCGGTTTCCTATTTCATCATTTCACGAGACGCTTCCTTTTGAAATTTTCAAACAACTCAGTCCGAGTGCTTAAGGCAGTCTGCAGTCACCGAGCGAGCTGGGTACTGAGCATCTTCTCCTTTCAGACATCTTAATGGTGTGATGTCAAACAGGAAACATTAACTCACCCGCTAGTTTCAGTCACACTTCACAGCTTTCTAACACAAGTCAAAGACAACACATAAAGGAAGTCGGAAATCAAGAGGAGTGATAACGTAGACACTTCAGAAGAAAGGAGCATGTAATAGCATCAGTGTAAAAAATGAACTTCTCAACCTAGAACCCCTTTAACACACTTTTGACTCCTATCAGAAAAGATACATATAATTTGAAAAATTCTAGTGTTCCTCAAATCTTAATGTAGACATGAATCACCTGGCAATCGGGTAAAAACAAACTGATTCTGTAGGTCTGGGGTGGGGGGGCCGAGATGCTGAATTTGTAACAAGTGCTCACGCGATGCTGATGCTGCTGGTCTAGGGACCACACTTCGAGTGACAAGGGCACAGGGTCCCTCCCCCTCATCTCCAACTCTCCTCTCACCCTCCCACTGAAGTCAGGGGAGCCCACGACTGAAAACAGGTTTCCACCTGAGCCAGGCTGAAAGCCTGTTTCAAATGAATCTGAAGTGTGGAAAAATAATCGAAAAGAAAATCAAAAAGAATCATCATCCAAGTTGCAACAAGTCCTTCCAATTAGACAGGGGAGTAACTAATTGATATGGCGGTTGAGCTCCCACACTTCTGGGAAGGAGCTAGTGGCCAAATTTAACCATTAGAGGAAAAAACGTGACTGTCCTCTCTCTGGGCTGTGTGAGTCTTGAAATTCTTTCATCACACTTTCAATAAAAGGTACCTACAGATTATGAGTTGACACACACACACACCTTCTTTTCATATTCAGAAAAAGCAAACTAGAACGCTAATAAAAGTCTCAGTGTCTAAACTAAGGCAGCAAGTCAAGATTTCCTCAGAGAAACACAAAACTTGATCAAGAACAAGGCAAGTGAAACCCAAAGCTCAACAGCCAGCCCCAGAATCTGAGACCTTTGACTCCCCGGTTGCAACAGGCAAACCAGAGATGTAAGATGGCGGTGCCTGTGCTCATGCATGTTTACGAGTCCGCCAAACCTTTCGAGACAGTTTCACATCTTCAAAGTGTTTTCTGAGGATGAATTTATGAATCCACACAAACCCTGTGAGTTCTTCCTTCCCCGGGTGTTATTAAGCCCATTTTACAGATGAGGAAGCAGAGAGACAAAGAGTTTTGGCAAGTCCAGGCGCGCATCCAACAGCAAGGAGGAGGCTCCTGGCTCACATTCCTGAGACCGACCTGGCCACTGGGAACATCCTAGTCTCAGCCCTCGAGGTGACGTTCCTTTGGCAAGGACAGAGACTCATCCTGGAGTTCTGCCAAGGAAAAACACATTAGTCCTAAAGGTGTGCCCTTTGCCTCCTCTCACAAACTGTTCGACTTTATGGGACATTTGGGATTAGACCAGCTTCTGCTAACACAAAGAGCATCTCCTGCCTGCTGGCATGCTCAGACGTGTTTCTAAAATGGCACAAAAGAAGATGGGAATCAGTGCCGGAGAGGCAGCTGCCCACGGGGCCAACACAGGGGCATCATGGGCTGGCCTGTGTGTATCTCACAGACATTTCCTGTGTGCCCGAGCACTGCGTATCTCCTCCCTCAGGGAATCCTGCCACAACCTGGCAGGGAAGACTGTTATGTCTCCCCATTCTACGTGTAATGTAACTGAGCCTGGAATGTCTTCGGGTGCGTTCGGTCAACTTGTCCTGGGTCATGGGATTCCATGTTTGGCCCTAAATATACCCACCGGTCAATAAAGATGTACCAGCAGAAACAGATGCTAACATTTCTGCCAGAACACACACCTTTTTCAATGAATAACAAGGAACGGGACTGAAAGATGCTTTAACAATAGTCTGACCAACAGTAGTAAAGAAGGGACAGTGATCTCGGAAACCAGGCACACAGAAGCACCACCTCCTCTGCAGTCTAACTGGGAAGATCCCAAACTCCCTCTTGGGCATTCAAGTCCTAATAAGGAAATTGTCATCTTCTGTAAGCTCTGGCTGGGCTGCAGGTACCGGTGGGGCATGTTCCTAACCTCATTCCCAGTCCTCCCCATAACCCTGCAACGTTAGTGATGAAGAAAGAAGCTGACGCACGCACCCTGCCCGGTGTCCCGCAGCCAGGGACAATAGGATGCCTGGTTCTCCTGACTCTGAGTTCATGATATTGCCACCACCCCACATCATGAGTGCTGGGGGCTTCTATAACAGCAGTGGGGACCACCATGCCCAAGAATCATAAATGGCTGCTAAATCTCGGTGATATCTTAATCAGAACCTAAAAGTAGCAAAAGATTTTTTAAATCCCACAAAAATCCATAGTCCAATTCTGCCACTGATTTCCCACACATCCTAGGAGAACCACAAAATGGAGCACGGTGTCACTGCTGAGCTGGAGAACTGACTCAGGATTCAGTGAGCAACTGGTGCTTACACTGTACTCACTGCTGTAAGATGGAAGTAGAAAACACAGCTTTTGCCTTCAAAAAACCAGTGGTACAACAAGAGAAACAAAACACTCCTGTAAAACCACCTCCAGGCTGGGGTGGGAAGAAGGCACAAGTCAAACATAAGAGGTAAGGAGCGATTGAGAAGAAAAGGGAGTTTTTCTAGGCATTGAGAAATGCACATGGCAGCTGCTATACTCCAAGTCTTTACTGAGAAAAAGATAAAAAGGAGTCATTTGAGTTTTTATTAATATACTGGGCATACACTAACTTGTAAATGTAAGATAATAACCTACAAGTGTCCTCACATTACTGTTCTTATTACAGACCATGGTTTTCAAACTCGGTTCCAAGGGGCCACTGTGGGGTGGAAGGTTGGGAGGAGAGACCAGCTGCTCTGAACTGGAAATCACTCAACTTCCTGGTGTGTAACTGTTTCCTCAGCTCCTAGCAGAGTCCCTAGCAAAATAAGTGCTTAATAAGTATCTGTTGAATGAAAAAACAAGAAGCAGCTTTGAACCCATGCCCCTAGCCAACCATTAGAACTCAACTTTTATTTATTTTAAATGTCGGGGGGCTCCAAATAAGATTTCATTAGGTCAAGGCAGCCAAACCACTTAAAAAAAAAAGAACTAAAAAAAGACATGAAATTTATGACTATCTCTAGATTTGCCTTCATTTCTTGCTCTACCATGACATTCATTCAACACAAAAGGCCACCAAATTGGGCTTATTCAAACTCTTAACAAATTTCCAGGATCACAACCACATTCAGCTATCCATGTACTGCTGAACCACATCAATCAATAGTGTGGCTTCTTCAAGACCATAGCCTGTAGGCCAGCTGGGTTTGACCAACATGCTGGCTCGCCCGAGTTTCTGCCCAGAACCCTAGCACAAACTCCAAGCTCAATGCATGAGCCTCAGATCATGCCAGCTCATGGGAAGCTGAAAGAGAATATTAACTAACACCAACTCCTCTTGACCTAACAGCTGGAAAACAAGACACTTTCTGGAAAAAAGGTAGGTCTGAGGGTTGAAAAGATTCTGTGAAGTCCGGGAGGGTCAGGCAAAGAAGTCAGGGGAGAGTCAACAACATAAGCTCCCCTGTTGGCTAAAGGTAAGCTACTTTCCTAATTATATTTGCAACATCAATAAATACTTCACCAAATAGTCTGTATACTCTTGTTAGATGGGAACGTATCCTTCGGAAGATATCAAGAAGGAAAATGGAAATGTATGGTGTACGGTCATTGTCCTTAAAGAATTCAGAGGAAACTCATTCAATAAATTCAATTTGAGGCAAAATGGAGAAGTACTATAAGGGAAGACCAAAGTGGTATCGACGCACAGGGTAGGGAGAGATGAATCTAGCTGAGCCAACTAAAGATGGTTTCTGGCAAGAGGAAGAACATAGTGGACACATGAAAGAAAAATAAAAACTTCAACAGATGAAGGACCAGAGTCTTTTAGTTCATTTAAGTCTTATGCTCACCCTACTTCAGGGCCTTTGCACATGCTGTCCTATCTGCTGAGAAGGCTCTTTCCCCGCTCTATGTAGGGTGGTCTCCCTCTCATCCTCCAAACCTTCACTTAAATATCATCTTCTCAGAAAATCCTTCTCCAATCACACAAGTTAAAATAGCCTCCCTTCTTTCACTGTCTCTTAAAACATCAAATGCACTTTTTAAAATATAATTACCCTAATCTATACATATTTGTTTCTTGGTTTATTTATTATCAGACTCTTCCCTTAAAAGACCATGAAGGCAGGAATCATAGCTGTTCGTGTCATCTCCGTAGATCTAATATTTAGCCCACAGTCTGCCACAAAGATAGGACTCAAACACTGGTTGCAGAATACATGAATTAATAAATGAATACAAAGTAAGGAGGGAAAACAAGCATTCCACACAGAGTGAGAGCAGCAGCAACACACCGACTGGAAAGCGTCTGTGATGTGGGAGGGGTGCTGGGTAGAGGGCCTGGCTGGAGTGGAGAGTATGTAAAGGAGATTAAAGAGAACTAGAAACCATGCTGCCGAGGGAGTTTGTGGGGAGATCACAGAAGGCCTGCAATGCCAGGCTAAGAGCCTGGGCTATTGTGTCAATAAAAGGAGCTACTGAAGGTTCTGAATGAACATATGTGACATGATTCAGGTTGTTCCAGCAGGAACATATAGAGGCAGAGTTGTCAGCTGCAAGCCACCACAATAATATGGACCAAACATACTAAAGGCCTGAATGAGGGGAGAAACCCAGCAAAGAGAAGGGAAGAAAGGATGAGACAGGATAGATACAAGTCACAGACTCTAGCAACCAAGGAAACATGAGGAGCGAGGGGGAGAAGAACAATAAGGAGGACTCCTAGGTTTCAGGCATGAGTGACTAGAAGGGTGGTGATAGAATTAACAGATGCAAGAAATACAGGAGGATGAGCAGATATAGGAGAAAAGATGACAAATTCCATTCCAGAAATGCCTATTCAGAGATCTGGGAGTAAGGGGGGAATCTTCGTGAAGATATCTTCCAGGAACCTGAAAACAAGTGCCTAGAGTCCAAGAAAAAGATTAGCTCAAAACAGGGATATCTTGGAGTCTTCCACATGGAAGTGAGGAGTAGAACCACGAGAGAGGAGGAGCTTGCCTAAGAGGGTAAATGAAGTCAGAGAAAAGTCCCACCTTCAGGTGCCATTATCATGGCTTAATCAAGTAGATAAATACCGTGTGATGGACGAACAGCCTCTTTCCTCCTGTAGGAGAGTACAACTCTCCCATCTGCATTCCAAGTCCTCGTTCCCTCAGAAAGACGAACACAGCCCCAAAAGACTGAGCAATCCCCCCAGCAGGACGGTGGCAACCAGGGAGTTCTTATGAAGCAATTCTGAAAACCGTCAGGTGTCTCCAGACCATCTAACCTCAGAGTGAGATGCTGTCGAGTCCTCTGCAATTCCTTTTTGGTTTCAAAAAAGCTCTTGTTCCAATTGTTTCCTGTTCTAACCAAATGAACGGAAGAGTACAGATACGAATGCCAGTGTAAAATATGGCAGCAGTAGAAGTTTACAGAGCTAATTTTCAATTGTTTTGGCAAAACAGCTTGGTCCACCCTTCAGGTTTGGAAAGCAATCAGCTTATTAGCAGAGAATGGGCTACTGCATCTTAACGAGTCTTGTTCAGTGGCCTGCTTTATGGTTTTTGTTTCATGAGAAGTTCCTACGGAGAGGCCATTATTCTAAAGAGGCCTCTATATGAACTGACTTTCATACCCAGGGTTTGACAACAGCCCGTCAAGAGGCAGGGTCAACAGACAATCACAGTTGGGCAAGTTATGAGTCAAAGGCAAGTAAACATCTAAAATCTCTACAAGGAGATGTGGCCTGGACACACAAAAGAAACTTGAAGGGGCACATGAGAGAAGGTGGAAGCACACACTTCACCTCGAGCTGCAACTGCCTCAGGAGCTCAGTCCAAACCCCGGCTCATCCGGGAGCTGCTGGTGGAGCAGGGGCTTTCCTGGCCCTGAGGTTCAGCTCAGCTTGTCCATCCTCCTGTGCAATTACAGAATCAATAAAACATCCCTTTGAAACTCCCTGGACTAGTGCCGACACGCAGACAGGAGTCGGCTGACATTTTCTGCTATTTCCGTTATTACAGCCAGCAAACCTGAGGAGAAGACATCAAAACTCAAGCCCTGGCTGGGCCAGCAGGTAGACAGGAGGTGTGGCTGCACACGGGCTGCCCTGTGCTCCGTATGGTACTCGTATTCTCCGGCAACTTCACCCATGAAGGGGCTGCCAGACCGAGGAGACGTCATTTCTAAGGGGACATTGAGGCAAAGGCATGGAAGAGTCTGAGCTGTATCTGCCTTCGCCACTTCGGGGTGGGGAGGAGCAGCAAGATACTATTTTTTTAAGGGAAAAAAAATTCTTGGACAGGCTCACCTGAAAAACACTTTTTTTCTTTTTTTTTTGGTCTGCTCTGAGCATTTCAGGAATCAAAGGCCTGTGCCAAGAAGCAGGCAGCCAGGCGGAACTCGGCGCTTGTGTGTGCGGCTCGTGAGAACTTGGGGGATGGGGAGGGGAGGGGGGTACTGAAATGTCCCTGTCCATCTGTTGATGTCTGGGCGGCAGAAAATATTGCAATAGAAATAGAAAGTTAGAAAAATGCTTAGGAGCAAAACCTGAAAGAGTATTGTATTTGAAAAGGAAATGTTAGACTGATTGTATAAAAATGGAAAAACAGAATTAACATGTTCCATAATGATTCGTCTGTGTTAACTAAATATTGAGCTGAAATTTGGTGAAACCCTCAAAATAAGACTTTCCAAGGAAGGCGTCGTCTTCAAGAATCGTCATCATCTAAAGATAGCGAAATCACCTCACAGGGTCCCCTCTGACTCACCTGGCTGATGGCATTTTGCACTTGCTTCATTTAAAGAAAGTACAAAATTGTGTGTAGTTTATTCCTCATTCCAAAACCCCAAGACAAGCCCATTACCATCATTCCTCAATACATATTTGCATATCCAGTGAAAAACAAAATTCACAATCTTTCCAAGCTACTTCTGCTCTACTGGAAAGCTATAAAAACTGGCAACTTAGAGAAATGAAGATTCCTCTTTTTTCTCCAGCCAAGCTCACACAGGAAGTGACACGAGAGGTTTGCTCAAATTGCCCTCCTGCTACACTGACCACAATCTCCACGGAGAAAGACCACCCGGGGAATGAGGCAATTCAGGTTTGTAACTGGCTCCCTCCTGACCATATCCAAAAATAGCCAGCCCCAAACCACGGAAAGCCTGACTCGAGGACTTTGCAGTGTGAGCGATTTCGGCATTGCTAACTCAACCCGACAGTCCGTACTTAGAAAATAAAGACCACAGCCATGCACACATAGTAAAATGAGCAGGCGCAAATCTGGCGCGGTATTACAAGCCGAGTGAATAATAGCACAAAAATATCAAAAAAAGAAAGGTTATGAAATTTTATAACAGATGACAAATTGGTAGCTTTTCCCCGCTTTTCTGGAATGGATTCAGTAACAGATTTGAATCTTGGGCTTTGATGCCTGTCTGTGATACACAGGGATCCCAAGTTCAAGGGAAGAAAAAAAAAAAAAAAAAAGGAAAAACAAGAGTAGTAATCTGCACAATATTTCACTTAGAGCAGGATCTCTCCTTTGCTGTTTACCCTAGAAATTATTTGGTTCCTTATTTAATCCACTTTTATTTAAAACAACAGTAAATTTTTAATTTTCAATCTTGGGGCCCTCTCTACTCGAAGCTCTCAGACTTATGTCTAAAAGATGAACCTACCTGCTCAGATTCCAGGGAAAGACAGAGAAAGCATTGCATTCTGCCACTTTGGAAGAGCGGCTCAGAACTCTGCCTTATGGTGTCTGTCTGTCACCCAAGCTCCCTGGGCTGCGGGGGAGGTAGCCACATGTTTCTAGGGCGAGGACGTCCATAGGGGAGCGCCTGACAGGTCACTGGCCCCGCTACCTTTGAAGCAAGAAAGCAACCATAACCACCAGGGAACACCAACCCTGTGCCAAGGGGTCCCTCTTATTGACATGAAACAGCTTCCCAGACATTCTCCCCCTCCACTTTCATCTCATCTCAACAAAACATTCAGAAGGTGCCTGGTGGGAGGAAGCAGGCAAGGAGGGGAATGCTGGAGGGGAGATCCAGGAGACAGAGGCCTTGCCTGTAGGTAGCTCAGCTTATCCAGGGAGCAAGACGGACACGCAAAGGAGTCGCGGAAAGACAACACAGACAGGAAGAAACCAGCTCCTGAGGAGCCTAACAAATCCCCAGTGGGAGCAAAGAGTTCAGAGTCATTTCTCTGGTTGGTGAGCAGGAACTCAAGGGAAGTTTCAAGAAAAAGGCAGGCCATGAAGAATACAAAGCAACACGCTGGGATACGGTTGCCCAGGAAGTCCCTGTGTGGTTAAGATTCTTGGTGACACATGTTTCACTGCAGTAGAGTACAGCTCGCTAATAAGAGCTGACACGACCCAGTGCTCACACCACGCTAGGCACTGGCCTAAGCTGTGGGCTTTGTGCACTCAATCCTCAAGAGGACTCTTTCCCATTTTGCAGATAGAAAAACTGAGGTTCAAAGAGATATGGTAACTTACTAG
The DNA here is from genome assembly GCF_041296265.1 of Equus caballus. Classification (NCBI taxonomy): domain Eukaryota; kingdom Metazoa; phylum Chordata; class Mammalia; order Perissodactyla; family Equidae; genus Equus; species Equus caballus. The sequence continues at coordinate 30,126,855 of NC_091699.1, read as the reverse complement.
GGTCACTAAGCTAGGAAGTAGTGAAGTTGGGATTCAAACCCTCGTCGATCTGGTTGTCCTACAGTCTGGTTTGGATTGTTGTTTCAACCAAACACGTTTCCATAGGTGTTTGCTCAAGTTAATAGAAACTTAAGAGCTCCTTACTGCAAAGCCCTCACTTCACAGGGAACAAACAGACCCAAAGAAGAATGGAGACTGACCTTTCCACCAAGACACCCTATGACCTCGGGCCAAATTCAGAACCCAAACCTCCTGGCCTTTTCCTGACAATATTTTCCTTTCCATATGTTTGTTCTGATTGCACTGTGTATGTTACATGGGAAACCAAAGCCATAACATGGAAAAGAAAGAATTTAAACTCCATCGTCTTGCAATTCCTGCTCCCCCAGCAGCACTTGGGGAGCATCACCTGAGAAGCCAAGAGAACTTAGAGCAGAGTCGCGGGGCCCTCTAAAGCTGCTGGTCTTAGAAAACCTATTTGTAGCAAGTACTTCTTTAGGGCCAACCCATGTGTCAGAGGACTCCTCAGAAGAGGTGGCACTCCTGTCCAAATCACTGTCTTCAAGGAACTTCAATGCCCACACAGCAGTGAGTGGGACCCGCTGGGACATGCAGAGGATCAACCCTTGATGACTTCAGGGTGCACAGCCTGCAGAGGCAGCCCAGCCCAGACTCTACACTTGCCCTTGCTACTTTCCTGCGTCTATCGAGTTGATTTTTCCGTCTCCTCCCAAGCGGGGCTCGGAGCATTTTCCCCTCCCCGTTCCTGCCTCGCCACCCCTGAGCCAGCTTTTGACCTTGCACCCCTCCCTGCATTCAGAGTACAATCGTGCACCCCTCCCGGGCCCTGGCCCAATGACCCTCATTCTTCTTTCCCTATGGAAGCTTCCTTTTCCTGTCCCTCCCTGTCTCATAATCTGCGCCTATTCCACTGGGTCCCCTAGGCTGACGCTCTCCCTAACAGGGCAGGGCCTGAGCTGGCTCTGGCATTCTCCACTCCAGTTTCTGATGCTTAAAGCCTGGTACCCTGGGTGCTGAGAGCACCGAGCTCCTCGTCCCAGCCTCGCACTGCAGCCCCCCTCCCCAAAGAGGCCCCCAGCTCTCAGCATTTACATCCATTTTCAGGCTTATGTGTGGAGCTCCTAAGTCTAGCCTTCAAAGCAATCCAACACTCAACTCTGACAGGAAATGTGAACATGTAAAAAAAATTTTTTTTTTAAAAACATGATTTGGCTGAGGAGCTATTCTTTGCAATGTTTCCAAGGATTACCAGAGTCTGAGCTTGAAGCTGGATAAAATAACAGTGGGTGTGAATGATTCTGATGGTCAGAACACCCTGATCACCTTGTACCTGCGTGGATATTTTCGAATCCTTAGATATCTAAAAAAAAAAAAAATTAGTGACCTGAGTGACTTGCTTTGTCCTTAACCCCCCCACCCCGCTGACAAATAAAGAGCAAACGAGTGATGATAGTGGATTTATATGTAAGAATTCACCCATCAAATGGTAAAAGTCAAGTCATAAACTGCTGCTCTACAAGGACCCTGAAGAAAATATAGCAAGTCGGGCTAAACTAGCCCAACTACTTTAGGCATTGTCTTTAAAACTAGAAAATCAAATAAAAGGTACTACACTTTGATATACCCCTTTTTCTCTAAATATACAAATAGTCTATCCACGTCCATCAGAACAGAGCAACATCTCGTGTTTGTTACCGTCATGCACACATACAGTCAATCAAGGAACCAACTTTACGGGGTCGACCAGGAGAAATAAAAAATGTTCAAAGGCTTCTCAACACATTCAGTATCTGACATCACACATCAGAGAGTGGGCAGACAAGGAGACTGGGAATAATCTCTGGTTGTGCAGGGGAGAAAGGCCTGTAAACTAAAATAAAAACACACATTAAAAACGTGCATGCCGTACAAACTGAATATAAAACAGGTTTAACAGGGGCTGTGTTTTCCTCCCTGGTGAGAAAAGCTCTCCCCAGCTTGCTGCAGATCCTGGATCCCTGCTGGCCGTCTTTCCCATACTCAGAAGAGCAACTATGAGACCTTCCAAGCCCCAACGTGAGTTTTCTCTTCCCTGACTGGTGGGCTGGATGGGCGTGAGCACGTTGGGTGTGCAGGTAAGCAAAGGTGTGTCTGTGCTCACCTGCACTGTCTGCCACCCCACAGGGTGGTAGGGAAGCTTAGAAATCACCAACCACAGATCCACGCCAAATAAAAGCCGGAGCCCAGGTTACAGCCTCCTGGCTGGCTTAGACAGCAATCGTTTATCTTCATATGCCTCAAGTTTAGTTTCTGAAAATTATTTAAAGACCTAACACCATAATGAATGTTTCTACACAGTGCTTTAAAAAAAAATCACCAAGTATTTCTTAGGTAAGGCACCAAGAGGAGAGGCAAAGAGATCAAGAATCACAGGCTGACTTGCAAGGAGTTTACAGTCCAGGTGAAGAAGCAGGACGTACACAACTAAAAAGATAGTAACTCTGAGGAAGGACGGGTTAAATGCCAAGTGAAAGATACGGGAAAGAGTGACGGCAAGGCACTAGACTCTCAAGGCCCCAGGGGGACCTTACTCCACCCCTAGGCATGACGACAGCCTCAGGAAACCCCGCCCTCCTGCTTCTGCTCCACTGAGTCCACCTGCATGTGCCCCTCACATGGTACCTTCTCGAACCTGCTCAGTTCAAGTCCCGGCTTCCTCTAAAACAGGAGTTTAGAAATGGGGTTCCAGGTCTGGGAAGTGCCCGAGGCTGTACATGTAAAAATGTTTATGCATGGGCACATTATAATGGCATTTATGCAAATTACAGAAATATGCATGAAAGCATTATACATCCTTCATGGACACTCGTGTACATGAAATAATAACCCCAGAAGGAGGATACAGATGAACCTCATGGGAGGGACGCTTTGTGTGTATGTGTGGGGGTGGGAAGGGGGGAATCAGACCTGAACTGTGTAGGTTAAAGGAGACTTCTTTTATCACAAAAGTTGTATTTCTTAAAGGTAACAGAGTAGAGGCGAATATGACCAGATGTCAACAGCTATTAATGCTGGGTGGTAGGAAAGCGGTTGTTTGTTTAACACACACATACACACACACGTGCACACATAAACACACATAGAGGGACTCGGAGATTTTTCAGTTTCACACAGGGACTCATGACCCTAAAACAGTTTAAAACCCTTGATTTACAGGTCCAGGTCGCCTCCATCTCTCTCTCCTTTGATCTCCTATAGCCAGGCATTAGAGGACCAATTCACAACCCATAATGTTCAGCTTCATGACATTTCTTCAGTTTTTAACTTGGTAATTAAATATCTCTGGTTTTCTTCAATACTCACTGTTTTTCTCTCTCCTCTTCAACTAAAGTGTTAAGTTTTTGAAGCCAAGAAACTTAACTTCTATCTGCCCCTTCTTCCTCAACTCAACACCTCGCAGAAAATAGTCAATAAACCAGTGTTATTAAGTGATATTCAAGACTGAGAAACATCAAAGAAAATAGAGCAAGGAGACTGGTTTGGCTACCTTTAATTCTGGAAAAAAACTATTCTCAGAAGGCGTAAATACTCATTTTCACAGCAAGAGTTATCTCCCGGGTGTGCATGCACACACACGCACACACATACAATGATTTTTCAGTTATGTCATTATTTTTCTCTTAAGAGCTTAAAGTAATAGACTTTAACACCAAAAGAAAAAGGAAGGAAGGAAAGAAGGAAGGAAGGAAGGGAGAAACCCTCCACATATATTAACAATCCTTTATTCCACGACTTAAAAAAACATTTCTGCATTGTAACCTCCAGGGAGTGTGGGTTTATGCCATGTAGGAATTTATCATTATTCCCATGAAGCATTTCCCAAATTGTATTCCCGGTATGGATTCTTCCTTATTCAGAAGGCATTGTCCTCTGACCCTCTCCCCACCACCACTGAAAAGGTTTCACTTGGAAAACTCTTCGTATGCTCAGGGTCCCCTCTGAGATCGACAGTGCACAGCACAACACTAAAGTTTGAGAAGTTCTATAGTTAAAAGTACAACAGAGATTCCATTTGGTTTAAACCAGTGTTTCCCAGCTTATTTTCACCACAAAATAGTTTCTGCATGGAACAAATTAATATCTTGAGGACCTCATGGTCTGAGGGATACAATGCAGGACATTCTGGCTCTTACGACAATAATATCTTCTGGATTTAACACGACAGTCCACATTTCAACTATCCCATCCCATTGTCCCCATAAATATAACTCATTCTCATAAAATCAGAAATCCTAGTTTTAGATTCATAAAATACGGTCCCTATTGCAATACCATGTATTTCCATAAAATCCTTATGAATCAATTCACATAACCCCTTATAATCCTAAGAACAACAGAAAAATTTCATGGATTAACTTCATCAACCCAATACTGTTAAACCAACTGTAGCCATAAACCAGGTCTAGACCCCATCCCCAAAGAGTGATAACAAGAACATGTCAAAATATCTGGAAAACCAAATTCTGCTTTGGAGTTTCTACCAGCCCAAGTGGAGATCTGTATGCAGGAATAACGCATAATGTTTATCATAATCATCTAATTTTATATAACTTGGATACCTATCTAAAACACAGAAAACAAAAGATCTAAGCACACTACCAATCAAAATAATGCCAGTTAAGACAGTATCATTTTTCATATATTGAAGTAGGGAACTTTTTCACATATAATACCCTATATTAGTAGTGTTGAGGGAAATGGGCTTCACATACAAAGCCGATAGGAAACAAACTTGGTATCATCATTCTCAAAAAGAGTATGTTGGCATTACATTTTTGCAGTCTCTTTGATGCAACAGTTCCACTTCTAAGAATGCGCGAAAAGGAAAACAAATCATGAACACAGAGAGTTCAGGGGTACCAAAGGCCAAGAACAATTCTCCACTGGGCTCCCCCAACTCACGAGGCATGGCAGAGGCATGGGGCCAAGAGGGGAAGGGCATCGGCTCTCAGCACACAAACACCCGGGTCTCTCCTTGTTCTCTGAAGGAGAGGATATCACACACCTCTGCAGTAGCCCTACCATCCTCTCTCTCAGTCCCACAGAAAACTCAGGCCAAAGTGTCGAGGGGCATGCAGTTCCAAGTCTGGGATTATCATCTGCTCACAGAAGAGCCCCGTGGTATCTTTGGGAAGAAAAAGAAAGAAACCCTGCTACACTGGGAATGCGAGCTGACTCCTCTGGCTGAGGCACAGGAGACCCAAACCAAGAGGTGATCAGAGAAAACAGGAGCTGACCCAGAAGGATAGGATCCCCCTGCAGACAAAAGGAAAAGCTTGGTCCCCAGATGTGAAAGGTCTGTCTATGAGACTGAGTGGAAGGGAACTCAAGGAAAGTTCCCGTGATCCTCTGAAGGGAGAGATAGGAAACGAAAATGAATTAAAACAATAACGACGACTTATTTTCAGAAGAAAAATGTTTTTGCATGATTCCAACATCAGAATCTATCGCTAATATTTCTACAAAAATAATGAGATAAAGGTAAAATAATAGAACAATTTATTATCTTAGGAAAATGTATGCATCTAACGTGTTTAGTTACACAGGAATTAGACGGGATGCAGTAGTAACCTGAAGGCTCTTTAAGGAAACTGTAGCTGGTTTTGCTCAGCACTGGATTCTTGGCTCTTAGAAAATCTATTTTGGTGAGGGGGCCGGCACAGTGGTTAAGTTCCCACGCTCCACTTGGCAGCCCAGGGGTTCGCAGGTTCGGATCCCGGGCACAGACCTAGCACCACTCGTCAAGCCATGCTGTGGTGGCATCCCACATACAAAAAGGAGGAAGATTGGCACAGGTGTCAGCTCAGCAACAATCTTCTTCAAGGAAAAAGAGGAAGACTAGCAACAGACGTTAGCTCAGGGCCAATCTCCCTCACACACACATACACACACACACACAAAACCTATTTCTGAACGAACGAATGAATGTTGCCCCATATTCTTCATTTTCTGACAACCTAATTTAATATGAGCTACACTGGCCTGAAAAAACTGGTGCTTTTGGATTACTTTTAAAAATGTGAAACAGCAAGACCAGTCCTATTTCCACCTATTTATCCACCTTTAAGAGGAACCTGCTGCGGCATCAGCCCCTGTGCATTCCATTATCTCTGCTAACTCTCCATCCTCCCGGCCATCAGCAGAGAAACCTCTGGCTCAGGAAACTATTGAACATCATAGCACAGTAGGGATTTCGACTTCTGGCCACCTTCTTCAGGCTCCCCTCCAATTACATCATTTTGATCTGCAAATATTGAGACTTTCCTCTCTCGGGCCTTTTGCACCTCACTTACACACTCCGGATGTTGATGGATAAGATCTGGTCCTGAAGTACAAGACTTGGTAGGCCCATTCTGAAAATAGAATTACACAGATTTAGGGAGGTTTCAGTCTAACTGGGGAAAAAAATGGACGGAAAAAAGCAGTCTCCATAGATACAAGCTTTTCAACGTATCGCTTTTCTGCTCTCTTCTTTTCTTACACTGAGAATGTCAATGCAGAACCAGAACACTTGTAAGAAAATTATGCATTCCACCCATCCCTCCACACCCCAACTGATGACACCCAGCTGGAAATTCTGGAGGCCACAGGGCAGTGTAGAAGGTAGCTGGATATAGAGCTCTTTAAGGAGAGCAACGAATGGAGCCTCAAGGTTGGGGCTACTACATGCTACCCACAGCACTACTGGGAAGGAAGACACCAGCTCACCTTTCTCACAACACATCTTCCTCTTCATCACTTCATCAAATTGCACAAAAATGTGATTGTCTACGCCGGTGGCAGACCGGTAAAGAGGAGGCCAGGCCTTGTGCATCTACACACGCAGAGCTCAGGCAAGCAGCACGGGTCCCAGTGACAAAGTGATCAAAGTGTGGTTATTTATGAGTGCCTGAATGTTGTTTAGAACCACGGGCCCACTGATGCAAATGATTGCCTTGTACTGGTTCCTGACAACATCTTAGCTTGTCCATCCGCACAAAGTGGGTGAGAGAAAGAAACAGGGGCTGCAGTGACGTAATGAAAAGCTTCAAGAAAGGATGGGGAGGGGTCCAAAGGGCGGTGGACTTCATTTCCCTCAGCTAAGAAAGGACAAGAACATTTCAAAAGTGGAAGAAAAAATAGACCTACCACATGGTCCAGCAATTCTACTTCTGGTATACAGCCCAAAGAACTGAATGCAGGGACTCAAAAAGATATTTGTATACTCATGTTCATAGCAGCATTATTTACAATAGTCAAAAGGTGGTGGAAGAAACCCAAGTATCCACTGATGGATAAATGGGTAAACAAAGTGTGGTATATACATATACTGGAATATTATTCAGCCTTAAAAAGGAAGGAAATTCTGACACATGCTACAAAATGGATGAATCTTGAAATATTACGCTAAGTGAAATACCCGTCACAAAAAGACAAATACTGTACAATTCCACTTATAGGAGGCACCTAGAGTAGGCAAATTCATAGACACAGAGAGTAGAGTGATGGTTGCCAGGAGCTGGGGAGAGGAGGGAATGGGAGTTATTGTTTAATGGGTAGAGTTTGTTTTGCAAGATGAAGAAGTTCCCGAGACTGGTTGCACCGCAGTGTGAATATACGCAACACCACTGATCTGTACACTTCACCGCAGCTAAGACGGTACATTTCACTTACGAGTGCTTTACCACAATTAAAAATTTTTTAAAGAAGAAAAAACAGTCTTGGAAAAATAAACAGCCAATGACCCTGTTTCTTGGATTTTAAAGTGAAACTGGTATTAAATGAAAAGCCAATAGAATGACCACATGGATGTCAGGAAGTCTTCTTTCTTGTGAGATGCAATAGCCCTTTATTGCGTGCCAGTTGACTGCTTTTTAAAACTTATTGCATTCTCTGTGGAAAACAGTATACAACCATTCTTGAAGCTGCCTCTCTTGTGTTCTTTTTCCATGTTCTAAATTAGAGACTCAGTTTAGCGGGGCCTCAGTCAGGGCAAATAACTTTGCAAATCACGGCACGCCCCCGCTAGATGGACTGTAATCTCGGTCAGCGGTTCTCATCGGGGATACCTCCGTGCTCCTAGGGACATGCAGCACTGTCTGAAGACAGTCTGGATTGTCACACCCTGGGGGCAGGGGGATGTTACTGGCACCTGGTAGGTAGAGGCAGGGATGGTGCTACACACCCCACAATGCACAACACGGCGCCCACAACAAAGAACTTTCTGGTTCCAAATATCAATAGTGCCAAGGTTGAAAAACTCTGCTCTAGATTGGCCTAGGAGTTCAGAGACAGGTTTTTGGTGTGTTTTGCTATTTCTTTTACACATGCCTTTGAGCAGCCAGTAGAGTGAGTAGTTACTACTCTGCCAAGCACGGTGCTAAATGCTCTCTGTACATTCCTGCATTGAGTCCTCTCACTCTTAGAAGAGTGATACTGCTACGATCCCAGCTTTACTGGGGAAAACATGTTTGGAGAAGTTAAGAACATGTCCAAAGTCAGGGTCGTGGTGGGGTTTTAAATAAGCTCTGTAGACCTCCAGAGGGGCACTCTTCCCTCTGCTTCCCAAACCCTCGCGTTCTCCGAGTGAGTGAGAAGCAAGTCAAAAGACTAAGGCTCAACAAGACACATGATGGAAAACACTGGCCCAGGGAAGAGTTAAACCAGACAATTCCCTTTCCCATCTGAGTCCCTTAAGCGTCTTGGCAGCTTGTCAACTCCACCCAGATCATGAAAGAACTTTGGGATTCAATAGGGAAAATTCCAGGAAAAAAATATTTTCTATATTTTATAAAGATTACTGTCCTCTGTACACTATAAAATTCTTCCATTCTGCTGTCCCCATGTTATCTGCATCAAGAGGGCCTTGACAACTAAGTCCCTATGGATATCTTTACCAGAATCTTCCAATTCAGAAGTCATTCCTAAACAACTGTGAAGAATTCCCAAACATTAAACCTCTGTAGGCAGAGCCGGACACATCTTTAGCTACTGCCTCTGCCTGAAATGATATTCTTCCTCTTGAACCATCTAGGGAACTCATATTCATCCTTCAAAACCCTTCTCGAGCTTAGTATGCCACTTCTGTGAAGCTTTCCTATGTGTACCATACGCCCCACAGTTGGTCATTCCTCCTGCTCTAGTTCCACACTGTATCGTCCTTCTATTCTATACAAACTTCTCCAAATTAACCATTACCCAACCAGACCGTATGCCTCCTTGACACAAGGACTCCTTACATCTTCTGCGTCTTTGTATACACTCTGTCTCAAGTATAACAGACCCTCAAAGGGGTGGGAAATGAAGCCTGTCACCTGTGTCAGCTATGTTCTGCAACTACAGTCCAGTGGCCTAAAACTATATCCAACTACTAGCACCTTTCACAGATGGTTAAAGACCTTTAGAAGCCAAAAAATAATACATTAAGAGATCAAGTAAAACATGGTGGGGAGACACCTATAGGAGGACATTTGCAATTTCTTCTGAATCTTGAGAAGGTCCAAGTAATTTTGGCAGACTTACAAGAGTTTCTCAAAAGGAAAGATGAATTCCTTAGTTGCAGAAATTAGTCACAAAAGTCTCTTGCAAAGATTTGGGTGTCTGGGACATCTGGGGAAAGTTCCGTGGGTGCCAAGGTCCTCTTTATTGTCAGTATCATCATGCAGTAAGTTAGCTGTGGCCTCAACAAATAAGAGACACTTCCTCCAATTCCATGGTTTTGGTTTGTTGTTTTGCCTTTGTTTTTTAACAACGATCACAGTCACTCCCAAAGTTAGGGTTTATCAAAGGGCCAGGACCACTACATCAGAACCACTGGGGAGAGGGGAATGGTACGCCCCCCAAACGTAAGAAGGCAGATTCTCAGGCCCCACTGGGGACCTAGTGAATCTGAATCTCTTGGCAGGGGGCTCAGACTTCTGTAGTTTGAACAAGCCCTTCAGGTGCTTCTGATACACACTCAAGTTTGAAAGCCACTGCCTTAAGTCCGGGGTTCTTGAACATTAGCAACCATCAGAACCCCTGGAGGACAAGTGACAGCACAGACTTTCGGGCCCCACTCCAGGTTTTCTGATTCCGGAGGTCTCCACTGGGGCCCCAGAACTGGCATCTCTAACAGGTTCCCAAGTGATGCTGACGGTGCTGGTCCCTGGGGTCTTAAGAGACCTAAGACGGGAGATGAGAACCTGGGGAAAGAGAGTTAATTTCCATTTTGTATCCTTTTGCAATTTTTCCTCACCTTGTGTATATTTTTCAATAAGGAAGGAGGAATATTTGTCAGTTCATGAGAAAATTCTATAATATTATGAGTCTTATGATGAGTTAAGAAAACACCAAAATAAACTCTTCAACAGAATCCTGTTTCTTTGCCTTTTCCCTCTTCTGTCTCAACATTCTACAAGACTCCCAAAGGCAAAAGGCACCCCAAACTTCGGACCAGCAGTTCGGCACTCAGCCTGCTTCCCAGGGGCTTCAGCAGCCAGACCCAGCCCACTTGGTTTATAACTCAAATCCTTGCTCCCTAAGCACTGCAGTCTCTGACTTCGCCTCAAAGCGATTTCTCTCTGAAACACCCAGTACACAACAACCTCAATTGGCACTGGTTTCTGTTAACGAACAGAATGGCCTGCGCCAACCACAACTTACAGCACGTGTACTCGGCCTACTTCCCTATTTTAAAAGCCTAATGATTATTGCCACGCCTGAACACATCTGGAGGGAGCTGGGCCCGCTGGTTGCCAGTTGCCCCATTCCAGGCCCTCCTACAAGTGTGCACTCGGCAAACTCTCCAAGTACAGACAGGTTACACAGTGTCGCTCCATGTCAGAGCGGAGGCCTCAAACAATCAAGGATTTTTTTCTTTTTTTTTTTTTTTTTGGAGAAATGATCAAACCCAGGGGTGGGGACAGAACTTCCTGCAAGAAACCGCATCCTGAACAAGCATCGCCACGACTCACTGTAAATAAATACTCTCTCCTTGCAGCACTTCCGTCAACTGTCAGGGCCCTGGCTCCAATCGCCTTTCAAGTCCAAACAGGAAAGGGGAGAAAAGAGAGTGAGATGGCAGATAGGAGGTTTAATTTGCTTCTTGCTGCAGTTTTCATTGGTGGGGCGCTTCCAATTCGGCAGGACTGCCAGCTGCCTGGAATTGCTCCTGGACCCCACTTTTTCCTGTTAACCTTCATAATTGTATTATTACAGGCCAGCCCACAACTGGCCTACCCAAGGCGGAGGAGCGCGGCTTCTTCCCTGGATCAGATAAGCAGCCAGAATCAAACAGGCCTGCTGCTGATAGAAAGGCAACTGACGTCTGCAAGGGATGCTCTGTACACGCCTCTGCTGTAACTTGGCCCAAGGGATGGGAGGAGGGGGGAAGGTGGCCGTGGGGACTGGAGGGTGGAGGGTTCAAGAAGGAAACAAGTTGGTGACCTCAATTTTCTGGAAAATGAATGTGGAGGATATCCTTTTCAAAGTGAACCATGTGGTTGGGTGGGGAAAGATGTGCGAAAGAAGATCATTCATTTCAATAACAGCCATGGCACTATTTCTCGAGTATGGACCATGTGGAAGGCACTACACAATGGCTTCCACAGGCCTCCTCGCCTTAGTCTTCACTATGGTCCCTATCAGGCAGGTACCATACCCCTCATTTTACAGATAAGGAAACTAAGTTTGGGAGAGCTAAAGAAACACATACTGGTTCACAAACAGTAAGTGGTAAAACCAGGACTCAAATGCAGTTCTATCTGAATCACGGCTGCCATGAACAGTCGGGAAGGCTGTGCACTGCATAACCCCAGAGGCGCCACGCCCATCACTGGCAATGTGAATGGCAGCCCCCCGTGTCTTGCTTGGAACCGGAACAGGGCTGACACAGAGGACCACACTTTAACCATGTAATTTACCACCTCCCGAAGTTAGTGGAAAACGAAAATAAGCTGCATCCAGAGAGTGTCTCAAGCAGTTCTAAGATTCTAAGGTTGTTTGAACTCCACGGCATTTCAACAGAGTCACTTCGCCCTTTTATAAGGGCCTTTCTTTGTTGCATTCCTATAGTTCTAATTTCCCATTTGTGACTGTATTATAGGATCAGGCAGCAAGTCTGTCTTCAGGCAGTAGTGAAAGCGTCGCTGCCTGATACATCACAGGCACTCAGTAAGCGTCTATTGAAAAGAACCAGTGAGTGAATGAATGAATTCAGGTATTCAATGGGAAATACCTGGTTGCCACAGGGACCAAAGCAGAAGACAGCTCTTGCCCTTCTCTGAGAGCGGGGGCCCCATGGAGAACTGGGGGCTCTGCTGCCCTGCTAAGACTGACTTCCACGAAGCTGCTGCCATTCACAGGCACCCGTTGGGTTTGGTTTTTTTTTTATAACTGTGGAAATGCAGGCTCGGGCACAGTGGTGGTAGCAGGTCTTGTTGCAGATGTGGGTAACATAATGCCTTGTTGGCAGCCCGAGAGGAAGTAGAGAGGGTAATGAGCAGGGAAATGCATGTTGAAGAATGAAGGAGTGGGTGAAACCTCGTAAACTCTTCACAGACAGGACATGCCCCTGGAGCCTCTGCCCTGTGGGTGAAGAAACCAGGCAGCTCCCCCAAGGCAGAAAAGGGTGGAGCTGGAGACAGTGCTAAGATGCCCAGGGCACCCACTGCCACACACGGGGGAAAAAAAATTAAATGAATAAAAGTAAAACTAAAGCATCCTATGTAGCAGCAGAGTGTTATTAAAACGTTGTAATGTCTCAGAGGTTCCTATGAAGTCATGTTCTTACAATTCACTCGTAAGAACTTAAGGACAAAATTATATGCCTCATAATTCTCCAATGAGTATGTTTTTCTGTGGATCCCATTGTTTATATGGGATGTACAGCTTCCAGAAAGTTTAAATCATTTAAGGAATTAAAAAACTGGCACTTCCCGAAATCTAGCTGCACATTCCTCAGAGGGAGAAATGTCAATACTGATTATGTCCACATACTCGTATACACTGGTATGTATATTTTGCGACACACTCTCTATCAGAACTGCAAACTCAAATGCCCACAGGGCTGAGGTGGTTGCTTCAATGAAGGAAGCAGACAGAGAATCAAATACCAGAGAGAGTGGGAAGCGCCCCTAACTGGACAGCTGGACAAGCCCCAACTAAACAGGCACCTTGGCCCCAGTATGGGAGAAAGGCTGGTGTTGCCACATCTCTTGATTTGTGAAAAGATGCCAGAAATCTGGGGTTTGCAAAGCAAATCTTAGTAAACATAAGGGATAAATTCAAATATTTTATTTAGAACACTACACAAGGCAAACAAAACATATTTGTGGCCTGAATACCTCTGTCTGCAGGTATGTCTACACAGACACCAATAATGATTGCTATTTATGTTTAGCCACCATATGACCAGGCCCTCTGCATCAAACATTACCAAGTTATTTCACAGATTCTCCAAAAAACTTACAGAAAGAGTAATACCCATTTAACAGATGAACAAACTGAGGCAGGAAGGTATCTGCACAGTGACTGGCAACCCAATGCCGTGGGGTAAGAGTAGGATCCAGACGGGGACCATGGCTGCGGAAAGGAACCGGGTCGGGGGGCCTGGTTCCAGGGTGTCAGAATGCTAATTTGCTCTGTTGCCATTATACTTTTCCCTCGTGGAGACGTGAACCCATCAAGGCCTGTATTCCAGTTACCACCCTGGAATTGAGAGGAACTACTAAAGCAAAGAGTGGACAAGGCCTTCTGCAAATAGAAAGGTTATTAAAAGGGAGGCCATCCATACTCGAAGCGCTTTACCTGGTAAGACACATAACAGACAGAAGCAGTGCCCTTCTAAAAGAATCTAGCCTTTTTAACATACTTTCATTAAACTCGCATACTCACCAGCATGGGGGAAGGTGGATATCCGTTTCTTTCCCTTTTGTCCTACTCAGGATCACAGAGAAATTTCAACACTTTAGAATCAGCCAGACAAGTGTAGACGTGTTCTGAGAGAAGAACCTGAAATGACTCATTCTTCCAGTTTTCTCAAACCGATTTCAGCTTTTAGGAAAGAGGCTTCATTCATACACACTACACATTCGACAGTGCCAGACCTCATGGAACCCCCTCATGGGTTGACGGATCCAAACAACACTTCCCTGCTAAGGAATGTGAACGCTGCCAACCCTGGGGAGGGAACCTCAGTGCAGAAATGGGCTCCTTCTAAGACTTCAATCTAAGTGACTGACAGTTACCTCCTACTCTCTCAGGAGCTCTTTCTCCCCTGACCAGAGTTAGCGATTCCTACTACCTCTCTTCCCCTTACACACTCCTCAAAAATGGGTTCCACAAAGAAACATACCAAATCCTGCTCCAGTAAGGCTGTACAAACTTAGCATGGACACTTAACGCTTTAATAGTACTGCAGTGGAAGGCTGTTGACTTACAACGTATAAGCAATACTTAAGAAAGAAATTCTACTCTCTCTCTCTTTCAAAGGCAGACTGTACCTATAATAATGCCCCTAGACAATAAATGGAAGGGTTACGTGGTGGTCAAGAGCACAGGTATTAAGAGTTCAAGGGTTAGGCTCTGTTGCTTCTGACTGTGAACTTGGGCAAATGATTTCATTTCTCCAAGCTGTGATTGCCTCATCTGTAAACCAGTAGGTAATAATAGTACCTGCCAAACTGGGTTTTCCCCGAGGATGAAATGGTAGGAATTCAAGGAGAGCACTTCACCAGTTACCTGTAACTAGTAGGTGATGGTTGTAGTGTCAGAAATAAAGATCATTCTTGTCAACCGCTTTACTGTCCCGAGTTAAGATGCCTATTACAAACTTCTCTGCTTTGAACACCAAATTACCATTTCCACAATTTCAGAGTCAAATAATTATCAAGGATTAATCCTTCGAAACCTGCTTAGCAAACTTCACCCTGGTAATGCCAGCACATGTCTTTTTAACAGAGGGCACTTGGAACTGTACAACTTAATAAGGTGTGTGGTGTGCAGAGTTTGTTAGCTAATGTCAAACCCCCCCAGCTCCAGTGGGATCAAAGAAAAAACTACATGTTATGACCAGACCTAAGGCAAAATTGCTTTTTAGTTCAGACAGAATGACTGCCAATTTGGAGAAGCTGCTTGGAAACAGTTGTCAAACAATACTGTATAATCACATGCATTGTCATTTTTTAATTTCGGGAAGAAAAACAAGGTAGGTTACAGAAATAGCAAAAAGGTGGATGTGCTTCACGTAAAGCAAGGATTTTTTTCTATTGCAAAAATGCAGGCTTAACACAGCCTTCCAAAAGTGTTACAGCAGGGTCCAGAACTAGGGGCAACAAGCAAGGAGCCTAGGGTGCAAAATTAAGGAGGTACTCATTTTCAGAGTTGTTCCAAGCTCAGCGCAGCATCTGAGAGTGAGCGCCTCCTTAAATTTTGCACTCTAGGTACCTTGCTTGCCTCATCTTAAAGGTGAGGTTAAAGTCCAGTGTGAAAGGGAGACAGAAGTGAAATGTGATTTTCATGCATTTGCGTGTGTGGCAGTAACTTGCAAGGAGGCACCAAGATGTAAACTGATGGGTACCATTATAACACATCTCTCCTTTAAAGACCAGAATTTCAAGGCCAGGAGCAGCCTAGGCAACAGACAATTTCCTCAAACCTTACCAAATTCAAAGGCAGCCCTGTGCAACTTTGTGAGCATTTCCTAAACAACCCCTTCCCATCCTCTCCCACGCAAATTAGGATTAATTTCATAAACAGCAGAAAATCCCATTCTCAGATGTCATTTTTGCCTAAACTCTAAAGAAGGAGGGGATGCAACATAAAATTAAAAGGGGCCACTTACTGATGATGCAATCTGACCACTCAAATTGAGGACTTCTCTTTCATTTCAAGGACTGCATGTAAATGAATCATTGTTTGATTAGATAAATATTCATAGAGTTTATTTTTAGAAAAACTTAACAATAACAAAGTATAACTAAATACATTCCAGCGTAAATCTATGGAACATGATGTAAATAAAGTTTTAGAAATCTCAGAGAGGTAACTTCAACCTTAACACACGCCATTTCTTTCAAATTGAGCATTAAAGGGAAAAGGAGCTTTAAAAACATAAGGCTGTCAATGTTCAAAATTTCCTTTCTGGTTTTCCGTTTTTACTGCACAAAGCCTCATTTACAAATAAACATGTTTCTAAATACATAATACATCAGAACAAGGGGTAGGAGGAGGACAAAGAAAAATCGCACCTGCACGCTGGAGTCAAAGTGTATATATTCCTAATGTCGATTATTTAAGCGAAACCACTTTGGTTAGAAACACTAAACAAATAGATTCAAAACTGAAAAATTACAGGTGTTTCTTTACCTCCATGCTGGCAATTTTTAGACGTGCTTCACTAATGATCTGAGCAGAACTGCTGCAGATGGAAAAACAGCTAGGACAGAAAATGTAATAAACTTGGCGCTCCCAGTCCAACCTTCTGTATAACTTCACCCTAGAACCACTAGCTCACGGCCAGTGAACGCCTCCCTCTAATGCCACATGGATTTTGATATCAGCTGTCCAATGCAAATGGTGCACATTCGTATGCACTGCTGAGCTATGAAATAAGTCAGTGTGTTAGGATGTGGGAACACGAGCCTCTCTCTTGTTTCTGAGCACAATAGTTTGCGGTGTCTAGTGCACGGTGGTAATCATGGTTCATCCTCCCCTCTCTTTTCAAGAAAGACTGTCACCCTATGTTAATTTTCAACAAAACTAAAGAATGGCATAAGAGAATCTCCTGTCTAAATACTGTTAAATTCAATTTTTCTCGAATGAATAAAATAAGTGATATGATGAGTTGGTCATTTTTTTTTCTTTAAAGAGGGGGAAGAATAAACAATTTTATGGAATATTCTTTTCTTTTTTGAGACCTAATTATATACTAAGCAAGAAGTAATTTTTCCCTCCTGCCTACATTTTATGTTTGGGGCACTTCCATTTCATGTCCCTTGACACCTTTTCCAATAATCCATCTACTTGATATTGGAAAGCCTCACATGAATAAAACTTTATGGCACTACAGGCGTTTAGCCTTCCACTGACATTCCTGGCCTGTTCAATTCTGCAATTCAATCAAAATCAAATCTCAAAATCCTCTTGTCAGCCAGCACTGCTTTCATATGCCCGAGCCTTGTGTAAGGATAACTACATCCAATCTTCCCCCCAAGCAGTGCTTATATTGTTTTATTACAGTTCAATGAGTGGAGTTCAAAATTACATGCAGCTGCCTACTACTGTGGTCAGGCTGTGTTACGCATGGACACAAGTACTGCCCACCAGGCCTGAAATCACTCCCTTACTGGCCGGCCAGAAAGACTGGGAGCGCTTCTTTGTATGGAAGAACATCCTGTCTGCTAGATCTAAAGAGGGAGATGTTAACAGATCAGTCCCTTTATAAAAGGATTGTGAAAGCCCAATGAAATGCAACTCAAATGTGCTCAATGTTAAGCATGTGGCTAGAGCACATAAAAGCGAAGATAAACCTCAACATGCACTACTTATTCTCAGAAAGCTTGTGAAGGAAGATAAAGAGATCTGGAATAAAAGACATCTTAAAGAATTTTTATATGTGTTTTAAATGGTGGAGCTTGATTTAAACGGGCTTTTTTTTTAAAAAAATACCCCCAAAAATCCTTTCATCAAAACAAAAAGACAAAACACAAAGCCAATTAAATACAATTTAACCTGATGAACAATGCAGTAGTTAAAACACCAGTAGTTTGGAAATGCTCAGGAGAAGCTAGCGTAAGAGAGCAATGGTGAGATGGCATTCGCGGTGCACCGTCTTCTCAACACTGGGACCATCACATCAAGTGGCCATGCCCTATTTTAAAAACAAATAAACAAAAAAAATCAGGAGAACACACTGGAACCACAAAGGAGGAAAAACTGGGTCTCACTTGTGTAGGTGTTAAATTCCCAGCTGTGCTCAAATGGAAAAAAAATGGTCTAGCTAGCAGAGAAATTACCAAAACCCCAAATAAAACGGTATGTGCTAACTCCAGACTACCTTCAGGTTGGTGATTCCACAGGTAAAACATCAGCATCCTAGGGTGCAGCTTTCCAAGAAAAAAGAATTACCCCTCTCCCATTTATGAAGGTATGCGTCTCCTCTGTCAGTGGTCACACACCTCTCTGAGGCAAAAGTCGGTGCCGATAGGATAAAGATATGTGTGTTATTGCAAAAATGTCACCTGCGAAGTCTCTCAAATTAAACACTCTTGGAGCCCCCAAAAGGTGAATTTATATCCATTTCTAACATCTACCACTCTGTATCTTTTGAAATAATGTCATCAAAGGGAACTCTAAAGGGAACATGAAAAGCTCTTATATACAGAAACTCCTTACACACTACAGAAATTAGTCTCAAGACTAAGTACTCCGGAGTTGAAGTATTGAGTTAATCTCCAAGCCAAGGGGACATATGTAAAGGTATTTAATCTGCTGCAGCTATGTTTACAGGTAGCAGCTTGGAAAACCAGGTGATTCACATGCAATGATCTCTTATTTTTTTAATAACACAGGCAGATCCAAAGAACTAGCAAGGCAAGATAGGGAAAATTCAGAGTTGGCACAATCGTGGATGAGTTGCTAGATATAATTTTATTCTCTCTGGGATAAATGATGAGGTTCAGGCTTACTGACCCAAAGGAGGCTCTTGTTATATTTCAATATCAGAGAGGGCTGAACTTCGAAGGACGAGGCATACATTTTTGAACGTGGACACTGCTTTGGTCAAGACCTGTCATTCTCTGATGGTCACGGAGCAGGAGCGCCTGCCTCCTTCCCAAGTCAACTGCGGTGAAATGTGATTGTTTGAAAGCTTTTCAATTGCTGAGAAAAATCAGCTGGTGTTTCCAGAAAATGGAAATGAATTCCACACGCTGGCCTCCCTCCCTTCCTCCCCCTTTCACTCAGTGGAGTCCCAATGGGTAAAATGAACAAATTTCCAAGGCATTTGAAGACCACTCTTACTACTGATGAGAGTGGACTTATGCAAGTCCACTCCGCTTTCCGGCATCTCTAGAAAACTCAGATGAACTGGCAACATGGCCCAAAGTCCTGACAACAATTGGATGAAGTGGAGCAGCAGTGTTGTCTGGTCCTCCACCCTCCCTATCCAACATGCTTGCTTCTTCTAAATTACCTTGTGGCCCCCGTAACAATTTGAGTTTGAGACCCCTGGACTACGCGCTACCTCAAGTGACTTCCAGTACTAAAATTCTATGAGCCTATCACACTCAGCGATGTTTGAGCCAATATGAGTGAATGTTCCCACATGGCCTACACTTCCTAAGAAAGAAGAATAAGGAGAACAAGGATATATACAGCTTCATGATAAGTACCAAGACCAACCAGCTGAACACAGACAACAGGAATAAAGCAGAGTCAACCCCCCCGATCTCATCCCTACCAACCCCCAGTTTCTTAATGTCTACCCAGCAAGGGAATTATTGGTTCAAAACACAAATTATCAGATACCTTCTTCGAGGTGAATGACACATGCAAATAGATATTTTGAGAAGCGGTTACCTTGGTTATCCAAACAGCTAAAGTAGATTCACAGTGTGATCCAGGCAGCTGCATAGGCTGAATCAAAGGGTAGGCTGTAATGGGATTTCAACAGACAGAGCAAAGAATGTCTGGTGCCAATGGACTCAGAAAGCTCATTTAAGTCTAACTCTTGCTTTTTAACAAATGAATCCAACCTCCCCCACCTCCAACTCAGAGATCTTGTCCAAAGTCACTGAGATGATTCATATCACCTTTAGGATCTAGAATCCTACTCTCATTGAAGAAATATCTGTCCAAAATGCGGCCGAAATTTAGAGTTGAGCCCACTGGTCACCATCCTCTTCCAAAGGGCCCCAAGTATAAAGGGAATTCACGAATATGTACCAAGCTCAGACACCAGCATCCTAATAGCTCCTGCCTCCTGCAGCTGGAAACACAAAATCTTCAAGTAGACTCACTTCATCCCTTCTTCATACAAAGAGATCAAGTCCTAAAAACTCATTATGAACCAGGCATCTGTGCTTAAGACAATGAACAGATCAAGCTTGAAAGAGGCTGTAACTCTGAAACAGAACTGGAGTGACTGAGTATTTCCACCAAACCACCTCCTCCGCTGTCAAATCCTTTACAGAGCAAATATTTATACTTTAGCACAAAAATCCTGAGCTAGACCATTACTTCTCTCACTCTCCTTTGCAAGATGCCCCTCTCCAGTGACCCTGGCATTTCCAACGACATTCACTCCGTTTTGTTACATAACAGCAGCAGTAAAAGAGGTAAGAGAAAGTGTCTCAGAGAATCTTAACTGCCCCGCGTCCAGCTGAGAGAACTGTACTCCTACAGGGCAATCAGAGCAGGGGTCCTGGGGGCTAATTTAGAATCTCTGTGCCTCCACATACCTGAAGAGTATCATCTATATTTTCACTTTTTGTGTGTAACCAACAGACGTGGTTACACACTGAAGCAGGAGCTGAGGTAGAGAGAGGGAGGGAGACGGGCGTTCAATAGAAAACCACAGAGACAAAAGGCACCCAGAGAGTTGCTTTAAAATTTCTCCTCTCTTTTCAAAAACTCTGCAGTAGAAACGATTGAACTTTGGTGTTCCGAGTGTGGCCTGGACCAGAAGCATGGACATCACCTGTGAGCTTGGTAAAGATGCAGGGTCCCGGGCCCCACCCCAGACCTACTGAATCAGAACGTGCGTTTCAACAAAGTCCACAGCTGATCCCTATACACACCAAGGGAGGAGGAAGGCTGCCCCGGAAGAATTTTGATGCGACTGCTCCTGATGGCGGGATGGTAAGGACATTCTCTCTGACTTCTAGAACATACAACTTCTAGAACATACATAAAAGTCTGTGGAAGACCTGGATTCGAATCATATGAGGATCTTATTAAAAAACACAGATTTCTGGGTCCCATTTCAGACCCACTGAATCAGAATCACCAGCACACAGGCAGTCTCAGGGTCTACCACAGTTTGAGAACTACTGAACACGTTCAAACGTGTGGCTCTTTCTGTGCTGTATTTATGGGCTGGTTTCAATCCACTGCGAAACTGATCAACAGACTGCAACCATATAATTTGCAAAGACTTCAAAAAGCAGGTCATAGCTTTATATATGCCCCAGAATGAATGGGACAGGAGCACTGTTCTGGAATTCTTATGAATGATACACATCTCTTGACAAATAGTCGATTTCTTAAAGGAAATGTGTGCATTCTCAGTAACACACGTGCAAACACATGCTTTTAGTGCTAAACTCTTCACAGAAAACGACAGACAGCCATGGCACTGTCTGCGCAAGCACATATCCCCCCTCTGTCTGAAATACAGAGGCACACAACTCAGGGCACATCCCATGTATAGACCACTTCAAACAAAAACAGACCAGCTCTGGAATGAAAGTGCTCTCCTTAAATCTAATATTCACTTTGTCTCGGACCAAACCAACCGATTTAACAAGTAGCAATAAATAACCCGTTATATGTCAGATTTTAGTCATTAAACACTCTTCCCTTTTAATCAAAGACAACATGAAAACCAGTTCTCAAAGGGGTCCTAAATAAAAGCTCACTAAATGTTTAAGAAAACACTGCTTTTGATACAACCTGGATAAAACGAATGATGAAAACTCTTAAATATTGGATGGGGTGATACTTCCAAGAATTAACTAATCGCAGTGTGAGACAGAAACAAGATGTATTTGCTTCTGAGTCTCTCTCTCACTTCATGCTCTTAAAGGCCCAAGTTTTAAATCTCGAGGAGAAGCCCAAATGTTTTTCATTAATATGAAGAGTCAAAATATTTTAAAGGGTTGCACTTCCAACGGTTTCAATTTCCCCGATGCATATTACCTAAAAAAGAAAAGTGTTATTAGTAATAGTTAGGGGTGGGTATGCGGTGGGAGCCGCACACGCACTCATGCTGTCTTTATCTGCCAGTGCAGATCTGCAGAGATATGCAAGAATGGTTTAATAAACACCACCATTTTACTTTTCAGTTCAAAGTGCTCGTTTTCATTCAATTAAGTTCTTCAAACATGACTATAATTTGACTACATTAATAAAATAAAGCCAGCCTTCAGGTAAAGTAACTTGGACAAAGGGTTTCCAAAAAGCATAGCCATAAAGTCATGCTGAGCTGAGGGAAAGGAGTTAACGTCCGTTGAAGGAACAAGAGGTGCGCTTGCTTTGTTATTAAGTTTTTGGGAGGTAGCCACGGACCCTCCCGAACAGAGCTGGAGTGTACATACTTCTTGATGGAACTGACAAACTAGTGGGTCTTGCTTTACAGCAGAGCATGTGGGCAGCAGGCACAACAGAGAAAGAGAAGGGGACACACAAAAGTCTGGCAAAACAGGAAATTTGAGGAAACTATTTCTGAAATGTAAATAAGGTTTTCTGTTACTTTCATTATTGCAGAAGCAAAGAGGCTACATTCAATGGAAGGTGCCGGGTTTTCTTGTAAACTCTTAATTTTTCAGATGTGAGAGTTAGTTCACGACGTGCTGAGCGGATATTTTATAAATGAGTTGATAGCATCATAAGAGGGACCAAAATTTATTTTAAGTGTTCCCTGGACCCTTGGTCCTCTCTTTTTTCCTCTGGAGACTGTGAAAGCAGGCTGTTCGAATCCCAACTCCTCCACACACTAGCTTTAGGACTCAGACAGCGTATTTATCTTCTTTAACATCAGTTTCTTCCCTGGAAAATGGGGATTACAGCAGTTCCTACTTCATAGAGATACTGTGAGATACCTAAATGACACAATGACTGAAACACAGAAAGTACGAAATATGCTAGGTATTTTTACTATTAAAAACAGGGCCATCCGCTTAAAATCAACCCATGCAATACCAAAGAGTTGGCTGGGGTTTTTTTCTGTAAAAAATCTATGTCAACTAATATTAGTAGCTTTATTTTTAAAGAAGAGTGTTTGCAGGTTATTGCTAAAGGAAACGTCCCATATGCAAAAGATTGCCCTGGCAACTTATCTCAGAGATGTGTCATTTACCCTCAAAGAAAGCAGAACACAAACATGGATTCTCATACTAGAATATAAAGATGAGTAGTTGAGAGTGCTGACAGAATGCTAGGCAACTGAAGGCAGAGTTTACTCATTCACACATCTCTACCATGTTCTTAAATGTCTTTGCTAATCCTCACCATGAAGCTTAAAAAAAGGAAAAGCTAAAGAAAAGCACTCACAAATTCATAGAAATCAGAAATCATAGAAAGTTATAATAAAAATTAAAATACAATTTCAAAATTTCAAAATCCAATAAAAGCCAAAAAATCCCGCCTAATATATTTATACACACTGGATTCAGGCAAACCCTCAGCACTGCTATCCACATGATCCTGGAGCATCTATGTGAATTACAAATTATTGTGCTATCTTGCAATTTTATTATCAATTGGTGTGGATGCATTCTGCCAGGTACACACATCAAACATCCTCAGTATTCACCAAACAGATCCCAGTCCTGATGGGGGAACTATCCACATCTCCATTTTCACCTCCATGAAATTAAAGCAGCAACTTTATCAAAGTAGATGACCAAACGGAAGCCTGAGTATTAAATAACAAGGCAGCATTAATTCAGAATCACAATGCATTTGCAGATTCATATTTAGTGATATCCCTTTAAAGCATACTTTCACGTACTACATCTCACATTTAGGAAATCGAGAACTCCTATGCACACAAAAAGTAGGGGAAATGGCTCAACCACTAGGTAAAAATATACAGTTGGCCCACCATGCACAATCGAGGCAATCAAAAAATATTGGGGAATGATGTTTTCATTGATATTTATTGGTGGGTTTTTTTGCCACAAGTCATAGCCTTTCGTTCTTCCCACTTTCTTCTTCTTAGTAAACACACCCAGCTTCACATTGCTGGCATGGGCACACAGGACAGGAACTATGGGGCTGGAGGCTTCTGCAAAGCAGACCCCAACCAGTGTTGCCTACGACGCCAGCACCATGAGCTAATTTCAGGAAAATGAGAGTTCAGCCCTTTCTTTTCTCTCCATTTTCGTAATCTCGCAGAAGCGCAACTGTTCCAGAAACTAGCTCCCCTACCAGTCAGATATTTACACTAAACCTTCACTAAAGGGCTTGCTATTATAATGCTATCTCATCAATACAAGATTACTTCACTTCTGAACCACATCAAGCTGTATAATACTCCAGTAATCAAAAACATTGCCCCTCGAGAAAGATGCAGCCCAGATTACTTTCATGTGCTTATCAGAGCAGAATGCCAACATTTTTATTTAATACAATGCAAATCTCAAAAAAGAGCCAGAGTTTAACCATGAAGGCAGCAGGCAGGCAAATTTCCTTCCAACCTGTATGTGTCCGTATACATAGTACTTACATACACATTACACAGGCACATGGCAAGCTAGAAAGAATCAGTGGATCGGATCTTCAAATATTTTCAACCTCTTCAAGTACAACTCCATTTTCAAAAGACCAAACAAGCATCAGATCAGAGGAAACATTTTTAAAAAGATCTTTGGCAAAATATAATATCCCACTTCATGACAAGGTGAAATACTCTGAGTTTTTACTCAGATTTGCAAAATAGGTATGTGGGGAAAGTAACAGAATATACCATTTACCTGCCCATTTAGCAAATAATATGGAAGACCTACTCTACATCTTTATTCAAATGAAAATACTTTCCCCAGCATTTATTTCTTTAGCTGGTTAGAAACCCCACCCCGTAAGAAACACAAGCGTCAAGCAATCTCTTGCAACAGACCATTTTACTTATTCTGCAATTTCTTACCCAAATTACACAGGTATAATTATTTTGACACTATAATGAAAAGAAAATGGGATTTGGGCACCGTAGGTTTATCTAATAACACTATTTCTTGCCAGACTTCACAGCAATGACAGTCACAAAGAACCTTGTCCATTCCAACAGGAAATATTTGATTTTACTGTAGGAACAATATTTATTTTCACCAAGTTGCTATTATCAGAAAGGATATGATAGCTGAATAATAAAAATGAAATCAAGAAATTCTGGTGTTTCAAGGCTTTATTTTTTTCTGCTCTCACTTTTGACATTTTCTTCCCCTGGAGAGACAAGATAAAGTGCTGTCATAAATGGGTGACTTTTCTTGTCAAATGACAGATTTGATTCTCCATGGCAACCACAAATCAAGGTGCTAGTAGGAATTAAAGCTTCTCTTAAAAGGCGTCTTTATGTTTATAAAATGAATTTAAATTAAATGGGTATTAGGTACAGTCTTTACCTCAATTTATTTGTTGACTGAAGAGCTCTGAATTGCAGGGAGCACATTTGCATTTTTAAGGAAAGATAACATATTGTCCTGACAGATGTATAAACAAAGCCAGTTACAAGGTCACGCTTCATACACTAGTCTAGAGACCCAGGAAGGGTATACAGATGGACATCTAGCAGTTGAGAGGTATTTAAACACTGGACAAGGTGTAAAAATTACCCCTATAGGGGAACAGATGAAAGGATCCATTTCTTCTCCTAATGGAGTTTTCTTCTATCGCCAATTAATATTTTTGTAATTGTCACAACAGAATGCCAAAAGGCAATCTCCTTCATCTTTGTCCCTCATCTAATAGAGACAGATTTTTAAAGAAAAATCTAGTCATTGCAAATGAGTACCCCATTCAAAATGCAATTATTTTAGCCCCCAAATTCAAGCACTGCTAAGAGGAAACATTCACTTTCCAACGTTTTTAATAGAGGCAAAACACACACACAGAAACATGTATGACTTCAGAGGAATTAGATAATTAATCTGTGAGTTAAGCTGATTTCAATTTTCATAAGAAATGAAAGCTGATTCGAGTCATTTTTTCAGAGCATTCTTGGCCATGAGAACTTAAGAAGCAAGGTAACATGCTTGTGGGTCCCAAAATAATAAATCAAGCCCAATCCTCTAGCTATTAGCAAGCCATTTACCTAGTCTAGAGGAGTGAGGGTTTTAAAGTCATAAATACTATTTTGAAAGTTGACGTACAGCTCATTTTTGGAAGTTTCAATTATAGCAGAGGGCACTGCTAGCCTGTTTGAAATAAACATTGTCAACAGGACAGTCATTCTGAGAGACATGCTTAACCTAAAATAAAGAAAGGGGAAAATAAAAGTTTTACACCGTACACTGGTGGCTGGGAGAATCCATCATTCTAAATGGCACCCTTGTAAGCTTAGCCAAATTTGATTTTACGCCGTCTCTAGTTAAAAGAACGCCACGGAGAATTAAATCAAATTCCCTTCGTACAACTGTGTGATGGTGCTGCCTTGGACTGTTGGGAGTAGCTCTGACAAGCTAACGGGGGAGAAACAGCCGGTACAATTACAACAAAGAGACGCACGAAACAGCTTCATCTAGGAATTTGTGACTTTCAACCCTAAGCGCTTGGAAGTTGTTTTTTGGGGAGAAGGGAGGTGTTACTTTTATTTTGTGGGGGTCAAAGACATGTGGTCCAGTCTTGAGTGTAATCAGTACTCGCTATAATAAAATAGTGCCTAAAAGTTATAAATCTCTTTGGAACTCTGTGTACAAAGCATATTTTATGGCGGAGTGAGTCACACCGAACTCTCTATTTCAGTCACAATGGCTTTTGTTTCATATTAGAATGAGGTGGGTTGATGATCTTATTCTCATCCCATGTAAAAAGTCAAACTAACAGCACATCTAAAAACAGAGGTCGACAAAGTACACAGACACAAGGGCTCACCGCCACTCGCACGCGACACAACAGACGCGTCACAGGTACTGCGGGGTTAGGACATCGGTCTTAAAAATAGTGACCAGCGTCTGAGGCATCACAATGTCAAAGGAATCCTATGCAGGGGAGCTTCGCAGAGCTTGGTCACTCATGGAGAGTGGCTAAAACTGAGCTCTTGTCCCTCTTGAAAATAACTGACCCTCCCTTTAGACAGAGGGAGGCATCAAGACTACCTGAGTGCTAACGAGGCCTTCCCATGACAGAGCCTGCCTTAAACATTGCGCCATCAGAGAGAGAAAGTCGTCAAGATGGAGACCCTGTATGGAAACACTTGCTGCATAAAATCAGGAAACACATTGCTAATGTACTACTGGATAAAGCAAATGGCTCATTAAAATAAGACCCGCCAGGGTAAAAAATGGGAATGTTATTCGCCTGGAAACAAAATTATTTATCATTTTGTTTGAAAGTGGGGGGGAGAGAAGAATGTGTAAACCTATGTCAGTCACACAGTTGGAATCTGGTTACTCTGTTTAGATGTTCATGTCACAGAAACAGCTTAAGAATTTCTCAAGAAAAATAAAATACGGTTCACTTCAAACAACACCTTCCACCTGCCTTCAGGGTTGCCCTAGGCTTTTCAGAGTTACACACGGCCTCATATAATCATGCCTTCTCCACAGGCTGATTTCCATGGCTGAAGCTCCCCTTCTGGAAAGCTCCAGTCACCGTTTAACTTGCTAAAACAAAATATCATAGGTGAGAACCCATTCGTGTACAGTTGAAATTTCACAAGTGTCTTCAGCCAAATCTTCCATAGGATTTAAAAATCAGTTAAGATGTGAGAGGGAAATCATTTCATCTGTGCTGGAAATCTGGACTTTACTCAGAATAAATTCTACTTGGTTCCATTGTATTCCACAGTCATCCAACGATGGAATAGTTGAACCAGCCACCACCTACGTGTTTTTATATCTGTATGTGATATGGTTTCATCTGATCCAAATTAAGTACCCGCAAATGTATCCTGGTGACTTGGGTTTACTGCTCAGTGTGGCCCAGCAGTCTGGTCACCTCCACAAATGTCCTCTCCAATTCCCATGCTCTGATACCCCCAGGACGATTTACAAACCCACCTCCTGTCCCCCAAATAAATTGGCTAATTGTGTATTTTCACCAGAGAGGTGTCTGCCTCAAAGTCCAGTGCCCTGTGGAACCCTCAGCTGCCTCTTGTGGTCTCTGTGCCCCTCTGCTAGAAAGCCTTTCTCTGTGACTCAGCCACTCTCAGAACTCAGAACTCACCATGGGGCAGGGGGCGTCTCCACCAGTTGGTCTTCTTTAACAAAGAGAAAGCTCACGCCTAACAAGTGGCTGCAGGTTCAAACATTTCAGGGCCCTGTTCTGGAAAGGCTGGCATAGGAACGTAGGCCACACTCAGGGGCCACGTGTGACTAGCTCTCTCAATGGCGCCATATGAATGGTGATCCGGAGCTTCTCCAGGCAGGGCTCTCTCCCCAGGAGAAATGAGGATAATAATCCCTACCTCACGGGGGTGTTGTAATTTCAATTACTGTCTGTAAAATGCTTTGTGATGCCTGGATTAAAGGCACTGTCAGATGAAAGCACAGAAGCAGTCACGAGGACGACTGTTGGTATTGTGTCTTGACCCCTGAACACAACTCTGTTTAATTAATCATCCTCTTGAGGCTCTGTCAGTCTACATCTGATGTGGATGGGAAAAATCTAGAGCCAAGAGCAGGCCCTACAGAGGCAGATATTTTGCAATAACGGAAGTCTTGATGATGGCAAGGAAGAAGGAATGGGTAAAATGGGATCATGCCTGAGCAGTACTTAAGAGGTGACATCAAGCATATGTTTCTGCAAAGGCTGGGGAGTCCAGTTTACCAACCTGTAAGTGGGTACATTAGTTAAGAAAACAAGGCGACTGCCCACAGGTCTAAGAGCCGGGAGCAGGTGATGAGCATCTCCTGGGAATGGGGCTCTCGGCTGACTGCCAAAGCTGGCAACCTCTAAAGAGGAGGCTCCTCACCAGTCAGTGTGCTCTCCTGGGAGGGGAGAAGGTGAATCAGAGGCCAGCTACTGTTTTTCCATCTGGGCCTCTTTAGGGAATTGAACAGGGCCAGGATGCCTTTGGCTCCTGGGAACTGGGAAATCAAGATGCCAAACAAAGCTACACCCTCCCCACCTGTCTCTTCCAAAATGGCCCTTCTCCATGCAGTGCCAGGAATCAATTTTGCCTCTGACCTACCCTTCTCACCTCCAGAGTCGGGGATGAATGAAAGCAAGCAATGACCTCTCCAATCTCAGCTCAACAGTCACTTCCTTGGGGGAAGCCCAACCCTTGACTGTGTGTTTTAATGGTGGCACTTACAGAGGACTGACTGAGCCAGGCAGGGGACTCAGCAGGTCCTCTGAAAGCCAGATTGCCTGATATCCAACCTCCATCCTGTTTCTTTCTCCTTACATAACCTCATATGAGTTATTTTATCTAAACCTCAGTCTGCTCATCTGTAACATGGGGATAATAGTACCTACCTCATAGGGTTTTGTCCCACATGTGGATCAAATGAGTTATTACACATAAGTACCTAGAAAGCAGTCTACCTAGAATTGTCATCATCTTCCTTATAATACTGCTATGAAGCAGATACTAATATTACCTCTGCTTGGCAAATGGGAAAATCGAGGCACAGGGTGCTTAAGAAATTTGCCTACAATGGGAGGGCTAGTAAGTGCTCTAACTAAGCAGTCCAATGCCAGAGCCTGCCTCTGAATATTACTCTACATTCCCTCATGCAGGGCCCACAAACTTCCATTTAGTATCATTTAAGATAGCCCTGAAATTTGAGATTTATTCAGGCAACGCTCCATGAGGGTGGGGATTGTACCCGGTTCCACTCATACTGTCGAGGACTTAGCAGTGTATATGCTCAAAGAGTGAGTAAATGAACAAATCCATCCTTCCATCCATCTAAGCAACATGCTGGGCAGGTAAAAACCAAACATTTCTAAAGCTGACAACAATGAACAAGCTTGCAGTCACCTGGAGCAAGGATGTGCCAGCTCATCACAGGCCTCCTCCAGACCTTTGATGAGTGGTTACTTCACATTCTCTCTGCTCCCCCCAACCCCACCCATCGGCCCCCAACTTCCCCTACTTTTCTGGCCTCCCTTGTTTTTGTCTTAAGGCTGGGAAAATCTGAACAGGGGCGAGCTGCTAACTTTTCTCTAGAAAACAACTCTCCCTAGCTATTTGTCAACTTCTGTCATTCAAAGGGATACAACACAAATGTATATCTTTAATGAAATTCACAGTCAAGAAAAGTTGTCATCATCTAGTTATATCTGTTATGACATACATTTCATTTTGTTCAATACATAACAGAGAAGCTATTTAATCAAACAGAAGATTCCTGCTAAAATGACAGTCCTAGCGATGTCCAAACAAGCATTTATTATGCTATGCGAATCTGATCAGGATTGGATTGTTTTCAGCGGATTTTTTTTTTCTTTCCTCTTCCATTGAGAAAATAGCTTGGGGGGTGGGTGCAGAAAACCACACAAGACAATAGAGGTGGAGTGATGCTGAGTCAGTGGCGAGTGTGGGGACTTGAGCCCCACCCTTGAGTCTGTTGGGAGAAAGCAAAGAGAGACATCCCACCATCTGGAAGGTCATAAAAGTGTTTGCTAGGGCGAGAGGTTGTATCTTCCTTTTCCGCACCATGTAATTCCACACAAGAGAGGTACCAACCCAAACAGAATACACGGTGTAAGGAATGATGACATCTGTGCTTCTCAAGTGATACTTATCCTTGGATATATTTTGTTTGTCTTTACAATTTAATGAACACTTAGCTTCAATGAGAAAACCCATGTTACTGCAGAAGAATTTAGTGGGTTGTAGGGCCACAAAGCCCAAGGCCAAAAAGACAAAAGGAAAAAAAAAATGTAAGGGAAGTAGCTGAGTGCTTGGACTTTGGGCACCACAGATGGCATGAGTTTAAGGAAAAGAAAACAAAAGACACCAGTAATATTCAGAGGATGATAACTCTCTTCCTTCTGCTCCATTCAACACACAGTACCTGGAACAAAGTGGAATATCAACAAAGAATCATTGCCCGGATGGACAGAAGGATACATGAGTAGGTGAGTGGGTAGATGGATGGATGGATCCCCTACCAAAAGGAAAAGACTGATAAAAATGACTTTAATATATTATCCTGAGAGATGGTGGACCATTATCACACTTTTTCCTCCTTACTCTTGCTAAAGGTGTGTCCTGAGCCAAGTTAAAGCAGCTCTTTTATTAAAGAAAAAAAAAAAACCTCTTTACAAGACAGTTGGGGCCAGCCCGTGGCTAAAATACCTTCTTTTTCCTATGCCAGGTTAATTGGTCACCATGACAACAATGACAGATTGCCAAATAGCCCAAAACTTTATATTACTATGCTAATGTTCGAAGTAAATGAAGGATGGTTGAGACCAGTGGTGCTCATACTAGAAGGCTTGTCAAAACAAAGATTGCTGGATCTCTCTCTCAGAGTTTCTGATTCAGTAGGTTTGGGATAGGACCCAAGAATTCTCATTTCTAATTGTTAGTTTCCAGGTGATGCTGATGCTGCAGTACAGCAGAATCACTGATCTGGACAATCCCTAAGGTCCTCAGACTCTAACATCCTACAAGTCTATTCATGAGCTACCAAAACTGCTCTGAATTGAATGGACTTTGAAAAGGAGATCTAAAGCTATTTGAGGTATCATAAAGGTACACAACACTGATAAATTTAAGATCCAGAGACCTAATCATTTCAACCATCCTCACTATGTGTGTTTTTTAATCTTCAGAGGAGCAATTTTTTATTCCTGTGTTCGTTTTCGGAGAATTACGAATGTCTGTCAAAACATTTGAAAAAATGAATTCATTCATAATAAGACAATATACATATGACCTCAGTAGCCTGTAAGGAATTTCTGTGGGGTCCCCTAAGTCATTGCTTGGCTTCCAACAGGATTTACAAACCAGTCACCAAACGCATATCTGAAGTATGCCTAATTGACATCAAGGTGAGAGCCTCCAACATTTCTCTTTGGTGCTGCCCTCTTCCAGAGTCCCACTATCTTTAAAAGACTCTTGCCATGTTATCACGTCACACAGTACCCTGCCCGGCTCTTCCGTAGCTCTCGTCCTCCTAACGGTAGGTCTGCAGAGTGTCAAGGGGTGGGCATCCTCTTCCTTATAATCACTTTTCCTGTATACAAAGACTTAATAAAACACCCCCCCACACACACACATACACACACCCTGGGCTTCTCCTCTGGATGCGAAAGAGGTTGATTCCTTTAACCTTTCCACAAAGATCCTACTCGCCCTTCCTTTCATCATTTTCATTGATCATCTCTGGAACCTTCCCAAAATCCCTACCCTTTTCTTGTCCTCTACCTGGGGCTGGACAAGTCACTGGTCCTTTAATCTTTCACCATACTTCCATTAATACATCCTGAATCACGCGAGGTTTTTAATGACAGCCCTGCATTGCTGACACAACCATAAATGTGCAAGGAGAGGGACTGGACAAGTCCACATTCCTGAAGACAAATGAGATCTAGAGAACTTGCCTGAAGAGAAAAAGGACCAAGTTGGCAAGAGGGTACTTGAGCAGGACTCAAAAGATAGCCCCGGAATCACTTTGTTGAATGAAAATTTGGTCGCAGGGATGGCTGAGGCCTGCGAGTACTTGCAACTCAGAGCAATTCCACTAGCACTGGGTGTTGGCTTTTAAATGGCAATATCCAAATCAGAAAGGAAATGACAGTACATTCCAAGCAAAATTGCACACATCTAGACAGACTAAGAAAATAACAATAAAAGTACAAATTTATTCTGCATGTGTGATTGTGATTATCATTACATCAAGTTCCATATATGCCCAGCCAGAATAAATATTAACCCATTTTATAAATGACTTTATACTGCATTTCTGGATACAGCTCCACCCAAACCCAAAACAACACTGTTTCCATAGTAACCAACAGATTTCAAAGAAGGAAAAAGGAGGGGAAGACTTCAGAACGGATAGCAATCAAATAAAATGGCCAGCATCAACAAAATATGTCAGCATTATTTAAAACACATTTAAACCATTCTATAGTTTAATCTCTTTCCCAGAAAACCAGCTCCTCCTAAGTCACCTTCTTGTAATGTTGGTCTTCCCACAAAAAAAATAAGTGCAAAACTGTTTCCATTTTAATTGAAGGAAGAAGAAAATTTCTTGAGTCATTCCTGGGATTCAAATGGGAGTCTGATGAAGGAAATAACATCTACTGGGCGACTTAGCACACACTGAAATGCAGATTAATTACCAATTGGTAATTATGAAATCTTAACTGGGCTTTGATCACCATATTAGAGTATCTATTCTCTTGCTGAGAACATAATGAGGGGGAAAAGAAGCAAAAGCCAAAATTTAAAGCCAAAGAGCTAATGAGCAGAAAAGCTGCAGACCATCACCCACTGAAAGCCACATCCGTCAGTGGAACTTTCTCAAATATCAGTTCCCCCAAGTGGACTTTACACATGGATGATATGTAGTGGTTTACCCGCATCCCTGCAAGTTCTGCGGGTCTTATGCCTGTAGATAAACTCCAGGCAACCCCTGCGGGCAGCACCCGGTCTGCAGGACCGTACTGGCCTACGTGGGGTCATCTGTGAACTCCATAAAGTCACAGTCCTGGCCAATCTCTCTCTTTCAAAATAGGACAGATGAATAAAAATAAAATATTCATAAGAAGTGAAAATGGATATTTTGAGTCCCTGGCTCCTACCGTCCTTCAGAAAGAAGTTCTAAAGTTATTAATATCCCACATTCTAACTGTGTGACTGTGGGAAAGTTATTTAACCTTT
Source organism: Equus caballus (assembly GCF_041296265.1). NCBI lineage: Eukaryota > Metazoa > Chordata > Mammalia > Perissodactyla > Equidae > Equus > Equus caballus. Next base: position 30,093,113 of record NC_091699.1, on the reverse strand, counting down.
CTTTAACCTTCCCAAGGCTCAGTTTCCTCATCTATAAAACAGGAATAATAAAAGTATCTACTTTATAGGGATGTATCTTTATAACACATATAAAGAGCTTAGCAGAAAACCTAACACACAGCAAAGAGAACGGGTGTTACTACTGTTATTATTACTTATAAGTAACTCCTCTTTCTTAATGATTAGAGTAAAATCCTTATGGATTTTCCTTAGGAAACACTTCTCAACATTAGAGAGAGAAACACTGCTGAACAAATATCTTAAGAACAATTTCACTTGGAGATCTCATGAACTGCAACTGCTCCACAGATCAGCTCTTCTTGAATGGCATACTCCCCAAGGCAGACAAAACCGGGTTTGAAAGGCACTTACAGCCATGTGACCATGAGTTTGTCCCTTAAGCTTCCTTAGCCTCAGCTTCCTACCTCTTCAATTTAGCAATCAGAGTAACCACTCAAAGAATTGAGTCAAGGATCAAGTGGGAAAATTCCTGTACAGGATTTCACAAAGAATCTGTTACATTCAAACATTAAATATATGTCAGCCATGATTATTATTACATTTGTTTGCTCATACAAAACAGTGAGTCAACAACTATTTATTGAATGCTACTGTGTGCCAGGTGGTGTGTGATTAAAAAAATTGACATAATCTGTGCTCTCACGGAGTTTACAGCCCAAATGGGAATGTTTACATGAATAAACAGACACAACAATATATATAATTACAAACCCTGACAAGCAATATGAAGGAAAAGAACAGGAAGAAATGACTAAGGTTTATCACTGACAATAGTATGTCACATTTTCAAGATTTGTTCCCCACAATAATGCAAAAACGCTATATCCCACCAATAATCACCCAGACCACTAGTATGGAAGTTTGCAGCATACACCTTCTAGCTTTTTCCATACAGGACTCAATATTACTGCAGGGCCCTATTATTAGCCAAAACCACAGTAATGTTTCCCACTCTTTTGAACCCAGACAAAAAATAGGCTAAATTTATCTTTACGGCAGACATGCAAGGTGAAATATTAAAGTGATAGGGAGAAAAAAAGGTAAGAATGAGACAGTCCACCCATAAAGCCATAGTGTCCAAGACTCAACATGTTTTGTTCCTGTGCTGCTCTATGAATCATCAATAGCATAAGAATCCTAAGAACACAGCACACAGATGCAGCTCTATAAGGTTGCCAGGTGAACAAAACGAAGGGACCACGTTCTGATGACTCACAGTGGTTCCATCCGGCCAGGCCAAGAAAGACACCGCTGCATGACACCAGGTGACTCCCAAGTTTAAAGATTTATCTGGATTTGTTCAACAACCCTATTAGCAGAGTTTTCCCTTACTTCTTCCCACAGTTTGCCTAATGGTAAAAGACGCACAAAGGTAATTACATTTTACATTTTATTATGAAGTCAGTGAGTCACTGAAAGTGCATGCTAGAACTTACGTTTTATTGTTTTTCATTATGCGTTGTGTGCTTCATTGCCTTTAGGGTCATATTTTCATCGGGGGAGGCATCCTAAGTATAGAATACTTATTTTGTGGAGGACACACTTTTCTGTCAGGGTTTTTGTTTTTAATGCCACAGGATCACTCTCACTCCAGATTATTGGAATTCCTCCATTTAAGTGTGGTACATTATTCTTGTTAGGGAATAAAGATTTGGACTTTTGAGATACAATATGCAGAACTGTTCCCACCCAACATACACCCAAAACAAAATATACAAAAGGGACTGGCAAAAAAATGAAAAGATCAAGGGGGTCCAAGAGAATTCAGCAGAAGTTTAAAAATACCTTCCCATTTTTTCCTAGGTGAAATCAAATCAAATGCTTTCCCACTTTTTTTCTATGCCTCATTTTAAATTACATTCTCCAACCACTATTCTAGGTGTTGACTTCACTTGTTTTAATACATTCTATTTGGATATAGTGAAGTAAAGACAGCTGCCAAACTTGAGGTGAAACTTCTTCCTACTCCACCCAGAATTTGGGACTTTGAAACCAGCCCAGAACTCCAAAAGGAAGCCCAAGTCCAGAGAAGAAACAAGAAGGGTACAAAAGTTCACTGTTTTACCCATAACGAGGTATTTTATTAATTTTAATTATTTTAACACCTAAGGCAAATATGTGAGAAAAAATGTGTACCTGGCCATACTAGCTGTTTTTTCCCCCCAAAGTGAGAAGAGCGAGGAGAGGAATAATACATATAATCCCATTTTTTCAAATTCCCTAAGCCATTACTGTGTCCCACTTACAGAGTAGTCCCACCACATGCAGGCATTGCACTAAAATGTTCCCTCCATTAGTTCTCATGAAGACCCAACAAGCGGGGCTTTTTGGTGTTTCCATTTCACAGATGGGAAAACCAAGGCTCAGAGTGGCAAAGTAATTTATGAAAGGGTCAGACAGCTAATCAGTAATCAAGTCAAAATTTGAACCCAAAATCTGGCACCAGAGCCTGTGCTTGTAACCACTGTACAACAGTAGACAAATGTGGGTCTCCATTTTAGCTAACAGACTAACCCCCTCATACAGCTCATTTAATCTCACAAGATCTTCCTAAGGTATCTACTATCATATAATAGAGGAAGATGAGAAGAGATGAAACTGGAGTAACTTACCCAAGGACTGATAAGCAGTGGGACTAGGATTTGAAGTGAGATTCTGAACTTATGAGCCTTTAAACACACTCCAATACTATGTCCTTAAAATACTCGCTAAAAGTATACTTCGCTTTACCATTAGACGTGGTGGATGAGATAGACAGACAGGAAAAGAAACAACCAGGAGGGAGAAACCAAGGTTTCCCACTTGAGATCTTAGTCAAGATTATATCATAAGCCCTACCTCCAAGACTGTCAAAGGTTGTCCCAAAATTGTGAGTAGCAAAACTCTAAGGTAACAAAGTAGCACAGTGCCTCATTCGAGGCCTTATTCTACAATGAAATGGCAGTCATAGATACAACTGATGTATAACTGTCTACCACCAAATGAAAGAAAGAAAAAGAACAAAAGGTAACCAATCTAAGTGTCCAATATTTAATGTCCTGTCCAACAGGAAAATAGTTAAGCCAACTAACGTTGGAATCAACTGCAGAGCTAGGGAGGGTGGTATTTAAAACTATGTGTGAACATTTTTGGTCATCACAGTGACTGGGGTGTACCATGAATGCTATACACTGTGCTGCAGTGTATGGCACACACGAAAAGGACTGTTACGTCCCAAACAGTGATGGTGTCCCCATGGAGAAAAACAGCAATTAATAAGCTCCACATGGGTGAGAAACTGGTTCTGCTCATTGCAAGGAGATAGCATAGGCCCTAGCCCATAGAAGGCACCTAATAGATATGTATGCAATGAATAGATGGTCTATTCCACAGTCAACAAAAATGTTATAAATATGGTAGCATGAAGACAGTTATGTTAGAGAAAGAAAGTAGGATACAAAGTTATAAACAGAAGATGATTGCAACTATATATTTATTTAAATTCTGCATCCAGAAAAGACTAGAAGGAAATATACTAAAATGTCCTTTATTATCGTTTCACAACAATGAGAGAATTAGTGATTTTCCCCATCTATTGCTTAAGTAGGGTGCCATTTATGATGAAAGAGTAAAACATTTTAATCATATTTAATTGGCCAAAGAGACCTGGAATAGAAAAATATTGCAGTAGAACCACTCCTGAATGAATGTGTTCAAGAAAAGAGTGTGAGAGAGTTTCTGAAGAAAGATAAATTAAGGCTGTCATCTGGGTATTTCTAGACAGATTTTTCACCCTCACCTGCAAATTCAGAGTACTCCAAACTAAAGTCAATAGTTCACAGCTCCTGCCCACCAAAGTCTTTCTCATGGAGTTTCCCACCTCTAGTAAGCACCCTGCCACACACTGCCAGGCAAGCTTAAAGTCTGAAGTCTCATTTTCTCTTCTCCATCTCATGCCTCCCACCTCTAGGCATTCCCCATATTTTCCCAGCCTTTGCTACAACCTCCCTATCATCTGTCCCTACTTGCCTTCTATTCCCAATAACATCACTCTAACTCAAGATCTTTCCTCTCCCCTGTAAGCTGCCACCACGTCCTACACTAGTAAAGGGTAGTCTGTTTCCTATCATGTGTAAGCAACACCCAACATTTTTCTTAAGCTGGCTAAGATGATTAAACCCCACTATTAAAATTCAAAGGAATTAGAAGCTATAATTTTTTTTTAAAGTATAAAAACTAAGTTTGGTCTCAAATATGGCAATGGAGGGAAGGAGAAGGATGGTAAATGTCTAGGCAAGAGGAAGGAACGTTCTGGAAGCACAAATCAAATGAGGCCTAAAAGAGCAGAAGTGTCATTGTAAACATTCAAAATCTTGCACTGGGGGCTAGCCCAGTGGCATAGTGGTTAAGTTTGCACACACTGCTTCGGTGGCCCAGGGTTCACAGGTTCGGATCCTGGATACGGACCTGGCACCACTCGTCAAGCCATGCTGTGGTGGCATCCCATGTAAAATAGAGGAAGATGGGCACAGGTGTTAGCTCAGCAACAATCTTCCTCAGCAAAAAGAGGAAGATGGGTAACAGACATTAGCTCAGGGTCAATCTTCCTCACACACACACAGACACACACACACAAAATCTTGCATTGTATGCAAGCATAAATTTTGCCATTTACAATGTGAAAGTGATGTCTTTTCCCAACAAAATCTTCCAGGAAAAAGTGCCTCTTCATGGAGGTATGCTTGAGTAACTTATTCTATGATTTAGCATGATCCAGACTACTCTTATGCAGGCCTAATGGTGTGCACATGATAGTCTGAGACTTACTGGTCTATGTGACAAAACAGAAGATAACTTTTTAAAAAAAATAGATTATCTGCTCGCATTCGATGTCAAACATCACTAGTTTGTTAACTGTGACTCTTCAACTACGTGTGCCAGTATGGCATACACAGAATGAAAATGAGTGAATGTGGTTTTTCTCATAATCAGATTAAAATTCATGAGGCAATATTGATTGCTATACTGTATTTACAGTAGATGGAATGAATTAACTTGAAAAGCATTCTGTCTCATTTTGTCTTTTTTTCTAAAAAAATTAGTCGTTTTTTTTCAGCTTGAGCAATGTTTGAACCCCTTTTGAAGGAAAAGAATTTCTGGAAGATTTCTGATTTTAGAAATGTGGAATTGATGTATTCTATAATAGTGTTGTCCAACAGAAATACAAAGCAAGTGACATACATAATTTTTAACTTTCTACTAGCCATATTAAAGATAAAAAGAGGGGCTGGCCTGGTGGCATCGTGGTTAAGTTTGTGCGCTCCACTTTGGCAGCACAGGGTTCGCGGGTTTGGATCCCAGGTGCAGACCTACACATCACTCATTCAAGCCATGCTGTGGTGGCATCCCACATACAAAATAGAGGAAGACTGGCACAGATGTTAGCTCAGTGATAATCTTCCTCAAGCAAAAAGAGGAAGACTGGCAACAGACATTAGCTCAGGGCCAGTCTTCCTCACTAAAAAATAATAATAAAAGGAAACAGATAAAATTAATTTTAATGATACAGTTTATTTAACCTTATATATCCAGAATCTTATCACTTCAACATGTAATCAATGTCTTTAAAATCCACTGTGTATTTCACACTTAGCCCGTCTCAATTCAGACTAGCTACAACCACATCTCCTGTGCCCAGTAGCCACAGATGGCTAGTGCTAGGTATTGGAAAGTATAATTCTAGAATATCTCATTGCCATGTCCCGTGGAAAAGATATTTCTGAAAGAAACTCTTCTCCAATTCTGTTTTAGAAAATTATCAGTATCGTCTGGGTTGGCTGTATGGTTTTCTACAGGGAAGGTCTTTACCAGAGCTACACGGGAGTTCTAAAGAATTCCTATATAATATACGTCTTTTACCTCCAAAACTATAATTACCTCCTTAAATTCCAGACAAAATTAACACTCATAAATCGTTTTTTTATGTTTGTTTTTAACTTAAGGTTCCTGTCCTTCAGTCTTATTCACAGTTTAATAATAAATGATTAGGTCTATGATATTTCCTGGGAACCTACAGCTTGAAGAATCTGTTTCATTAAGGAATTACTCAGTCTGAAGGAAATTTATTGACACATCTTATTTTCCCTCCTGCTCTTCGTAAGTGACACCTATGATTTTCAAAGTCAAACGGCTAAAGATGAGGGCCTTTATGTATCACCAGAGCCTTGAGCTAGCGCTCTGTCTTCAGCTTCCCCTGGCTACTTTCCACCGTCTTTCTTCCTGCAACGATAGGTGCACTATGAGGGTGAGACAGAGCACCCTCCAGAGGATCCATCAGAAACAGCATAAAATGCAGCATTCCCCTCCCGACCAACTATCAAGCATCAAAGTTCAAGGTGCTGGACACATCCCAGTCTAGCCAGATCCTCAAACTCTTATTTCCATAGAATTCTTGTGTTTCCAAGTATGCTTCTCATGAGCTCCCAGAAAATGTAAAAGTCTCAGAATGAAATGCAATTGAAGCATCATAAAATGAAAAGTCTGGGAATTGTGTGTAGGCTGCCATGACTTGGCTCATTATTCTCATTTCTTTAATAAAATATATTTTAAAATAACTCTCCATTCATATGTTTATAGTACAAAGTAAAAATATAACATTTGATTCAAATAATTACATAGGTAACCCTCAACAAGAACAATTCTGAAAAGTAGAAAACCATACTACAAAAAATGAAGGAAACATTTCTAACCCCCTAATACTATTTCTCTTGCAATATTGAGTCTCGCATTCATAATGCTGATTTGAATATCAGTACTACATTCAACTCAGGTAACCACGACACCTCCAAAATAGACACAAGTCATAAATACGACTGAAATCCTGTCAGATTATTCAAGTGACATTGGAAAAGAATATTACAAGGTAATTTTTAATATTGAAGATTTGTATCCATACATAAAGTACCAACTGAAATAGATCTTCAGAATGAAATTTCCTAAAATGATTAAAGTAAAATGTGAAACCTCACAGTTTATACAAGACAAGAAACATTTGGCTGCAAATGGTTTTATAATTTTGCTAATTAAAAATTATCCCATTTTCACTTTGGATTCATCATGTAACAGAAACAGGAATAACCTTACCATGCCAGAAACACAAGCAAATGATTAAAGTTCTACTCTCAAAAAAATCTTTAAAAGTTGGCAAAACATTTCATTAGGCTACAAATCAAAATCCGTCTGTCCTTGACATCTCTTTAATGTCTTCCAGATTCCAAATCTACTCTTTTAATCACTCACTGAATCACTCAAAAATTAAAATACGTGAAAATACCACTCACTTTGGACCTCTAGAAAAGTCCCCTGATAACCTTCAGGCCCCTCCATATGAGCAATGGATCCATAATGCCGTCAACTGATTTACGTAAAGTATTCAATAAATTCCACAATGAGAAAAACATAATATTCCCAGAATCACGTCTTCATCAATAAATCTGCTACATGTGAAGAATATAAATAAATACTAAAAAGAGGCCACCGTGAACTCGCTCTCCTGAAGTTTGCCAAGTGGAAATGGGTACAACTCTGATTAAAAATAAAATCATTTTCAAGCTTCCAAGGTGTTACCAACAAAATATGCTTAAAAAAAGAAGAATACGAGTGGCAAGGAGGTTGACTGATGAACATGTATTTCTCTGTAAAGCTAATGAAGGCAATGTTTACAGCGCATGCTTATTTATTTACACTTCTCTTCCCTGAGTCCTCCATGTGCCATGGGAGTCAGTGTGTGCTAATGGCACCGAAAACCAGAGAACCTTCCAACTGCAAGTTACAGCAGTCACTGTGTCAGTGGAAACAATGAATCACAGACATTCAACCTGGGATGAGTTGTGGCAGCACCTTACATGTGTCACCAACGTGTCATGTGACATGGTTGTTGCCATGGTGAGGCGCCATGTTCAGGAAATGTGTTAAGTCTCATAGAAGGCACCCAGCCATCCCCCAAGTTACCCATGCCCATGAATGTATTTTGAAATCTCTCTACTGCTGATAACATTGTGATTGGCTTCCTCTCTGGGAATCTTGTTGGAAGCAGAGGGGAGGAAAGTCACTTGGGGAAAGCTAAAAAAAATGAAGTCTACCATCCCCAGTCTTTGTATGTGTGGGCTCCAATGCATTGAGCATAGCAGTATCTTTAAAAAAAATTAGTTTGAATTGTTTCAATGGAATAAAAGTGGACCATCTCAAAAAAGAAAGACAATTTTATGTTACTGGTACAATTTCCATGCGTTCAAAGAAAAGGTAAAGCCAAAGAGTCCAAAAACTACACAATTTCTTAGGCAGAATAAGTTATATGGATAAGGATATATGGACAAATAATCCTCATCATGTTTGCCAAAAGATTGTCCTCTTGAGCTTTTCTTACCAGAGTCTCCAACTTCATCCTAGCTCTGCTTTCGTCATCTGAAGCTCAGAATGAAAAGGTCACAATCATTAGGATTAAATGATCGACTACAACTTAAGGACTGAGCAGCGTATCTGGTGTGTGGTAGGTACACAATAAGCTGCTCCTACAGTCACTACAATCCTAGTGATGACTATTACTTCTACGCAGCTCCCTGGCTCAGAACAAAGAGAAGCCTATTCCAGCATAGTGAGTTTCAGGGGAAGATTTACGATTCTTTAGCAATGGTTTCTTTATGTGCCAGCTTCCCACATTTGGAATTTAAGAAGTGGGTTAAGAAAAGTCAAGATGTTTCCCTTTCCAAATGATAATGACAATTTTGTCAAAAAGAGGCACCTTTGCACGAATTATATATAAATGTAGACACACGCAAAAATTCTGTCTCTGTGGCTATTGGTGCTGTGAGAAACCACCGAGATAGTTCCAGGACACCTAAAACCAAACAAGAGAGGGACAGCTGAAGGAGCAAGAGATTTTTAGCCTGGAGAAGACTCAAGAAGAAACTGTTCCCTTTCTGAAAATATTCAACGGATTGTCATGCAGGAGAGATGAGTTCTGCAGAATCCCAAGGTAACAAACTAAATTATTAAGGGGGAAGCCTGTGAGTGGTAGATTTCAGTTGAGTGTGAGAAAGAACTTCCTAGCCTTAAGGGTTGGTCAGAGATAAAATGGACTTCCTCAAGGACTGAAGGCTACCATCCCAGAGTTATTCAAATAGTCTGACTGTTCCTGTAGCGGCAATACAGCCTCGAAGATTTAGGCACAAGATGCATGGGGACAGCAATAGGCTTCACTATTCCTTTCAACATTAAATCTCTAGGAGTCTTTGAATGTGCATGATGTATATTGCTAAGATACACAGATACACATATACGGATATACATAAAAAATCATATCCTGGGACATTCTAGAAATAATGGAAATTTGCTGTAATTATCTCAAACCACATTTATTTAGGGCATACTTTAGGGCTAATAGCTAGATATATTATTTACAGAAAACTTACTATGTGCCAACTCTTTTGCAATGCTTTACGTATATTAACTCATTTAATCGCACAATCAGCTATGCATTAGGCACTATTATTATTCACATTTTAAAGGTGAGGAAACTGAGGCACAGAGCAATATGACTTACTCAAGATTATCCTGTTAGTAACTGGCAGAGCCAGGTTTCAAATAAGTTGTCTGGCTAACATCCTGTGTTCTTAATCACCACATTTAGCTGTTTGTTACACATTAAAGGTTCTACTCTTGGCCCTGGATCCTAGAATGTGTTTATTTTTCATTTAACAACAACCAAAAGATAAACTAACTATTTGCAAGGCTTTCAACATAATTCTACCTTTGTTGTATTCTCTCTCCCACTTCCTATCTTTTTTTATTACGATGGATATTTATGTGAAAACATATTTGCTTCTTAGCGGTTTATCCTTTCTAGATATTTATTCCCCAACTGCAATAACAATACTTTGGTTCATAAATTATGGTGTGCCGACAATCAGAAACTCTTTCTCCTTCATGTCCCGGTCAGTTTTATCATGATAGTTGATAAAGAAATACTCCTCTAGATTATTCTCTTGTACCTTCTTGAAAAATATCCTTTCCACCTCCCTTTCTTGGTCAGACTTCCACCATCCTTTCCTACAAGGATGTCTTAAGAATTGTGTACACACCTTCTACTTCACACATTTTCTCTTACTCCAGACTGTGTTACCCCTTGGCCTCCATTTTATGAAAATGCCCCACGCCACAAATTCGCTCTTCCCCATTTTTCTCTGTGCCTTGACTCCCCCACCCCCACTTGTTTACAAGGTGAAAGATTAAAATTTTCAGCAAAAGGGGAGAGAGGACTGTGATTTAAGGCATCCTCTCTCGAGAATGCTCACTCATTTTTGATCATTCCTGTCCTCCAGAGACTTCTTTAGAGAAAAATCCAATGATGCGCATTATGTGTCTCCTGGTCTCTGCTCTTCTCTTATGATAAAATACAGGACATGCAGATGAAATAATTGTGTCTAAGAATGTGTTTGCTGTGTCCAAGACCACTTGAACAAGAATTCTTAATATTTTTCTTTAAAGCTGTCGATTTTATTAAATGCTGTACTTAATATTATCTGAAAAACCAGACTTGATGCACTAATATTTTTGCTACATATTTAATATATAATATCTGTATTAAAGATAACACCTAACTCTTTAATTTTCAAAAATGTTCATTTGTGTCTCCTAGAAAATTAATCTTAAATTCCCCTGGTGAGATACACGACACATTTCAGAAAACATTGGTATTGAACAGAATATAGATCTTACGTCATTTTCAAAGTCTACTTTTCTTGTCTGAGTTGTTTTCCCTTTCACTTCATCTTTTACCGCAGCCTCACTTTTACTTCTTGTTTATATTTCTCTTGTTTGAAACAAAGGAGAGAGGGAGGCTCACCAAATTTCACTCTAAATCGGTAAATAATCCAATCACACAGAACAGCCTCTCTCAAGCCAAGATTTGCACATAAAGATGACATTGTTATTTCATCAGAAACTGAAGAGCAAATGATGGAGCTGAAGCGTCACAGAGCTAGAACAAAGAACTGAGTCCTCACCATCACTTTGTGCTGTGTCTTCCCTAGATCAGGGCTCAGCAAACTACAGGCCCTCAGGCCACACCAAACTTGCTGCCCATGAGCTAAGAATAGTTTTTATACTCTTAAAGGGTTGGGAAAAACTTAAAATACTACTACTACTTTATGACACATGGAAATTATACCAAATGCAAATTTCAGCGTCTGTTAATAAACTCGATTAGAAACATAGCCACACCCATTCGTTTATGTATCTTCTATGGGCTGCTTTCACACGACAACGGAGGTGAGCAGTTGTAACAGACCAGGCAGCCTGCAAAGCCTAAAACATTTACTATCAGGCTTAGGAAAAGTTTCTTGATCCCTGATATCGATAGAGAAGTTAGATTATCCTTTACCATCACACACATACACAAAGACATGTTTTTTCATTACAAAAGTTTTCCAAAAAACATAGTAGCAGAAAGAAGAGCATACGGACTCTCCAAGAATTCAGCCCCAGGACCAGAGAGAAAGCTCTTTTCTGTAACTGGGGTGCTGCTTGAAACCCAGACACACACCAATCTGTACCAAGCGGGCCTCACATTCCACCACCCAAGTTTTAGTTCCTCTAATTTCTCATGCAATTCTGATGACTATTAACCATCCTGAGTAAACTATCTTGATACCTTTTTAGGAGCAACATTATTAACAATTAAAAAGCTGCCACCACACATGCACAATAACTTTCTTGTATTTTAATATGCATATCCATAGTCTGATTATAACAGCGTGGAGAGATTGACAGGAAATGACTGAGTGTAATGGCTCCAAAGGAGACACTACATTGATCAGTAAATAATACACGTTTTTTGAAACTGTCTAACTGCATATTTACACTTGTCAACTCTCATACACTTCAGTGACAGAATTCATTTTCAAACATCTAGGTAAAAAACTAATACTGAGTTTTAAAATGCTTTTAATCATTACAAAAAAACACGTCTAGGATATATAAAGTTTAAATTGTAGCCACCAAATAGTGCCACCTGGAGCATTAATTGCTACATCCTTAATATTCCCAGTTATGTCAGGTATTTGCAAATGTCTCAAAAAGGTTAAAATATAGCTGCAAGTAACATATATCTAGTGCTTACCCGGTGCCAAGTACTGTATTAAGGACTTTTCACCGCCAACAAGGTAAAGGTGACCATTGTCCCTTTTTGGCAGATGAAGATACTGAGGCTTGGAGAGGACACATGACTTGGTCAAGGTAACGCTATTAGTGAGACCTGGGCTAGGACTTCAAGCTATGTAACTTCAGAGACCACGCTCTCCTTAACCAAGCCCCAGGCCTGTGCCTGGGTGTGGGAGGGAAATCTGTAATTAACATGCCTCCCAGGCAGCCCTTGGATCACACTCTGAAAAAGATGACCCCAAGGACTTGGAGGTAGAGAAGAAAGTCCGAGGGCCCTGGGTTCAGGTCCCCTCTACACCCCTCCAAACACTGCTCACACCAACCAGTAGACTAGACAATGAGCTAGATAAGTCCCTCAACCCTTCATATATTGTTTTTTTAATTATAAAAGTGGTCAAATACATAAAGTAGAGAAAATAGTATAACGAACCCCATATACCCATTCCCCAGATTCCAGAATATCAAGATTCTGCTCCATCTTTTCTCTTCTGAAGATTTGTAAAGGAAATTACAGATGGCATGCCATTTCACCCTTACACAATCCCATATGGCACTCTAAAGAATACGGAGAGAAAAATCCCTTTAATAATAACTGAATACACATGTAAAAAAATTCCAGAGCATACCTGAACCAGCTTCCTGGCCATCTAGCCTGAAAGTCCATCCTGGATGGGCAGGAGGCCCTGCAGTCCATAGCAAAGGGGCCTAAATAACCTGACAACGTGGCAGAGCTCGATCTTCCCACTGCCTGGCTCTCACCCTCAGCGCAAAGGCCCAGGAGCCAAGGTTTGCGCTTCCTGCACCCATCCTCTGGAGCAGCTGGTCTGTTCTGTGGTCTGTTCATACTGTATCAAGGAAGAACACTCATCTGCTCAGATGTTAGGGACTCCGTGAGCTTCCACCACCAGGAGCATCTTTACTTTAGAAGAGGATGGAAGGACGTATGCAATGCTAAGCCCAACCGCATGATTCTGGGAGTTTTAGATTGACGAAGAGGCCAGTAAGTAAGGAATGTTTTCGAAAAATTTTTTGGAAGAAGTTATTCCCTTTTTTATCACTGGTTCTATAAAAATCCTGTCTGTGGATTAAGCTACAATTTTAAATGAGTTGGATTCCACTTCTTCCATAAAGACAGCTATAAGATACAAAATTTTCCCTACCAAAATCAAACAAAAAGCCTTAAAGAACCATGGAATCTATTCAAAGATGAGAAGGTAGCATGCCCTCGTGGTTAAGACACACGCTTTGAAATTGGCCCAACTTGAGGTAAACCTCACTTGTAAAACTCGCTGTGTGATCTTGAGCAGGTGACTTAGGCACGAAGCTTCTGTTTCTCAACAATAAAACCAAGATAATAATAATCCCTAGAACACAAAGATGCTGTTAGGATTAAATGAGATAACTAATGTGATATCCAAACCACCGTAGGAAAAATAAATGCCTAACAAATGGCTGCTAGAATTATGTTACCAATATTACCAAGATCACAAAGAACACAAGGAGAGATGAAAAAGATTTTATCTCATGAGCCTATTTCAGTCAATTGGCTGGAGCTACATAGAACACTGTAGAAAAAATCCGAAAGCCACCATCAGAACAGACCATGATGGGGCTCACTGATTTTGTCATCCTTGACAAGGCCAACCATATCGTCCTATGAACATGGGCCAAGAGGTTAACAATTCACATGTTCACCCACAATCACTTTCCAAAACTCTAGTTACCATAACCAACACAAATAATCAAATAATATGTTGAAATGAAATTAAAACATACGCTGGCTAAATGGTGCTTAAATGCGTTAACTGCTCATGTTTCCCTAAGAAGGAATTAAAACGATGGCAATTCTCAACAGGGGAGCTCAGCAGCCTACATACAGAGTGAATGGAAATTTCCTTCTCTTAGCCTCTGTGCATTACTTGAAGCAAGTTAACAGAAAATAGAATATTTTCAAAAACAACATGCAATGTAGTTTAAGTTCCTAGAATTTTACATCACGGAAGATATCATTTGAAATATAATAGCTGAATGCCTTCCTCCCTGGTACAGCTTGCTTCAGTATATTGATAAAAACCAAGATTAATATGCAAAAGGAAATTGCAAGAAACTTCCCTGCACCGGTCAGCACCTGGTACATGTGTGTGCCCCTCCCTTTGAGAAAGAAACTGTACTCGGAGAGCGAAAGTCTGCCTTTACTTCTCACCCCGCCACTTCCTTGCTATGTCTGAGCCTCAGTTGATGCACAGGTAACAAGAGGGCGAGAATAGTCTCTTTCTTGTCTTTCCCAAAGTTATAGAAATTGAAAAAAAGAAACTCCACAAAAGTATAATGTTTTACACACATAACACCAAAACCAACTGAAGGGTAGAAAATAAACTATCTAACAAACCATACAAATATGGCGTACACATGATGTCAAAAGTCCAACTGTTACACAACCAGATAATTGCCAGAATGGCGTGTGAGATTCTCTCATTAATATAATAAACATGTACTTTTATCCACTGGGTGCCAGATATTGGGGAAAGTATTGGGTATACCAAGAAAAACTAGAAAGACTGGTCAAAAGTCACTTGCTTGGCATTATTTTGCCCATACCCATGGAAGTAGTGAATTTGTAAGTGTGCCTACAAGAATTTAAGTGCAATAACTCTGAGGCCACATCCACACTCAGCAGAAGAGAGAATGTGATCAATTAGTGATGTCTGCCAGGGGCACAGGAATGGGTAAGAGTGGAGGGAATGTAAGATCAAAAGTGTCTCAAAAATCTTTGCCACCTTTGATTTGGGCAAAGGGCTGGATGCTTTGGGTAGATATTGTGAGAACAAAAACCTGCCCAATACATTAAAAGTTTACTGTGAATTTGTATGTCCAGAAAAATGCGTGTATAATCCCATAAGGGGCTTCAAGAGGAATGGAAAATATCTGCAATATAAATGCAGATTACCTTTATTACAAAATTGGATCATATTCTCATTCCTAGACTAATTTCCTATATCATAAAACCTATATTCAATTTTATAAATAGCATACACCAAGAATCATAAATTCAGTTAATGCAGAAATTTAACAGAATTTTTTTAATAAAAGTAAGAAAAGCCTGTTTTAGAGCAAGTATCTGAAAGGACAGAAAGGGTTCTTTCTTTGAAGATATGTTTTTCCCTCTGACTCTACCTCCTTGGGGACATAACTAGAGAAGAAATAAATTTCACAGCTAATATATATGAAGTAACGCGTTTAACATTATCCAATGAATTTATATCTACCTACACCATATAAATTTATCTCACATAAACTGTCACCTCCAACAGAATTCATTAAAACAATGTTATAGCTTCTGAATTAAACGCAATCTTCTAATTGGAATTTAATCTTACAATAGTAGTTGGTGGATTTTCTTTTTTAATTGACAAATGGAATAATTCATTAGTTTGTCTTACAGTTCTGTCTGAGGAATTTAAAAGTAAATTTGACATAGGGATTGGCTGTGAGGTTTTGAGGGGGGGTGGCTGGAGGTTCTTTCATCATCTTCAGAACTCCTCCTGCTGCTTATGGGTGGGAAAAGGATGGACACGCTCGCTCTCACCATCCTCAATTACTACATTACTAATATATTCCATTACCTCCACGTAAATGTCATGTTAATTTCTGATCCTCATCAAGCCAGACAATGGTTTCCACCTTGGCCCCTAGCCAATTAGCTATGTGGAAAATATTCAGCCAATTACATTATTTCTATTAGGTTAGGGACTGGAGAGAAAGGCAAAATAAACGCCTTGAAAATACTTCGGAGATAAAATGTAAGTTGACACTGTCTTCGCATGCTGGAGCCCAAGTTATACAATCTGATAGGCAGCTGCCAGCACTCATAACTGCTTATTAAATCTAGCCTCTCTTTATGGCGTGAGTGAAGATCTGTATTTTTACCAATATTAGGTTCACTGTGTTATGAAAGAGACCAAAATACTTAAGATCATTCGCTCCAGCTTATAAAACGTATTATGTAGTTTATTAAATTGTTAAAATTACTTTTCAAAGTCAAAATTCCAGGGACTAGAAGTTGAAGCACAACAAAGTCGCTCGGCCCTCTGACGGGTTCCAGCACAACGCAGCCCAGAAGGGGAGCCCATCGGCCGGCTTTCCTGACCCAAAACACCTGCTCCCTGCCCCCACCTCTTCCAGGAAGCTGCACCACCACCACCACCCCACCACCCCACCTCAAAACCGAGGACAAAAAAGTGCATTCTCGACTTTCACAAAAAAGCAAGGAACTCGCAGCCAAAAAGTAGCCAAGTCTTGAAAAGAATTATACTCCCTGTTTCGACCTCTTCCTAGTAGGTTGAAAGCTAGGAGTCTGATTATGAGAGAGATCAAAAGAGGAACTGTGGGCAAATAAGGAAAAACAATTGGTGACCAAAAAAATTTCACATGATGCTTACACTCTTACACCAGATCCACCAGCAAGGAGCAATTTATTGGTAAGGAGAGAGCAATGCCAAGGCCAAGACTGACAAACAAGCCAGCATATTCACCATCTATAGTCAACTCTGCTCAGGAAAACTCTATGCAAATCCAGACTGTTATTATCACATTTATTAATAACACTGTGGCTAACTGCCTATTAAATATGCAGCAGACTTAGCCGCTCTTCACTCCTGGAGTCTCGTGATGTGCATCAGATAGGCACCGATATCAACTAAAGCTTCACACCCGGGAAACAGGGGCCAAGCCTGATGCCCCGCTGGCGAACGGTGGCACTGAAGAACCACATCACTACAGAGAGGGCTCACTCAGCACTTCTTTCTCTGGAACCTGCCCCTAAGTTAATTTATTCTGCAGGCATGGTTATCACCAACATAAACTGAGAACATTACCCATTTTCTGACCTTAAAAACTTGCCATAATCATCTATTGTGGAAACCTTTTCTCGTACGGTTTCAGTTCTTTGCATTTGAGAGAAGCGATTTGCTTTTCTAGCTGCCTACCCCTGTGACTGTGACCCTGTTCTACCATGAGGACACTTACCGTGAAACATTTCACTTCGAATTAGAGTTTACTGCAAGTCTAAAGACTCCAAACTATCAGCTGTAACAATTAATTGGCACTTCTTTTGGTTACTCAATAAACTGTAAAGTTCTAAAAACCATAGGACTGTGAATACATTTTTGACAATGGAAGGACTAACTAGCTATCAGATACATAATGCACAGAAAATCAGGTTATTGCATCATGGAGGAAGAGAATTAGTCCTCTGAGCAAACCTTTGAGGTGTGCTTTGAGGAAAAACAGGGAGGATAGAAAATCAGAACACACGTTACAGCCCATCAGATTTTAGGGACCTCTACTTGCTAGAAAAATATAGTAAAGAGAAGTTTGTTGATTTATTTTTAAAGATTGGCACCTGAGCTAACACCTGTTGCCAATCTTCTTTTTTTTCCTTCTTCTTCTTCTCCCCAAAGCTCCCCAGTACATAGTTGTATATTCTAGTTGTAGGTCCTTCTGGTTGTGCTATGTGGGACGCCACCTCAGCATGGCCTGACGAGTGGTGCCATGTCTGTGCCCAGGATCTGAACCGGCGAAACCCTAGGCTGCTGAAGCAGAGCACGCAAACTTAACCACTGAGCCACGGGGCCAGGCCCAGGGGGTTTACTATGATCTGACAAATACAAAGCATTTCCTTATTTATAAAAAACTGATATTCAATTGGGCCTAACTATATTTTATCAATTTACAAGAGAGATCATTTTCATTATAGTTCTTCAGATTGATTTTTTGAATAGCAGGCATTACTCAATTGAAATTAATGAATAAAATGAACCTAGTCTTCAATAAGTCCATTCATGTGGTTTTGTTAAATTTCATACATCAATTTTATGATAGTGAGATTGAGTCAGACTCAATACTGAAGACAGAGATGACAGGTAACCTCAAACCTGAGTTTGTTGCTATTTCAGTATCTTCAGAATTCCAACCACTTCTATGAATTCTCATGTGTATATGAGACAGAACTAGGCTTTGTTCTCAACTCTACCTGGATCCCCAAAGATACAATTTTTCATAATGCATGCTATCTGCTCACTAACCTACAGACCATTCACAAAAGTCTATCACAGGTGTGTAGCAATGGAAAACCTCAGAAGAACTTCACAGGCGAGAGATCCAAAGGATTTGTCAAGGTGGCCCAGGAAGATGATCCAAGACCTTTAACAGCTCTAAAATCCCACAACTCCATTAACCATTTCTTTTCACTGTGGACATCCCTGCTTTACGTGTTCCTATTTACTATTTCCCATATTTCTTGCCAATGAAAGAAAGAATATGGTAAGTAAGGTAGAAGACTTTGTTTTTCCTCTGTCTAAGGTTACAGCAGAACGGAATGCAAAGTACAAGTAGTCAGGTATAACATACTAGCCTGGGTGGAAATGAATTTCAGAGCCCACAGGCACTGAGGATCATCTGGTATCTACTATTTGGGGTAGTTGCTTAACCATGGCTCCTTTTTTTTTTCTAATCTGTGAATTGGGTAGGCCAAAATGGCCGCTAGTTGTAAAATCTTTAAAAATCTGGCCCAAATAGCTGAATGTATAACAGTGTCTTATAGAGACACTTGTCAACAAAAAAAGTTTACTAAGCTGCATGGGCAGGGTTTCTCCATCTCTGTAATTGAAATAAACTGGAAAGAATCATTATTGAGGACAAAAGAAGTAGGCTCAGTTCTGACCAAACCCAGGGACTTAAACATCTCAACTAGACTCTACGGGCATCAGCTGCTCCACTTATAAACCAAGGGGATTTAAATAGACCACTTCTAGGCTCTTGTTAGCACTAACAAATGGGACACTCTAACCTACCTGTTTTAATTTAAATATAGGAAATCAAAACAGAGACTAACTTGCCCCATGTCAGGTAACTATTAGGTCTCCTAATTTCCAATAAATTGCTCTTTCTCTTTCACTACATTTCCCATCATTACGTAGAATCTGTTTCAAGTACAACACCACTAAGACAAACAAGATGAGCTTATGCCAGCGTCACTGAATACAAAACCTGAAACAAAATGGTTCCCCATAAAGTTGACCTCATTCTATGACAAAGTTACCATTGAATGATGTCAGAGTTTTTACCCAAAACACCTGGCTTCAACCCCTTATTGTCTCTGATAAAGGCAGGTCATAACTGTTCACTCATTACTACCAGGGAGCCATCGATCTCTGAGGAACATGACAGATGCCATCAAATGTGGAACACAAAGGTAACAGAAAGAGATCATCATGTCCCTTCTAACCTCCCCGTAAAAATTACAATGAATAACCTGACAAGGAGAACAATGATGGAAAAAAATATCCATAAGTCTTTCTGAAAATCTTTGAGAGTCTGAAGTAGCTGTCTCAAGAGCCCTAATCATGTGGAAGGCCTGGGACAGGACCTTCTCAATGAACAAATCAGACTTAAGTTCCCTCCAAAATTCAAGATGAGGTCATTATAGTTTTATTTCACGGTGGTTCATTGTATTGCCGAGTTGTAATGGGACCTAAAAAGCAATTACTCTTTCAATTGTGCATGTGGCTTATAATTTAGATAGTCCATCCTTCAGAGTATGATTAAAAGAAACATGCAAACAAAAAAAGTTCTCCTGTGTCCTATTAGGCCTTGCATAAATCCTCAGATCATTGCAGGAGTTATCCAAAAAGGTTATACCAGAAAACAATGACAGAGTTGTCCCTTCTTTCGAAATGAGACTCTCTCATCCTCCGTGCGCAACTGTTCTGATGAACTCAGGACTTTCATCAATTTCCTGCACCGTGTAGGACCCCTGCAGCTGACTTTTGTGAATTTTCAGATGAATAATCATAAACGTTCACTCACCCTTTTGGCCAGCAGGCATCACATCCACCCGTTCATGGTTGACAGCAAATCTGAGAAGGGATCGAAGCCCTCACCATGGCCCAAATGTTTCGTTTGGAAACTGGAATTGTCAGCAAAAGCTCCTGGGACACTGCAATACACAAATATTTTTTACACATAACTAAGATGTAACTTCTAAAACCACCACTTCCTTAAACTTGAAAACAGCAAGACAGACATAGAATCTAGAGGTAGGGGAAAACACCTTCCAGACAAGGGTATGTCAATACATCAAGTGTGATGCTGTAAAATATGAACCGGAAATACTGTTTTGAAAGATACATTTACCAATTACTTCAAGACATATATTAAAAAGTTGTTGTTTATTGCAGACTTTGTGCCAAATATTTTACATATTTTGGCACTGCAAAAATATCACATCCCATTACAAAGTGCTCAGGTAAGAATAAGATGTTTTAACTCAAATCTTACATGGATAAATGTACCATTTCCTATTAAGCAATTATCCTTTCCAGAGGATGAAAAAACATGAAAATACTAAATAATTATAATTTAAAATTATTTTTAAAACAATAATGAACATCAAAACTAGTAAGAGAAGTTACCATCTCATTTTTTCCTCCAAAATAATTCTAAAAATGTCTCTGAATTACCTAATGAGCAAGACTCACGGAGATACTTCCATCAAGAGAGAACATACTGTATAACGTGCAGGGGTCAAAATGGAGAAGTGTGAATTGTGGACTCACTATTGTCACCAATCAATTGTGTGGCCCCAGGAAAGCCATTTAAAACCTCAGGATTCAGTCTCTTCATCTGCAAAGTCAGATCTGCAAACCGATGTTCCCCAAGTCTCTTCTACCTCCTACTTCTGTCTTCTTTGATAAAGCTTACTTATCCTAAATTAAGAACTTAAACTATTAGCTTCTCTATTAAGCTTCCTGATTGAAAAGAAGATTTTTGCCAGTTATCACTCTTATGTTGATCTGCCGTCAACACTAAAGATGTGCTGTGGGCAGAGGGTTTTGCACATACGTAGAAAAATTCTCACCCTGGCGCTGGTGCCCAACCCTGGTGAGCTGCCACCCTTGGCAGCTGACAGCATCCCCTGGGTGCTCATGTAAGGCTTCCACTCCTCTCCAGAGAGTACAGCTCCAACTCTTATGGAAGGAATTCTGCCCCAATCTATCACAGATCACTGTTTCTCAAACTTTGGTATGCATAAGCATAACTTAGAGAGCTTTTTAAAATACAGATTCCTGGGCCCCCTCCCCAGAAATTCTGATTCAGTAGTTCTGGAGTGGGGCCTGAGAGTCTGCATTTCCATCAAACCACCAGGGAATGCTCATACCACCAATCGGGGACCACAGTTTGAGTCCAGATGATAAAGCCCCATTTTCTAAGCCTCAAGCAGCCTTGAGACCCAAGCAGCGTTTCCAAGGCTCAGAGAGACTCACCAAGGCTAATGAGTTGATGTCACACAGCAAAAACGGGGCTAAACTGTGGACCATCTTTAGGATAAAATCCAAACTTCTTTCTATGACCTAGAAAGCCTGCATAATCGGGTCCCTTCCTACTTCTCTGATGCCACTCCAGCTACCAATCCAATCTCCAACAACAGAACAGATACAGTATCCTTTCTACCCTTTCAAGCAAGCCAAGTATTTTCTTGTCTCAGGCCTGCTGCACTGCTTTTCCAGCTACCTGGAATGCTACAACCTTACTCCTTACACAGTTGGCTCCTTCTCATAACTGTGTCTTAGGGGCAAAGGCCACTTCAAAAGGCTTAAACTAGGTTCCCAGTGACTTCAATTACATCATCCTATTTGCTTTCTCCAGAGCTCTTGTTGTAATCTATACTCTTTTTCTCATTTATTCACTTGTCTCCCCCACTAGGCTATAAGCTCTATAAGATAAGGGAACTTCTCTGTTGTATTTCTCAGTATATTCCAAAACTTCAGAAAAATGCCTGACTCATAGCAAGCATTCAATATAAATTTATTGGGTCAACAAATCAATCAACAATTAAAAGAATTAATTCTTCAGCATCCTATAAAGATATAAGTGCCATTGATTGAACACTCATTATGTGCAGAATCTTTTTTCAAGTATTTTACAACAATTATTTCATTTAATTCTATTCTTACTTTGCTGTTCCTAGTAGATACTCTTATAGTCTTAATATGCAGATAAGAAAACTGAGCACAGACAGTTTTAGCAACTTGCTCAGGATTGCACAGTAGCAGGGGGTTGACTCTACAAAGCTTGCACTCATAAGAACTCCGTATTTTTCTGGTCAATAGACTAATACAAAAATTTTAAGTGCCTACACTTTGTACCAGACACACTTCCAACTCAAGCTTCCTCAAGTGAGTTTTGGCTGCAAGGCCTCACGGAGGATACTTAACCTTTCTGGTCCTGAGCATCCTTGTCTATACAGGGAAAGCTAAGGCACCCCACAGTGACCAAGTAGATAATGTAAGAGAATGAAAGAGGCCAAATGTAACGCATAGGGAGCGGTGAGGAATGTGGCAAACTGGAAGACCAGGGGTTTCTTGGCTGAAGAGGGAGCCAGTGCACTCAGAGGCCAATTACTGCCACATGGGAACAAAAGCTCAGGACTACAAGAACTTTCAAGTCTACAAACGAAGGCAGTAATCCAGACTACTATTTTGGGAAATTTCATAATTTTTCAAAGAGAATAGCTAATCTTAATAGTACACATTAAAATAGAAAAAAAGAAAGAAAGAAAAACAGAACTTGCAATCCTTGAACCAAATGACTGTTGAGGTCACACCATGTCTTTAGGTTTGTGATTCTTAGAGGGATCCAGAAGCACAGAGAAGTTATACAAGTGAACACAGTAGGGGTCTCTGGACAGATAAGGGTTCTCTAGAGAAATTGTCTCGAGCAAGTTTGGGCAGGAACTGGAAGAAGGGGTGAAGCAGGCATTCGACAAAATCAGAATACGGTATTCAAAGGCTTCGAAGCCTTTGGTGGCTTAGTAGGCACTTAGAAGGTGGGTAGTAGGCAGGTCACCCCAAAGAACAGCAGTGACGGGGGAGAGCTGGGGGAAGAGTTCACGTATTCATGTAGCAGCTTTACTTTCCATTCAGGATGGGAGCAGCTGCAGGTTTCTAGCTAAGACATAAGTTGGTCAAACAATGATCAAGGAGTATGACCATTAGTGCTGTCTTGCTTGACTTCCTAAAACATTACAGTCATCAGGTATATCCAAAAATAAGGGATAAACTATGACTGTGGCCTGTGGAAATGTTTTTGTTTGTGTTTGTGGGTGTTTTGTTAAGAGTCCAACAGGCCCGGGATCGAATTCCATCTCTACCAAACTCTCTAACTCTAACCAAAATACCATATAAACAATATATAGTGTAGGTTTTATATGTATTTATATTATGTATACTATAAAAGACAAACATATATTATAAAATACAAGCCCTATAACTCTAACCAAAATACTACATAAGCTATATATACTATCGTTTTCATATGTATTTTATAGTATGTATACTATAAAATTTATACTATACACGGATTATAATACATACATATACATACATATATACACTATAAAATACAAGCTCTATAATTCTAACCAAAACTCTGAGCTCTAGAAACGAAAAATAGAGCAACTGAAATTTTTTAAAAACCACCTGAAGAGACGAGATATGCAAATAAATATCCAGAACACCACCCAGAGAGGCAAAAACTGTCTACCTAGACTGTATATCCAGAAAAACTATCTTTCAAAAATGAGGGTGAAATAAACATCTTTTCAGACAAACAGAAGTAGTTCACCACCTCTACCAGGACATTTAGAGAGATGTATATTTCAGACCAAAAGAAAATGATTTCAGGAAGAAGGTTCTCTGATTTAAGAAGGAAGGCGGAGCCAAAATAATGGAGAACTTGTGCGTAAATAAACAGTAAATGCACTAAAGTGATGCGCAGGTCTCAAAAATTAAAGAAAAGAAAAAGTCTGTCCACACCATCCCTGGCTCCCTGGCTCCCTACCCAACCTCACGCTTTACGCTGTAGCAGTAGCAATCACCAAGGCTTGGACTGCAAACTTGAGTGTGCAACTGGGGCACCAGCTGGAAATGCAGGTTCCCACCCCCCACCCCACCCCCCGCCCACAGTCCAGAGATTCTCAATCAGGTCCCAGGAATCTGCATTTCTACCAGATACTCCAGGTAATTCTGATGAAGAAGGGTCCCTGCCTCCACTCTGAACAGCACTGCATTGCTCTCCATCACTTTGGGGCCAGGAATCCAGGGATCCTGGGGGCTCAGGCCGGGGAAGTCACAGCTGACACACCAGCCGGTCTTTGTTCTTTTCCACTTCACTAGAGCCCCAGAGGGCACCGTGGCCCAGGGGGTCAGCAGCAACCCTGCCTCAACCCTGCTAATCAGGAGCTGCAATAAATTAAAAGCCCATTAAAATATTTTAGAGAAAAGCCTAGAAGTGCTGAAACATTAATTGTGCCATATTCAATCTGTTTTCCTAGAGATTTGAAAAGCCAGATTACCATCTTGGGGGTCATTAGAAAGAATGAAGCTTTCTCCCTTTTCAATTTACATATTTAAAAATGCATATATTCTTGCAGTGGCTACTACACAGGCTTTCCAAGTCCCATGGCCACTCCACAGTCTAGCCATGGAGAAAGAAGCCTGGATGCCATGGGGTCCTGCCTTGTTCTTGAAAGTAAGGGAACCAAAGCCCAGGGCCCATGGTTGCAAAACAGCTCCGGGAACACAGGTAGAGGCAGCCACGAAACAACAGCGATATTTTCTTGTTTTGTTCTCCCCTGTTTACTTTTCCCTGAAGCAATCCTCGTTCAGTACAAAAGTCTGCAGGGAGCTGGAAAGAGCAGCTGTGGTTCCCTGAGGCCAAGACCTAGCAATCAAGTTGTTTACCAAACACTGCCAAGCACCAGGAAAACAACAACAGCACAGGCAGCATTTGCATCTGTTTTTCAAAAACAACCTCCACAAGTCTGGGGCCTGCCCTAGTACTTCCTTGCACGGCTGAGAGGAGAACTTAGAAATTAAAAGCATGAACTGCATTGGTTATTAGATCCCATGCCTAAATGTAATCCATTATTCCATTTCTTTTGAAGAGTGCCTATCCTAAAAAAGGATTGGGAGTCTGCAGAATTTCAAAACAGTGGATTGATACAGACAACATGCTTGTCACTGACATTTCCAAGCAAGCTAATAGTGGCCATGTTAGCAAACTGACACGATTTGCTGACCATCCAACACCTCAAGACATCCAGCAGTGGCTCTCAATCTTGAACAAGCAGCAGAATCTCTAGGAGGGCTAATAAAACACAGATTGCTGGGCCCCTCCCCCAGAGCATCTCATTCAGTAGGTCCAGGGTGGGGCCTGAGAATCTCTAGCAAGTTCCCAAGTGATGCTGGTGCTACTGGTCCATGCACCACGCTTTGAGAACAACTGCTCTCAAGCTAGGTGCTTCCCAGCCATCCTGAAGATCTGAGAACTCATTTCGCACCTTGACCTCTCCCATGAATTATCTGAGTAGGGCAGTGTCATGCCCAAAGGAGTTCACAGAACAAAATGCATGGGACCCTTTTCCATGTGCTTCTTCAGATCTTCCACACACCATCCCCCCAGCCCCTCCTCTGTGTCCTGGAAGGCTGCCCTGTGTGAACTACGTCAACACCTAGTCTTGTCCTCTGGTTTCCAGCTGCGCCAACCAATGGAGGTTTCCTCTCCAGAGGACAAAAAAGATGGGGTATTTATCGCCCAGGCTCCCTCCTCACCAGGGCACTGCAAGTTGACTGAGTCCGGCTATGAAGGGTCACAGCTTCTGCCAGACAGCCCTCTCCACAAAGCTACTCTCTCCAGGTGCCAGTAACCACCATCCACCCTTCTCTTGTCCTTTCAGGCCCAGGAGAGGTAAAAGCCACCTATTTCCTGCAGGGACCCTGACACAAAAATCAAATTCAATGTGTTGTCAATGAATCTCCCTTGGTTTTAGAATGCTAAATCTGGAATTTTATATACCCACATAATATAAACATGTATGGATATGTGTATATACACATGTATACACACATATATACGTACCTATGAATGTACATACATGTACATCTTTATAGATTTTTTAACGTAGCTAAATCAGATTGGTCAGAAGACCTGGGAGCCCCAGGGCCAAGGCCATCTCATGTGGTTTGCACTGATGTTCCCTCAGGTCCCATGTGCCACGGGAAGCGTGGGCCTACTTTGTCTAATCAGTTATACAACCTGATAGGAAGGACGGCATTTGTGAGAACTTCAATCCTTCTCTAATTTACTAACTTAGTTTCCTTTGTTGCAAATAGCACCAAAATAGAAAGGGAACAGAAGTGGGTGGAGCAGGCTCCATCACCAACTCCTGTGAATAACTTTCTGACAATGCTGAACCCAGTTCAAAAAGCACGTCGGCTGCAAAAAAAGGTGTGTGTTGTCAGCTCACAAATAAAATGCCAATCTGCCTCAATTAATAAGGCTTGGAAAAGAAGAACAAATAATACTTCTGTTTTTAAAATAATAATAACCTTGAAGGTACCCTAAATAAGCATCTGTCTGAACAGCGAAGTTCGAAAGTTCTAGTAAAAATGATCACCTGGATTTAACCAAATGGGTCACTACACCAATGTGTGTGGCTTTGGCGAACCGACTTGACTTCACTTCAGTTTAGTTCCCTAGAACTCAGCACTATTACTTTTACTTAACGTTCACCAGTAAGATTTCTTTCAATTCACCAGAGGACTTTTTCGGTATCTATGCTCAAAAACAAGTTTTTAAGTAAACCCATTAGATTAATTAGAACGCATGGGGAATACGGTTTCTAAGTAATTACTTTTCTAGTTCACTGAGGCACAACCAGAAATCTTTTTTGTTTGTTTATTGCTCTTTTTCACTAAAATCTTAACATTCCATTTAAAACTTAAAAGCTGGTGAGTTTTTCCTGCCGCATTCGTCTGCCCCCTCCCCCCATCTCTTTGATAAATAGCCCAGCTAATGTCTGAACCCTGCTATAGAAAATGAATGAATTAACTGTAACCCCCTCTTCCAAGATAAGATGTACCATCATCCTGCTCCTGTCTGGCCATCCCAGAATCCCTCTTCTGTACTGAAGCGATTCCACTCATTCTTCACCTTGGCTCCACCGCGCACTTCTTCCCACTGCCTCTATTTAGCAACATCATGATGAAGCTGGAGACTTGCCTTGTTCCATGTACTCCACATCCCTGACTTCAGGCAAATAAAGAGGGAAGAGTTTGCCTCTCCTTAATTCCTTTTCTTAGAGCCAAATTAATGCTCTGCTAACAGCCCACCTTGCCTGTCATCTCCCCCAAAGAAAACCCCATTGTCCCTCTCTACTGTGACTTCTTGATCCTTCCAAACCCTTCTTTTGATGACCACGTGTGAGGGAATCACTGCTCCCAGCCCAGTCACATGGCTTTCACCTCTAAATGTCAAGGATGCTCTTCTACACCTTTCTCAGCTGTTTTAGTATCTGGTTCACAATTTCTGTCTAGATCCCTTCAGGGTGGCCACTTCTATCACCTCAATAGCCATGCAGATGGTCCTTGCAACAGCCTGGCGAAGGCTTACTTCAGGTCTGCTACAGACAAAGCACTCAAAAAAATTTTCTATTGAATGAGTGAATACATACCTGGTTATCTTAACTTCCTTACCCTGAAAGCTTCCAGCCCATCAGAGAAGCAGTAGAAGGCAGCAGTTGAGAGCATGGGCTGTGGAACACACTGCCTGTGTCCCATCCCACCTATGCTGCTTACTAGCTGCAACCTTAGGCAAGTTCCTCCCTACCCGAAAATTAGGATAATTTTTGCCCATACACAGTAAGGGCTCATTAAGTGCTCATTACTTCCTCTGTACCTGAGGGGATAGCCAGAACTTGGATCTCATCATCCCTCAGAACTGCTCCACCTCTAAGACTTTGAATTCTGAAATTCACTACCAACCTCCCATTGAGCCACCTCTCACTGGGTCACTCCTCCTGAACTTGCTCCTGGACTGCCCTGAGACATGCCACCACCACCTCCGGCCCATGACTCCTCACCACGCGCACAGTCCATCATGCCCTTTCTGAACTCCCTTTTACATTGTCTAAGGCTCGCTCCATGGCGACCAGCACCCCTTTAAAGCCCTGTATTACTCAGGACGCCCTTGACTTTTCTACCAACTTCCTGTTCCAGCTACTTCACCAGAGTGAGCTGGGTGAGGCAGGGGCTGGGTGTGATTCATGTTTTATAGCCTGGATGTCTACATACAGTGCCTGGCACACCAAAGGTTGTTATGTGTCACGTTAATCTGGAGCTCTTTCAGGGAGCCAGAAAGAGTCCCCATAAGACTACCTGGCACCCAATCTACAACAAGCTGCTATTTAAGAATCATGGGACCTCCAGGCTCAATTTCACAAATACCTTCCACTCCTGGTTCAGTTCAACAGCACAAAATACAAACCTTCCACTCCCAGTGGCAAACTGGGCTGAGCTCAGAGAGCGGGCCTTGCGCAAGGCGGGCCGCCTGCTGGCAGGGCAAGTGGCTTCCCTGTCCTTGAGGCCCAGGGGAGCCTCAGGAGCTCCCTGGAAGAACAGTCAAGTGAACAGATAGCTGGCTGCCATCTGGGCTCTTTATAAGGCTTTTGTGGTAAACATGTTTACTTTCTTTTCATTGGCTGGGCTTATCACGATCAAGTATTTTGTTTTGAGTCTTGCTCTATAAACATGTTTCTTCAAGGGGAGAGCTTTTTTGATAGCCAGCACACATTTTTTCACACTTTTAAATTCAAAACATATTTTTCACAGCCTGTGGTAAACAACTCAAGGTGGTAAACAAATTATACTATTTCGTCTTCACACTAGAGAGGTAATCCCTACGAGTCTGTTCAAAAGCTTGAACTGGATTGTGGGTAACCAAGGCTCTCTACTGGATGAGAACAAGAAGCACATTCATAGTGATGACATGACTAACAAGAAAAACTTACAAGGGCGGGTCCTGCAGAAGGAGAGTAGCAAACCTGAGCCTCAGTTTCCCCAGCAGTAACATCCTACGAGAAGCTAGCCGCAGTGACAACAGAGGTCGTCTTGTTACTTGATGGGATCCATATTCGCTACGAAAAGTTAAGGTTACAAAGCCAGCATACAGAGCTGACATGGAGGGGAAAAATAAAACAACTTTTCAAAGAATGAAGAACCAACTAGGTCACTATATTAACTGCAATTCTTCTGAGACTTGTTCTCTGGGATGACTTTTGCCTGCTTTACAATTAAGAAAAAGGCGGTGGCTTCGACTATAAAAAGGAGAAGTCCTCCACTACTGGAAAAGGAAAAAAAACAAGAGTTTGGCAGGGGTTGGGGGGGGGGGTGCCTTTTTAGGAAACCAATGGTCTTAAAGCAGGATTTAAAAGTGCTATTTACAAGAGTCGCTCTGTGGGATGAGGCATGAAGTCCCACCACACTTGGGCCAAATCTCTCTTCTAGAGAATTCTCTGTCCCAATATTCCAACTAGAAACAAAAGCATCTTACCACAGGCCTTGGAGGTTAATTACAAATTATACTTAAAAGAATAAAAACACAGAAGCCAAATTCTTTGTTAAAACAAATAATACTCCCCCACTCTCAAATCACCTTCTCCGCTCATACCCAAATTAAAGTTAAAAAACAACAACAAAGTTAAGGTTGTGGCAGCATAATAAGATAAACACCCTCATTTACTAAGCGTTATTATTTCATCACCAATGGTGCTGCAGGGAGGGGATGACGTGAGAAGGCAGAGTAACCCCATAAGGCGCTTTATCATCATTCAAGATGGATGACGTATAGAACACACAGGCATCAGAGAACAAATATACTAAACAGACTTCTTTTCCAAGGTTATAACGTGCTTCCGGGATGCGTCGGACGGGGGCTCAGGAGGAGGAGCCAAGGGTATTTTGAGACGGCCACCTCCCTGACATTCAGGACATTCCAATCAAGGAAGGAGAACCAAAATCACTAGTTTCCCAGGTAGCTGTAGCAGAGGGCAACAACCCAGGGCGGTGGGCACTGCATGACCCATCTTAGTAGGAAGAGCAAACTTTGTCCCAGCTTAGCCAACAAATGTCTGAGAGCTTTTGCAAGTCAGGAACCTTCTCAGATCCTGGGTTTCCCTTCCTATAAACTGACCACATTGAATGCCACCTTTCTGAACACCACCACGTCACAATTTTATGCCTCGGCCTCAAATCACAAACGCCACTTCAGGGGATGACCGACAATTTCAGGCTCCATAATCCAATCAATACAATACTTACAGTGCTTTCGAACAAGCCACAAAGTCATCCAAGCTCCCACAAGTGAGGAGCAGAAATGGAATTTCAAGTTAATGTGACGCTGGCTGGCCAGTGACTAGTCATCAAGCATACTTCAGCCTTTAGTTGTCTGAGCAGACAGCTGACTCAGCGGGAATACAGTTACCCAGCCAGCCACGTCCATCTGACCCACGGCCTCAAAGTAATTTGTCTTCAATCTTAAAAACCAAAAAAGTGAAGTGACTAATGAAATGACTGAAGAAGAACTTCCAGACAGTTCTTACAAAGTTAAAAATAAGAAAAAAGAAAAAGTAATCACAACGGTGAGTAGATAAAGAAGAAATGACCCAGCTCAGAGTTGTCCAGTGTCTGACAGCCACACGTCCTTTTGAGAGGGGAGGCATGCACATTCCAGGGTGTGGAATGACATGGTCTGGAAACGCCTCAGGAGACCGGAGAAGAGCTGATGAGGAGGACCACGTCATCAAGAAAAAGTGTCAAAGAGTTAAAGTGGTGAAATGCCTGTTGTAAATACAAGAAAAAGGGAACTCATTGGCCTTTCACCATGGGAGGTCTTTGGACAATCTCCTGAGGACAGTCAGTTCTAAGACCAGCTAACGTGTACAGAGCCCTGACTGCACGCCGGGCACTCCATACCAAGCGTTTTCATCCCTCTTATAAGCCTTGCAACAGTGGCGCAAGTCAGTACCACTATCTCACAGACGAGGAGGAAACTGAGGCTCGGAGATGTGAAGCCCTTTACCCAGGGCCACAGTTAGTAAGTGACAAAGCCACAGATACCTGAGAGACAAGTCTCCTCCCTTAATGACACCGAATACTACTGCGTGCCACTCTTCCAACAGCTCCAACGGGAAACGGGAGAACCTTTGGAAAGGCTCCCAAGATAAAGATTGACTGGGATACAAGGGGTAGAATTCTACTGGGAGCTTCACGCGGCCTCCCACAGTCTAAATCTCTTGGCTTCTTACTTGCAGTCAGGCAAATCCTGGGAAGGAGGGAAGCAAGGGGCCACATGAGCCCAGGAGGTGTCTCCTGGAAGTCACAAGGGACATCCCCACTGAGAAAGGAGACAGGAGAAGAGGGGCTTATGTAGGCAACTGAGCCACCCATTCAGTCCTCCTGTCTCCTGTGCAAAAGGGATGCTCTCTCCTCTCAAGCCCCTCTCTGTTCTCCTATTTCCTTCTGATTGATAATCCTGGGCACTGTCCCCACCTTCCAGCCTTCCCCCTTCCCCTCCACGAATGTGGCCTGCTAGTGTCTCCAGGATGAGACTCTTCAAATGAAATTCAGTCAAACGTTTACTGAGTCCTGCTCTGATTAACTGTGGTACACACGTTTGGGGGTGGGGGGTGACATCCAGGCGCAGTCGTCTTCCCAGCACGAGAAGTTAAATAACAATACGTGATTTAAATAACATTTCAAGACAACAATGAGAGTCGTGTCACGGGGAGCACATGATTAATTGCCAGATGAAGTCTACAGACAATAACGGCTGCAAAGTTCAAAAGGAGGGAGAGATCACTTCCAACAAATACATCCTAGGTTGCAAACTCTCCCCTGAGTTCCAGTTCCCGGTCAGCCTTGGCTGAGAGCATGGGAATTTGGCTGCCTGGCATCTGATTCTGGCTGGGACACTCACGGACCAAGTGAGTCAAGCTCTCTGGGCCTCAGTTTCCTCAGTTGTACACGGCGTAATGACAGTTCCTACGTCATGGAGTGGTTTGGGGATTAAGTGGGATAATGCACGTAAGCCTTAAAACAGGGTAAGTGGTGTTATTATACCTCCTGGCAGCTCCCCAGCTCCAGTCTCCACGGTCCTGTATGCACCATCAGAATCCTCACTCTCTCTCTTCATTCTCTCTCCACTGGCCCTCCCGCCCGACATCCCTGTGTCTGCCAAAGCCGTGCCTTCTATTCCAACAAGCTAGAAACCCTGATGAGGTTCCATTCTGCCCTTCTCCCCAGTACCAGCCAGTGCCCATGCTCACCTCTCCCTTGGTCTCCATGCTCACCTCTCCCTTGGTCTCCACGCTGGCTCTTGCATCCATGTTTCCCTCCCCATTTCCAACATCCCAGGACAAGAGCAGGAACTGGAGAGACAAGGTGCCGGGATTCAACTCCCAACTCTGCCAGAAAGTCGCCTCATTTTGATTTTGGACAAATTACATAACTTCTCTAAACTCTGTTTCTGCATCTATAAAATGGGGTCAAAGAGAGTCCCCACCTCAAAGTGTTGCTGTGAAGATTAAATTAGACAGGTCAAGAGCACTGCACACAACACCTGCCTCCCCAAAGGAGAGCTGCTGTTCTCCTCTGCTTGGACCACACAATGACTGGAACATCAGCGTCTGGCTGGTCTCTCCTCTCTCAATTCTGAGAGTCACTTCCCATCCTTTGTGATACTAGATTTAGGTTAGTGACCCATAGAGCATAATTATGTTCCATTTTTCTTTTGAGCCCATCGATCTAACACCACACTGAAGTTTTCACAAATAGAAATGGGCATGCTCATACATGGCTGGGTTCAGGGTGAGCTAGCACAGCTTTTGCAGGGGGTGATTTGGCACAGCTTCGGCAGCCTTAAAACCATTCTTCCTGTTCACTCCTTACTCTCCAGAATTGATCCTAATGATACACAGTCTTGTGTCACTTAATGATGAGGATACATTCCAAGAAATGTGTCATTAGGCGATTTCATCATTGCACGAACATTCTAGAGTGTACTTACACAAACCTAGATGGCATAGCCTACTACATACGTAGGCTACACGGTACTAATCTTATGGGACCACCATCATATACGTAGTCCAACATTGACCGAAACATCCTTATGCAGCGCATGACTGTAGTAACCAGTGGTGAAAATTTAGTTTACAAGGTTGCAAAGAAACACATCGCAGCATCGTCTATGGCATATAAAAACTGGGAAAAATTAACATCTGATAAATTTCAAACACATTATGATTCCTACTGATGATGAAATACTACGCAGCCATTAAAAAGGTTTGTAAAATTAAACCGAATGTGACACATGACCCCCAAATCATACCTGCTCATCAAATGTTTGTTGAATGAGATGTTGCTAAGTAACAAAGATGTGCTACAAAAACTGATTCTTTTTGAAAGTTATGGTTGGTATATTTACCGTGTGCCAGTTACAACAAAAGAGCACATTATATACACTGAGCTATTACAAACCCCAATGAAGTAAGTTTTATTTATTTATTATTCCAATTTTAAAGACTGAAAATGGAGATGGACAGAAATTAAATAACTTGTCCCAAGTCGCATAGCTAATAAGGGAAAGCTACAATTTAAACCCAAGTCTTATTCCAAAGTCCTTGCTCTTTTCTAATGCTGCTGCTCAGACAAGTATTAGTATATTTATAGTTACAGTAAGTATATTTCCGTAGGAAAAAGACTAGAAAGGTAGACAGAAAAACACTAGCAGTAATTCTCTCTAGGGGGTGAAAATATAAATAATTTTTATTTATTTCTGCTTTGGTTTCAAAATTTTTTACATTTACCATAAATCACTTTCGTAATAAGGGACAAAGTTTTTCTGTTTTAAAAACCCAAATGTCAGCCATCCACTTCCCCTTCCCTGTGACAGATGCAGACACTAGCAAGCACTGGGCTTGTGGGGGAGACAGTGCTGCCCAGTGGTGAGGGGTTCGGGTGCTGGAGTCAGATCAGCCTGGATGTGGACCATCAGAAGCTCTGGCCAATCTGCTCAGGGCTGCTGTGAGGCTGCAAAAGGCAGGTACGCGCAGGGCTTAGATCAGGCTCACCCGTACTAAATACTCGGTAACACTAGTGATTAGTATTATTCCCAGTGACATCTTCACCACACTCAACACACTTTAGAGCCTCTCTCTGGAGACGGAACCAAAACGTGATCTAAGACAGCATGTCCCAATATCTTTTAACTGATAATCCTAACAGATGCAAAAACTACCCCTCCTGAGCCCCCAATCTCCCAGGGCTGGCAAAGCATCAACGTAGACAGGCCTGGAGCATGAATATTTGGCTTAGAATCCCAGCTCCGACCCTGGCTGGCTCTGAAATGTCACTTCATCTCCTTGCCTCGCTTACAAAACAGAGACAGCAACAGCTCCTACCTCACAGGATTGTGGTGAGGACCGAAAGAGATAACGTACACAAAATCCTTGCCCTGTGTCCAGCCCACTGTGAGTTCTCAAGAACTGTTAACCTATATTATTACTTTACCATCCACTAACACAGCTCTACTCGCCACGTGGATTTGGTCAATCCTTACAGGTTTTCTTCCCTTAAAGGTCTTCTTACCATCATTTTCCATATTTAAACATTATATTATAATATGGAATAGACTTTTGCAAATGACATATGCCCTCCTGTACATTCCGAGTGGCTCCTATCTTAGTTTGCTTTGGCTGCCAACAAAGTATCACAGATTAGGTGGTTTAAACAACAGAAATTTATTTTCTCATAATTCTAGAGGCTGGAAGCCTGAGATCAAGGTGTCAACAGGGTTGGCTTCTTCTGAGGTCTCTCTCCTTGGCTTATGGATGGCGTCTTCTCCCTGTGTCTCCACGTGGCCTTCCCCGCATGTGTGTCTGTGTCCTAGTCCTTTTTTTTTTTTTTTTTACATTTCATTTCTTTATTCTGCTCATCACAAAGACAGACTTTTTTTAACCAAAATTGAAAGTCTCTTCTCAATTGACAGAATGACTATACATTGTTTTAATTCTTTGAGTGCTAGTCCCTTCTTTTAAAGACACCACTCATATTAAATTAGGTCCCACCCTAATAATTTCATTTTAACTTAATTACCTCCTGAAAGACCTTCTCTCCAAATACAGTCACATTCTGAGGTACTGGGGGTGAGGACTTCAACATATGAATTTGGGGGATACATGGTTCAGCCCATAACAGCTCCCCACGTCCTGGAAGAGGAGGAGTAGACCTCAAATTAAGACTCAGTTACCTTGGGCCTTGGCAATTTGAGCAGGGACGGTTCCTGGGGAAGATGCAGGCATACGGGCGTAGCAAGATGGCAGGGTTTCCTCTTAGACACCATGTGTACCCTCCCCACAGTGTTAGAGGTGACCGCCCCCGTCCTCCCAGACCCCAGGCCAATGACTGTCAAGCAAACTGCGCAACGAAGCCATGGCCGATCAGGTCAGCAGACCCAGCTATTGCTCACATTTCTGTCTGTCAAAAGACAGGATGGAAAGTGTTCATTCCTGGCACGGACTCCCCTAATCTGGGCTCGTGAAATAAACATAAATCACAGCTGAAGGTCATTTTTAAAAAAATCAGTACTTACTTCATTAAACCCAATTTTTAAAAAAACACGCAAAACGGAGTTTCTTGAGCCACAGCGTATAATTTACAAAGTGCAAATATCTAAGATACGTGTGCTAAATTTAAAGAAACAACTATTATTAAACACCCCATTATGTAAGGCAGCGAAATATATTTGCACTCTGTACATCCGTTACAATATTTCAACTGAGCCCCACGATGTTTGGCAGTTCTTTCCTTCGGTGATAATAAAAGGCTTTTCTTTCCATTAAATATCTAAATTAAGTCAAATAGTATATGTTAAATAAGCCCATAAGTCCTTTTGTATGATGCAATGAGGTCTTGAAATGCTTATCTACTGAGCACTGTAACGTAAAGGCCAGCGGTTTACGTCCCCTGCAGAGCCCCGGGACCCTGCTGGCTTGGCCAGACTGTGAAAATAAGCTTCAAATGACCAAACGCAGCTACAACTTTAAAAGTAGGAACCAGACCAGACACAACAAACCACAGAGTAGTCGCCTCACTTGTCATAATTCATGTGTGTGGAATTCGACTGTAAAAGCATTCACAGAGCGCTCACTTGCCTCCGTCGGGGCATTCCGTGTGGAATGTCAGATTTTGAAAAGCTGCTGATAAGCCACTCCTGATTACAAGTCCACACGTTGTAGCACTAACCAAAAAAATATTTATCCCAACCCCAAAACAGCCTTGTCCGTGCCATCTCACCCTAAACAATGCAGGCAAGTGTCAACATTTTTAAATATCCAGGTTATAAAAATATGTACTCAACTGGGGGCCCTGTACTAACATCAGGTTTCTTTTCTGTTTTTTTTCTTTTAACTTCCACTTTTACCTTATTCTCCATTTTGATGGCCTACATAATGATCACTTATAGCAAGCTGTTTTTGGAGAATAATTTCATCACGGTTCAATGACTCAAAAATATCATTCTTACAGATTTTTAGAAGAGAAACTTGAATGGATAAATATATACATGTGTAGATTTCAAAACCATGCATGTATATATAAATATAAATGCATGAAAATGTAATAATCCAATTAGCACATCTTTTTTGGAAACCAAATTAATCTTAACAAAACTGGCCTAAGCGTCAGGTAGAAACCGGAGGAAGTGCCTGTGACGATGATGATAATAATAGCTGCCACTAATTCAACATTTACTACGTGCCAAGTGCAGTGTCAAGCCCTTGACATACATTTGTCTTCATCTGGCTCCTCACCACGATGCTCTCACAAAGGAATGCATCTTTTACAAATAAGGAATTGTGGCTCAGAGATGTTAAGTCACCTGCTCAAGGTCACATAGCAATCGAGTGCAGGAACCAGGATTTGAGTGTAGTTCAAATTGTGCTATATTGCCTCCCAGTGGTGCCTCAGAGACAGGATAGGGCCTGGCTAAGGGTAGGGTCACATACCTGACCCCTAAATGACCTCTTATCTTGGCTAGGGACAGGCCGCACAGCCTAGGCCCCATCTCAGGAGAAGATCCAAGAGGACACGCACCCGGCCAGCAAGGTAGAAAGTGAAAAGAGCTACCTCCCGTCTCTCCCAGAGGCACAGAGAGGAAGAAATCCCTACCCGAAAATGAATCCCTAAGCTTCCCCAATTATGACCTCATTGCCTTATTACCAAAAGCATCATATGTTCCTGAAGAGTCTAGTCTGCCCCTGTTGAGAAACACTCAAGGAGCACATATCCAGGAGAAAAGCAATAGCAGTCTTCTTCTTTCTAGAATGCAACCTAACTGTGCCTGGGTGATAAACGATGACTAAAGGGATGAAAGCAGCAAAGTGCTGCATTACCCTTTTTCTGAATGCCTCTTCCAAAAGGAGCTGGTCCCTGCCCAGTAGAGCAGAAGGAGACCGGGTGTCAGCCAACTTGGATTTCAGTTTCCACTCTGCCCCACATCTGGGTTCCCAGTCTCCTCTTCCCACAGTGAAGGGTGAGAAAGACAATCTCCAAGTCTGATTTATCTGAGGCTTTCTATGACTTTGTGAGCTTCCTTTGAGTGCAGCCAACCAGCACCCGAGTCCTGCCAAGCTCAAGCGCCAACACCTAACACCGAGGAAACGTCACCTTCAAGAGCTAAACCAAGCATCTTCTTAATGGAGCTCTTGGGATTAGCAGCGCACAGGAGGATCCCTGAATCACCAGCAGGGCAGTTTTAGGGCAACGTGAACACCATCTGCCCTGGCAACGATTAGCAGGCATTTCTAGCTGCCCCAGGCTCCCAGCCCAGCCCACATCTCAATCCTCCACTCCAGACTGGGTACCTATCTGCTCCCACCACATGTCCTCTGGGATGTCTAGACGTTTTAGACTCAACGCATCCAGAACTTGACCTTCCCCCTGAAACAAGCTCCACACACGTCCTTCCCCATTGCAATTCATGGCAACCACATCCTTCTAATCACACTCAGGCCAATGATCTTTGAGTCAATCTTGACTCATCTTTCTCTCAGATCCTACACCTATTCCGTTAGGAAATCTTAGGGAAGCTCCTTCAAAATAGATCTAAAATCTACCCACTGCTCCTCACCTTCACCACCAACCTCCTGCTCATGGCCACCATCATCTCTGCCCTGCATCACCGTACAAGCTTCCTAACAGGCCCCCCTGCTTCTTCCCTCACCCCCACCCCCACCCCAGCTCTATTCTCACCACAGCAGCAAGAGGGATGCTGTTACAACTTAAATCAGGTCCATCATGGCACCAGGACACTCAACCACAAGGCAAGTCCTTTAATGGCGAAGCCCCAGTTAGCTCTCAGAGCCCGCCTCCCATCACCCTCCTCCTGGTCCACTTCCTGTCATATTAGCCTCCTTACTGTCTCTCAATCCAGGCACGCCCTGCGCCAAAGGGTCTTCTCATTAACTGTTCCCTCTGCCTGGAATGTAGGGTGGAACTAACTCGCTTACCTCCTTCAAGTCTTTGCTCAAAGAGCACCTTTAAAGAGACTACCTGGCCCCACTAGCTAAAAGGACAACCCACTCCCAGCCCCCAGTACCGCCAATCCCGATTACCTTGATTTGTCTTCCCTTGCACACACCTTCTAACACACTATATAACGTACTTATTACATCTGCCTGTTTCTGCCCCTTGTCTCCAGAATATGAGCATCCACAGGGGTGGGAATTTGTTTTGTTCATGGATTTATTCCACATTCCTAGAACAGTGCCAAGTACAAAACAGGCCCTTAGTAAATATCTGCTGAGCGAATGACTGAGTGGACGCATGAATCCAGAGGAGTGGATATTCTGAGAAGGCTCTCTCCCCTGTAGGGCAGAGTGTGCTGTCTTTGCCTCCCAGATGCAAGAAAGAAAAACAGACGCATCTGTACTCAGCAAACACCTGGCACAGGCACCGCAGCTCTATGTCCTCCACGTGGAGCAGACTCGGGGGAGCAGCTCAACTCTCCTGCCCACTGGTCCAGGCACAGACTCCATCTCACTTACACTACTCCCAGTAAGGGATGGAACACCCCAGCCCTCCATCACCCTTCCTTCAACGTGCCCTTCCACTTGCTGACAGAATGCTCAATCCTAAGACAAGAAAAACACAGTTTGAACATGTAAAATTATAACTGAATAAAAATTAATTAGGGGCCGGCTTGGTGGCCTAGTGGTTAGGTTTGTGCACTCCACTTGGGCAGCCTGGGGTTCGCGGGTTCAGATTCTGGGCACAGACCTACATACCGCTCATCATAACATTCTGTGGTGGCAACCCACATACAGAAAGGAGGAAGACTGGCACAGATGTTAGCTCAGGGCCAATCTTCCTCACCAAAAAGAAAAATTAAATTTGATCCACAGCAGGCAATTTCAATGGGAAAATATAAAAAGTGCTATTTTTTCTATAAGTCAAAATTTTATTACAACAGCATGAAGATCATCATGCTACATACTTTGAAGTTTTCTTTTAACTCAAGAAGTTCAGTTGGTGAATTTGAGGACAAAGCATCATTCTCCTTGGTACAAGCTGGTATCTCAAGATGTCCTCGTAATATCGGCCTAGGATCCTGACTCTTGACTGAATATAGAAACCCAGCTTTAGTATTCATGCCCCTTAACCCCCACCTTCTGTATCGAACCAAAATGCTCTGTGGAATGTGGTATCGAAAGCTTCTATGTGGACCAATGCCTCTATTCTTTCCAAATCTTAAGCTCACATTTCCAGTGCCATTTTATTTCTGCTTGTTCATTTACATTCAGACGTGATTAAATTTAAAAGAAACAGTCAACTAAACGGTATACGCATTTCCCTTTGATCAAAATTTACACAGCAAAAAAACTCTGCATATTTATACAGCTGAGCTCGCCACAAGCCATTGGAATCACGCTTGCAGAGTAACAGTCATTTTCAAGCTTTTATTAGTTACCATAATGATCGGAGACGGGGTCATCAAAATGCCTTTGCCAGAGCCAATCTAACATTACTGCAAATTCCCATTGTGAAATCAAAGAAGTCTAGGGAGGAGGAAGAAGAGCAGGAGGGAGGAGAAAGGGAAAATTTTGTGCTGTGAGGCTACAGAAGAGAAAAACAGTAACACAGGTGTGTAACACTGTGAAGAGAACAGCACTTCAAGGAAGTTCCATCTAACTCACCTTTACCGATTCAACACAAGGGAAACATTTCTGCCTCTAGGGTAGTGAGACTCAGGGACAGATTACTAGGGAAAGTGGCCAAAACACACAAAAACAACAAGAAGAACAAAAATCCCTCATCTTTTTAAGGAAGGAACAAGGGATCAGAATACCTTGTGCCTCTGATAGTTAGAAACTATTGTGTCTGCGGTCAAGAGAATGGATTAGAAGGATGGCCAGTGTAGTTCATTTCAGATTCTATGATAGATTTTGTTTAATCAAATGTTCATTAAATACCAACTTATAAAAAAAGACATGACGACTAAATGCAATGCATGCTCCTGGACTGGATCCTGGATTGGGTAAAGTAAGAGCTATAAAAGACTTTACCGCCACACTGACAAAATTAGACAACAGTCTTGCATCAATGTTAAATCTCCTGATTTGATAAGTGTTCTGTAGTTATGTAAGCGGATAGCATTGTCAGGAAATAAATACCCACTGAAGTATTTTATGCTAAAGGTGTCTGAAGTTTCAAACTTGCTCTCAAATAATTTAGGAAAGTTACATGCAAACATACAAGTGTGTGTGTGTGTGTGTGTATCTGAGAAAAAGAAGGAGAGAGGTAGAGAGGGATGGAATGATAAACAAATGGAGCCAAGTATAAATAACTGGTAAATCTGGCTAGACGGTATACGGAAATTCTTCACATCTTTCTTGCAACTTTTGTGTAAATTTGAAATTATATCAAAAGAAAAATAAGCCCATACTTTGTATCCTAATCTCACTTGTGAAATATATTATCTTGGTTATTTTCTAGAAAAAATGAAAGAAATTAACCAGAATACGATGCATTCTTCTGTTCATGCATTCACTGAGTCACTCAACAAATATTTGCCAAGCACCTACCCAGTTCCAAGCACGCATGGCCCTCCTATCAGAGCTTACTGTGTGTTTTCTGTTTCACCCCCTGTGAATTTCAAATGCTGCATTATTGATATGAGAGAAACATGGCTTCCCAATTTGGAAATGAAGTCAGCCATGCTAGTTCGTACTGAGAAAATAATCCATTTTTTAATACAGAGCTTTAAGTAGTCAGGAAGGAGGATCAAAATACTATGTCTTCCTTTCACTAAAAATATTAACCTGCCCTGCAGGTGATCTGCCAAAAAAAAAAATTAGACGTGGCTATGCAAAACACAGACGACATTCACAACACATGTGTAAGTCCAAGCCCGTATCGACGCACGGCGTCAAAGAGAGGGCAATACCCAAATGCTTTCAAATGATGGAAATGCTGTCTAGTCATGTGTGACATGAGCTAAATAAGTAACAATGCGAGAATGCATTCGTCTACCATTGCCCAGGGGTTTCTTGGGTTTAGCAGCCAAACTGGCAACAGGGATTATATTATCAAGTAGTATCTATACCACTTTATTAACTGTCAGGGAAATGTCTATTATAATAATTGTCAGTGAAATGATGTTTATTTTACTACTCCTACAGCAACTTGGCCAATCAAATTGAGATTTTCCATCCATCGTTCCCAGAGAGTGGCTAGCATTCCATAAATGTTGTGAGTTGATGATATCGCTTCTCTTTTACCTTAAGTCTAATGTTGTTCATATCAGAGAGAAGAAAAGGCTGTTTCTTTTACAAAGTACTGGCTCAGCAGGCTGCCTGGGTCAAATTCCAGCTCCTCCCCTTAGTTAGCTCATTATCTTGAAGGAGCTACTTAACCTCTCTAAGCCTCAGTTTCCACAACTGTAAAATGGGAACACAACCTCACTGGGTTACTGCAAAGATAAAAAGAAATTATTAAGTAAAGTCAAGCTACCATTACCTGCACTGAGTAATTGTTTCATCTCACCCACATCATATCCATCTGCTATTCAAGTGGCAATACTAGTTCTCACCTAGAAATCCATTAGGCACACTGGATAGGACCCCAAAATTTCAAATTCATTCAGTAACTA
Source organism: Equus caballus (assembly GCF_041296265.1). Classification (NCBI taxonomy): domain Eukaryota; kingdom Metazoa; phylum Chordata; class Mammalia; order Perissodactyla; family Equidae; genus Equus; species Equus caballus. The sequence continues at coordinate 30,050,792 of NC_091699.1, read as the reverse complement.
GCTGTTTAAGAAATGGCACATTAGAATAATTATCCCCCCCCCCCCCCCACTTCATTGAAAAACTCTCAACTTTTCCTCTTAATGAACAACAACTTGGAGAAATCAGAGAGAATCCTGCTGGACATTTTACAGTGTTTTTTGCATTTTATCTAAGTACATGCATCTAAGAACTCTCAAAAACTTAATTAATACAAACAGCCAGCTGGACCAGATGATCTCATCAGATCACCGGCAGCAATAAGATTCCCTGACTCTGAACTTCTACCCTCGTTAGGCAAACAGAATTCTTCGACAGATTGGAAAACTCAAACTCAAGGTCAGTCAACCAAAAATCTTCCCACTATTGTTATTTGCTTAGAAATGTGCTAAACGCCATGAAAGAATATATACAAAACACTATCCCTGCCCTCTAGGCAATTACAATCTAGTTCTATAAGAGAATGTAAATTCATAAATGACTCTTGGGCCCTTTTCTCCCCTTTCTTGAATGGCTTTCACCTGTATAAATGGAATATTTGTGGAAGTGATGTCCATTACTTCCAGAGCTGGTCCATACAAATTTCACTTATGTGATCCTCCTTGTTCTTTTTTCAAGCTTCCAAAATTCTAAGCCACAGGTAGAAGATGGAAGAGCCACAAGATGGATGGAGAAAGGGCACTTGAATCAACACTTGGAAGAGAGAGGCCCTGGCAATCAGGAGCAAAATATCTATTGGGTTTATTTGTTACAGCAGACAGCATTCCCTTAGCTAACACACTCTCCTTCCCTCTGTGACTTTACAATCAATTCCACCAACATTTGTTGAGCTTATACTAAATGCAAAGCTCTGTGCAAAGCATCGGTGGGATAAGACGAGGAGAAAGAACTGGCAGGCTTTCTGTGTATATAAAGGTAGCGATGTGATACGGGATGAAAGAGTGAGTGTACAGAGATGTGTGAACTGTGCCAAAGGTTGGAGATACAAAGAAAGGTAAAGCTTGTTCTTGAAGAGCGGTTCTACATCACAGAACAGCCTTGTAGCTCAGATGTCGGACTCCAGGCCTTATTCTCTGCTATGCAGATCAACTGCCTCTAACCTCTATAAATCTTCCATGTCAGATGCCAGGCACAGAGCATTCTAACTTTCTGATAACTAAAATTAGAACTCTCTTGAGAAGCCCTGGACCTTTTCTTTGGACCCCATCTCTCCTCCTTCCTAGGTGATCCATCATCATTTTCCCATGGTTTCTCTGGTTTCATGCAATGGATCCTTATATTTACCTAATTTGGGGTAACTTTAATTGTATTCTTTGGCTTAAAAAATTAAAGACTTAGTCTTTGGAATGCCACAAAGAAACAAATCAAAAGCCCAGTGCCTCCCCAACTTGTGAAACCAAGAGTGATACTGTGGAATACGCGCTTTAAATTATAAAATGTGCATTTGCTGCTGAATCTCCGTAAGGGTGCTGACCAGCTCCACTGAGATATAAGCAAACGCTTTGTTCTTGCCAGCATCCGAAATACTTCCCCATAAATGTGGTGGCCAGGCCCTGCCGAGTACACTATCTCCCATAAAAGAGCATGTGTTAGATGCAACAAACACATGTCAAAACGTTCCTAGGACAGGTAGGTGACCAGACAATCTTTTATTTAACATTAAATTAGGTAAACATCTACTACCAAGTACAGAAGAAAAGCAAAAAAAAAAAGAAGAAGAAGAAGAAGAAAACCCACACAGACAGACAGGAAGAAGGGAAAAAAAGCACACGTGCATACACCCCCACACACGCTATCCCCTATTAACTCCATCCGTCTCCCCAATTATCTTGGGACATTTCTTCATCTTATTACAAGTGTCTGAAACACAGAACATGTACTAACCCATAAATGAACCGCTCATAGACTTCTGTTTGCCTCATCAATTTCTACACCTTCTCGAAAAATAGATCACTTTACATTCCTTTCCAATGATGGAAAAGAGTTCACATTTTTGAAAAACATAGATCCATTTCTTAGCATATGTGCAGAGTGACTTCCCAGCATGAAACTGGCTGACCCCTTTAAATGTTCTCATTCCAAACAGGAGGGAAAACCCATGTTATGTAACGCCACAGGAATCCTTGCAGGATTATATCAGATGCAAACCTCTTGGCGGCTCATTAGAAATAGTCCCCGTCTGTCACTAAGGTTAGATTTGAGGACATCTTTACAAGGATATAAGGGGGCCTTTCTCCCACATTTCCCAGAACAGCAACAAAATGCTATTCCAGTTGGCCTAAAAATGTCAGCCTGAGATTGCCCTGGAGAAAATGGCTTCAAATCTAAAATGTTCTAGCGAAGGAATGAGTAAATCAGGCATCCTCCAATGCTGAGAAGAGTGTAGATCAGAAACCTGTCGGTCTGTGTCTCCACTTAGCCTCTAGGAACCAAAACAGGTTGGCACTGACAAGTCAATTGAAATTTCTATGACATTTATTATTTTTTTTCTCTAAAGCAACTCAGGTAGAGTCACAAGCATAATCAACAGTGACAGGTGCCATGTGAGACTAAAGAGATGACCCGACTCTGCCACCCACACCAAGCAGAAAGCATGCAAATGAGATTAGAAAGAAAACACACCAGGTGAGAAATGAGGACCATTCCCTGCTCCACCCCCGTCCCCTGACTTGCACCAATGTCCACTTGGCAATCACTCAGTGTGCATCCACTGTGTGCCAACACCACGGACATACTGGGGAAGGAGCCACAGTCCGGGGGGGAAGACAGAGAAATAAAAGGACAATTAAAATACAGAGAAAGAAATGCTGGGCCAGGGTTGTGGGGGGACAGAAGCAGAGGAAGGCTCCTAATTTAGACTGAAGGGGACGGACAGAGACTACTAGGGAAGCCTATTGTCCTGAAACTGTAATCTGAAATGAAAAGAAGGTGGCTGGGGACTAGAGGCTCTGCTGCAGGCCTAACACTCCACATCGATGGCCTGACAGCCCGGCGTGGTCCAAAGACATGTCTTCCTTTGGGCAGACTAGGTAGACTTTATTTTTGTTTAGTTTGCAACATTTAGTAGTCAAGACTAAACATTTTTAAGTTTTCTGGTTTCTTCGGAAGATACAAGAAGAGGAGATCTGGCCACATCAACAACCAACATTTCTCCCACAGCAACAAGGCGTAAGGCTGAACATCCCAACTGACCGATTTCAGACATCTGCTTGCCCCTGTCGACTTCTGACTGTGTAACCCCCTTCTAGGCAGAGGAAATTCCACATACAAAGGCCCAAAGGACATGTTAACATGTCAGCAATGGCCCCAAGAAGCTTGGCCTTGGCTCCAAGACATCAAACTTTTTATAAAGCCCTCTGACTTGGTCCATTTTCAAGTCTCTTTGCATGAAAGGCACAGAACATCTGAGCAGCAAGAAATGATGCCAGCGTTACTACTACAAAGGGCAGATAACAAAACCAAAATAAAAAACAGCCACCCACAAACATCCCAAACACCACGCACCAGCAATTGCAAGCAAACCCTTGGGCCTGGCAAGAATTCCGAGAGAGACACTGGCACCAGAAACACTGAGCTCCCAGCAGGCAGCTGTCCAATGACAAAGGCAAGGGTCCCTAGGCTCGTCTGTCCATATTGGCACATCCAATCTAGAGAAACTTCTTTTTTCATAATATTCACATTTCTCTGGGTAAACTCTACTCTGTTTAAAGAGAGACAGACAGACCCAAAAGACAGGAAATACCACCAGACTGCTTTTCCTGTGACAGTGTTTTCCAAGAGAGGCTAGGAAATTGGGGTACTTAGTAAGTCAGAGACAGAGAGACAGAAAGAAAACCAGCTCTGGATTCAGAAAAGCTTGTGTTTCCATCCTGAATCAGCTATGTGACCCTGATGAAGGCAACGGGCTCTCCTGATCCTCAATGCCATCATCTCCAACGTGGAAAAGGGATTGGACACTGCCCAGATTGATTGTGAGGGTTAAATACAACTTATATAAAGTGCCTCAAATATAGCAGGTGGCACTAGAGAGCTTTAAGACTGCTACCATAACCCAGGATCTTTCTGGGCCAATGCCACCCCCTGTCAATCATCTCATGTACTGTTATAAATTCATCAAAACACTGTGCACTGATGTCATATGAAAAGAAAGAAATACAACCCCTGACCTGGGCTCTACTACTGTACATATCAGTGTCTGGCGTTTGCACAGAGGGAGGATGTGGTGGTCACAAGCAGGAGTGGACCTAAAGTCAAGTCAGGAGAGACACTGGCATATCTCTTCCTCGTGGTTTTCCTTTCAAATTCCCATGGGTTTTGCATTCTGCTCCATAATAGTCTGAGGAGTCACAGCATTTGCACATTTAATTTTCCTAAATTCAACTCTACGAGCCGAGCAGAAAGAGAAGGTGGGTCAGAAAGTGACCTTATTTGGAAATAGGGTCACAGCAGATGTAATTAGTTAAGATGAGGTCAGACTGGAGTAGGGTGGGCCCCTAATCCAATAGGATGGTGTCCTTATAAAAAGGGGAAATTTGGACACAGACATGCACAGAGGGAGAACACCATGTGAAGATGAGCGGAAATCAGGGTGATGCTTCTACAAGCCAAGGAACACCAATGACTACCAGAAACTAAGAGAGGGGGCATCGAATAGACTCTCCCTCACAGCCCTCAGAAGGAACCAAGCCTGCCCACACCGTGATCTCAGACTTCTGGCCTCCAGGACTGCCAGACAAACAAATTTCTGTTGTTCAAGCTGAGAGAGGCAAGGAAGGAGCGAGTGATGGAGGGAGGGAGGGGGGAAAGGTGATAATTTAAGCAATGAGTTCAGAATGGCCACCACGCCACATCAAGAGCTATGCTGTCCTCCACGGGATGATTCCATTGCGGACCACGCCCCTCCCTTCTCCCCATCATTGCCAGGGAAAGAAAGGGTGTAACAAGGAGAATGACCAGCATCCTTCATCCTCTGCCCTGACCAAGTCCAGAGCCGGCTGACAGCGAAGGGGACAGAGAACGTTGACCACAGGTAATTTCTATTAAGGCAACGCAGGGCTTGAATAGTGCGGGGAACAGGGAAGAGACACCAAGGAAAGCTGAAGCCTGGACACTGCAAATTGAGTAGAAGTGAGAGAGGAACTCAGGAGAATAGTCCAAACTGGATTCTATTTCCCACCAAAAACAAGTTTCATTTTTAAAAATACAAAATAATTTTTACCGGAAGGGAAAAAAAAGAACTAGAGGAATTGTAGCACACAAGCCTTCTAGATCTTGGTTCTCGTCCTTTTCTGCATTTAGGATCCATGGGACACCAATTTATTCTTAAAATAAGTGCTGTTTTTTCTTAAATTAGCTAGTTCTGGTTTCTGCAAGCCAAAAATATTTTTTTCACCATAATATCAAGAATGTCTATCTCTGAGTAGCAGCATCAAGGACAGTTTTTATTTTCTCCACTTGGCTTATTTACATTTTCTAAATTGCCTTCCATGACTACTTTTGCTTTCTTAATACAGATATATTTCTTGCATCTATGCCAGAAGTTCCCAAACTTTCTCGGTTTATAGCACTCTTCGTGTTTTAGCAAGTTTTTCATGGCAGTCATCCCCCCCTCCCTTCCAACCCACAAGGCCAAAGAAATGCCTAACAATTCTATTTATTAAGTAGCTAGATCCAAACAACTACAATTAGCCCTAACAACTTAGTAGATATTTGGGAAAAAAATAAATTGAAAGAAAAAAATATTTTTACTTTATTCTTCAACGACACAATACTTACGAAGAGGCTATATGTGCCTGTTGCATACTGCACAACTTTTAAAGCCTTGAAATAAGATTGAACACTGCCATCCTCGTTTTCTGTTCGATGTTGATTTTTCAAATAGTACGTTTGCTTTTTATCATGGCAACTGCCAAAAACTCAGCTATGCAAAAATATAACACTACCAATAGAAATATAACACAATCTAAAAATAAAACTGTGAATAACCTAGTAAGTTTGCACAGTGTCCAACAGACGCTGCAGACCACTGCATTTCCCTCCAGCAGCCCCCGTGAATTTGCAGGCCAGGTACCTCAGCACTAGTTTGAGAACTTCCTGTCTCTACATTCGCACACGTATGTGCACGGACACATCCCTTCAGGATTTTACTAACCCTTTCCACACTAGAAAATGAATTTTTTCATGTTAAGCCAAGGAGGGCACAAATTTTTTAACAAATCATCTACCCGATCTGTTTGGTGTTTAATGGTACTACCCTTAATTTACAAAGAAACTGGCCCAAAAAGAGTTTAAACACAATGGCACAGATACCTCCAACTTAGAAAGAAGCAATTTACCTACCTTAAGATAAACAATAGCCCTTAAATCTTAGCAATTAAAGTTTTCTCTCTTAAGCCAAACCATATGTAAATATTTTAACCTTAGATTAATAAGAAACAGTCAAGAGGCCAATATATTGAGTAATACATTCAAAACAGCAGGAAGAGTCACTTAATTTCTCTTCTGAAGATGAATATTTTATTTTTGGGGTGACATCCAGAGTCACCTTAGGTGACATTTTAAATTCACTACTTGTCAGCTGTTCTAACTGTACGTTTTCCTTTTTGGTTTTTTCTGGTTGTACTTTTCCACATGAGCACTTGTAGAAAATCCATTGCGTGAATGGTTCAAGAGGGAGATGAAGGGACAAGGAGTGGACAGTGATGGCGGGCCCCAGATGACTCAGATGTAACTGAACTGTGTGTGAGTTCAAGGATGGACGAGATCATCTTTCAAGCTTCCCTCCCTCTCTCCCGCATTTAACGATTCTGCTAACTGGGTGGGGGAGGGCACAGCAGCAAGGATCACCCACAAAGCTGAGAGAGATGTAGCTAACTTGTATTGCTTAACTCCTCATAGACAGGGGGAATGTGTCCATGTAACTTTAGGGGAAAAAATTTATCATGTTACCGACCAACAAACAGCAACACAAAGTAACACTGTGACATGAAACAACAAAGGGTAAAAAAAAAAGCAAAAACAGGCAACAATCTCAACTCACCGTGCAGCCAGAAACAAATGTTTAAAAGAGAGAAGGAGCACATCTCTCAGGTGCATTAAAAACCCCAGCAAGTTTTAAGGCTCGGCAGGACCAGAGAGGCCTGGGATGCACTGTCCTAACTTTGCTGCGTTCCTACAGGAGTTAATTTTAACTTGCCGGCAAATGCAAATACATTAAAAAAAAAAAAAAAAAAAGCAAGCCAATTAAGACACAAGTGTTTAAAGACACAAGGAGTAATTACAAATGTATTATTCATACCTAATTTACAAGATGAACTTCTTTCCGTAAAATATTAAACTGTTTACATGCAGGCTGGGAAGACAATTTTCAAACTGTTCATGTTCCACTACAAAGCAATGACTATTAGCAATGCAACCGCTTCTGGCCGACTTACAGTGTGGATGAGGCGGTAATCAGAAAATGTTTGACCTCAAGATATCTACTTGACCCCACAGAAATGCAGACTCGCCTGGTATAAAATCCTAAACAATGGGGCAGACAAGGTCACAGGGTCAAAGCGAGTATTAACAGGTCACCGTGCGGCCCACTTGGGAGCAATTACTTCCAGTCATGGCTAAGTGGACACTTGATTGAATACCACTAAGACAGCTCACATCCCACGGATAACAATCCTCACAGCGATTAAGAATTAAAGCCCCCATGATTCAGCCTTTATTACTCAAATGAACCTAACTCTTCCATAAAAAACTCTGGGTATATGCCTGATGCAAGGCCTAAATTGAAATGCCACCTCATTAAACAATAATATCTAATTTTATCTAAATGAATTTTCATGAAAGTGCGCCACACAGCTCAGGAATTTTTAAAATGAATTATCACAAGTGATACATAATTTCGCCAAAACTGGGGCGGAAAAAAAAATTAGCTTTAGGAATAAAAGGAAACATCAATGTTGGATGAAACACCTATTCTTCCATGGCTAGAGAGAGCAACAGAGCATATAGGCTGCTACAAAACAATGGTAACTTATTTTAAGAACATCCCTAATATTCGCTAACGTCAGATAAAAACAAACCAGCCAATCACAGAGGACACTTAAAAAAAAAAAACCACAGATTTCAGGTCTTCATTCTAAATCAACTGGATCTGTGGCCCTAGGAAGTCATGTTATTTTAAAACTTCCAAGTGATTCTCATACACAACGACTTTCGAGAGCCCTCGCACATACCATGGACAAGGTTATGAAACGGCGGAGAAATGAGGAAGACCCCACCACCGTCTTCCTTCTTAGTCTCCCTCCACCTCAGTGTCTTGCTGAGGCCCTTGCATTTACTTTTATCATCACCAATCACTTATGGCAAGTGATTGTTTCCTAATTACAGTAATAAATGTAGTTTCTTTTGGATGTAAAATGACTTACATTTTAAAAAATCTGGTAAAACAAAGAAATTAGTTTAAAAAATAAGAGTACTCATGGTACTTGATGTCAGTCGACACAATGACCAAAGTTAGGTGGACAATGACACATGATCATCTAAGAACAACAGGGCCAGCCCCTTCCTTCTGGGTCACTTAAAAAGATCCCGCAGAGATGCACAGGAAGTAAGAATCCAGAGTTTAGGCTGACAGAGCGAACATTCTCTGACACAGAAATCTTCAAAACTAGGCCAATAAATACAAATGACCCCTGCCAAAGTGTAGAGTCGGTAAAACAGTCTAAATACAAACTACATATCTTATAGAGGCCTGCAAGGAATAAAAACTGGAGAAAAAATTAATATAGTAAGGGAATTCCATCCAAAGCAGAAATGGGGCTCTAAGAAGGAAATGAATCATTTTAGGGTCTTATATTTCAATCAATGTTTATTTTAAAAGCCCTGATATAGTGCTATGATGGTGTACTGCATCACCTCCCATGCCTCAGCCATCTCGTCCATGCATTTATGTCAACTAGAAGAGTTCCATTCTTGTGGGGAGGCAGCCCCCCAAGGCTTGAGGAGCAGAAGGCACTATATGCAAAATGTTTTAAAGGCTCCTTCTTTTCTAGGCTGATGCAGACAGGGGCTGGGGCCTGCCAAGAAGAGCAAAGGTAGGCTTTCAGCTCCTACCCACCTCCTCACCCGGGCACACTTGTGAATGAACAATCCCAATTTCACACCAGAGCAGCCTGTCAGAACAGTAACAGGTGATTTATGACTGTTGGGCAACTTTCCACCCGCAAAGATTTATTAAATTAACAATGGCTAATGATTCGTTCAAGTATCACTGGGAAGACCAGCTAATTTGAAATTAAGACACACTACTCACCTTCCAGAAGCTCACCCTCACCCAGCAGATTGGAAAGAACCCCGTTTTGAAAATCTGCCCCCAAAATGAGTGACCCTCATTAAGTCCTTAACCAAGGAAGACCTTCAATGTCCACATTCTAGCTGTAGATTTGACCAGAAGATCTCATAAAAAAGCAAAGATTATGCTAAAAGCTATAAACAAAACACAATAGCTCAAGCTCTATAGAGACCTGGTTTCAAGTCCAACCCCATCAATTGCCATCATGACTAACACAAAAGTGGAGGCGAGAAACCAGAATCCAGGTCAGTCTGCTCCTCTTCTTTGAGGCTAAGAAACAAAAGGCCTTACACCACAATATAATTAAATAAAAGATTTTTTTTTCATGAGAGGACAATCCGTGCCACAGGGGGAAAAAACAAACAGAAAAAAAAATATGCTTGTGTTATGTTAGGTCATTCTTTAACAAAGGATCCAAAATGGAATGCCGAGGGGAAGCCTGTTGTTCAAGACTCAAAAATCACCCTGACTTTTAAACAATTCATCCTGTACTGCCTACACTTTATTTCAAATAAAAATTCATTTCCTTTTAAATTATAGCTCGCCATATTTGCTCACTATCCTGCCTTTTCTTATCAATGGCAATTCTGCCATAGTGATACAAAGTTTGGGTCCTTCAAAGAGAAAGACCATGGTGTTTTCAGGACATTGAGATGCCAGAAAAAAGAAAAAAGTGAAAGGGCTTTAGGCATAGTTTTTTTAAAAAAATACTCACACGCCTAAAAATGCAGATCCCCAACAATGCAGGCACTATTGTGGTTTCTTTTTTGTTCTCTTTATAAAAACATGTTTGTGCTTACACCTCGCGGCACTTGTTCAGTGTTAAATAAAAACAACTCCAGTAAATTGCTGACAAACAGGTAATACAAGTAGAAAGAATTCCCCACCTTTCAAACTCTCAGCTCAGGGGAAAAGAAAAAGCTGAAGCAAAAGATGTCCCCAAAGTCATCTGGTAAACATGCTTTCGCAACGAGAATGTGAAATGCATAGCAAAACCGACACTTAACTAATTTTAAACGTCTAATTATATACCGCCTAAACAGAATTATCAAGAGACTTGATTGACTTCTAAGGAGCTGTGATTGCCATCAAGCAAACTCAGAGAAATAATAAATAATGTTTGACCTTCTAATGTCCTCAAAAATTACTCGCAATATCCAAGTGTGTGGACCACTGGCATTCCATTCCAATATTGTCAGGGAACACAGAGGTCACAGATTAATTTGAAGTTAGTGACTCAGGCTCATTTACCCTGATTTATGTAGAGAGTACAATTTGAAGAAACACTTAAATTGGACAAACAAAATTATAAGGCGGTTGACTACCTGAATAAGAAAAAAAGAGGAATATGATGGGCAGGCATGCAAAACATGTGGGGTAGTTATGACAGCTTACCCAAAAGAAATAGGAATGGATAATTTCGCAGAACTTAAAAAGTCAAAATTTGGGCTTGAAGGTGGGGGGAGCGTTAGGTGTAGAAGAAGGAAGACAAAAGAGTGCTCTTTACAAGCTGTTTTCTAAGAAAGTCTGTCTTCAGTACCTACAACAAATGGTGATTGTGAAATGTTTACCTACGAGCAGTGCTAAGCTAAGAAACATTCTTGGTTTTGAAAGAGAATGCCATATAAGGCGAAACTTTGCCCCAAGTGTAATTACAAGACATAACTTAGATTTTAATACAGGACGCTTTTCTGTGACCAATAAAAAGAAAACCAAAAACCAAACCTCCAACATCAGATTCCATGACTCAGCGAGGTCGGAATATCAGCGCTCTTGGCTCTTGGCCCTAGTGATTTGGGTTGTGTACTGACAGGACTTTACAAAAAGTTTTCAGTTTGAGAATCAAATTACAGGTTTTCATCCTTAATTTACTACAGCCTCTGACTGTGTGTCAATACTTCATGCGCGTAACAGCCAAAACAATATTCTCTTCCCATTTGTATTTAAATTAAATCCAAGCCTGGAAGAAAATATGAATTTGGATGTTATCTTGCCCACATCTCCTCTGCCATCTTTGGGAAATTACATCAAACTCTCTATCGGAAGGAGAACTGTCAGACCCAAGGCCATTAGTTACAAGCTAGCTCCTCACAAAATCAGTACTTACTATGATGTACATCCTGTGCTAAGTGCTTTATAAGCACTATCGCATTCAACTATCACAACCATACAAGGCAAATATGTTCATTATTCACTTTACAACAGAAAGACTAAGATGAAGCAATTGAGCTAAAATGTGCTGTATGTTAGCAGGAGTAGGATTCGAACCCAGGGCCATGTGATTCCACATCGTACGTAAGGATGGGATCAAGCCCACCATTCAGGAAGGGAGAAGGAAGAGGGCTGAGCTAACATATACTGATTTTGCCATTTTGTCCCCAAACTGGCCCCCATCATGGAAATGAAAATTGTGACTTTTTTTAAATTAAGATTATGATAGTTTACAATCTTGTGAAATTTCAGTTGTACATTATTGTTAGTCATGTTGTAAGTAGACCACTTCACCCTTTGTGCCCTCCCCCCACCCTCCCCCTTTCCCCTGGTAACCACCGATCAGTTCTCCTTGTCTATATGTTAACTTCCACCTATGAGTGGAGTAATACAGAGTTCGTCTTTCTCTGTCTGGCTTATTTCGCTTAACATAATACCCTCAAGGTCCATCCATGTTGTTGTGAATGGGACGATTTTGTCCTTTTTTATGGCTGAGTAGTATTCCATTTTCTTTATCCAATCATCAGTTGCTGGGCACTTAGGTTGGTTCCACGTCTTGGCTATTGCAAATAATGCTGCGATGAACATAGGGGTGCATGGGACTTTTGGAATTGCTGATTTTTGGTTCTTAGGATTGATACCCAGTAGTGGGATGGCTGGGTCATAAGGTATTTCTATTCTTAACTTTTTGAGAAATCTCCATACTGTTTTCCATAGTGGCTGCACCATTTTGCGTTCCCACCAACAGTGTATGAGGGTTCCTTTTTCTCCACAACCTCTCCAACATTTGTCACTCTTGGTTTTGGATATTTTCGCCATTCTAACAGGTGTAAGGTGATATCTTAGTGTAGTTCTGATTTGCATTTCCCTGATGAAAATCATGACTTTTTAACAAGACTTTCCTCCAGCGCAATTTAAACAGCACAGCTCAAACCTGTTCTTCACTTCCTTACGTCTAACTCTGAGTTCAGGTGTGAATAAAACCTTTGTTCTTTATTTCCACTATCTCCACTTCTGAGGAGGGAAACACATAAATAACTTCTTCCGGGCCCAGAGCTCAGTGCGAGGCTCAGGCAAAGCAGGAGAGAGCAGCTTAAACCAAGGCTTAGGATTCCATTCTTGGACCCTGATGAGATGGCATTTACAAAGGTATTGCTTCCCAAGGTCACCTGGGAAGGGCCTGCAGCTTCACCACCAGCCCAGCAGCTCTGAGCAAGAAGCCACTCAGCTACCCGCCTGGCTCTAGTTACAACTGAGAACTACTATTGTTCTAGGGAAGAAACGGGAACCCTCAACAGGAAAGGGCTCAGAGCATTACATTTCCAGTCCACCCTGGTATAAACAGGAGATTCTGCTTGAGGAACAACTTGGCCAAGAAACAAACAAAAAAAAGGCACAGAAAGAAATAAAGAGAGGAACAGAGAGGGAGAGTGGGAAGAAGGGAAGATCAGAGGAAGGAAGGAGAGTCTTGTTAGAAAAGAGAGGGGAATACATAATAGCCAATGTTCTCAGGACAATTCTCCCTTTTTCTTTTGCTTCCCTATCTAACCATAGGGTTATCTCTAGTGTGACCAATTAGGACAGGAATGACTTATCAGTTCTGACAAGGTAAAAGTAAAGGTAACAATCTTCAAGCCAAAAGTGTTTGGCATGGGCCAAAAAGGTGAAACCCACATGGGAAGGGCTTTTCTGGGAAGACACATGTGTGTAGGTGGACAGATCCTTCAACCACAGTGTCTTCTAGACCCAATATTTTACGTGACTCCACATTATTATGCTGGTAAAAGGAGGACGCGTGACATTTACAGCCCAACTATGTGCTTTGTGTACAACAGCATTTCAGAATACTATAGAGACTCACGTAGGTGACTTGCACGTGCTCAATTCTACCTTCTCTTTCATTTGATTACTTTGATGGAGTCTCAGGTCCTACAGGATTCCACAGAATTTACGGACAGCCTTCTTTTTATCCTCTCTTGCAAAACTTCCTCCCCAACACCCGCCCGATACAGTAAAGAAACTATTAAATGCAGCTACTCAAACATCAGAAAAGTGGATGCTCCCATGACTAAATCCATTCGTTTTCTACCCAAAACTGTTGGCAAGACAGGTCCTAGCTGAATGACTTTTTTAAGAAATTAATTTGGTGTCAGTCTGAGTCTTCTTAAGGTAGGAAATCTAAAAGCACATCTACAAAAATAACTTGCTTATTAAAATTCTCAATGGTGCCAAAATCTCCTCCCAATCCATACCCTACTGTGCCCAGAGGAGCTGAAAAGAAGGTGGGGCACTTTTTTTTTTAACTGAATTTGGCAGGAAAAGTAAAGGGAAGCTTCTTTTCCCAGTTCCCCACCTGCCCCGCCCTTCTACACAGAGAGAACAGAAAGTGCCTTAAGCAACAACTAAGTTTACACTGGCCACTCCAACCACATATCTAGCAAAAACTTCATGATGTGTTTTTAAGCATAAATTTTCGGGGGAGAGGGTGGGATATACTGAGATATACACACTTCATCCTTGAAGGAAACAAAAATGAGTCATATCTAAACAATTCAAATCAAAGCATAGGACCCTGGCAATACAGTGTGCTTGTGTAACCAGAAATATAGAGTTCCGAATCTACTAGAAGCTAAGGTTATCAGACCTATTTTAAGAAATACTTTTACAGCAGCCGATGAGAATTCAACTGCTACAAAAATATTTTTAATTTTCATGATATGAAATAAAAATACAACATTGTTTCAATATTTCACAACTGTTAATTAGGCAAGACGTATTCTAAAGATATGTAAACTCTATGAGCACTTTCAAATTCACCTCCCCTCCTTCTGGTTTTTGAAGGGACAATAGCACAGGTTGGGAAGATATGCAAACACCTTCCAGACAAATTTCAGGCACAGTCTTATTCTATTTTTAATGAATAATAAAAGTTTTCGGCTACTAAGAAGGAAGTCTCCAGAGAGATTCAAGAAATACAAGAAATAACAGAATTCAAAATTTATTCTTATTTAGAACCCACCTTGCTCAAAACAGATTGAAGGTGGTTTTAACCCATAATTAGTGGAGAAAAAGCACTAACCCTCAGTGTCACATGAAGGCCAAGTGACCCAAAAAGAGAAGAGCTTGATTATTTGTCTCTAGGATTAGAAAGCTTTACTCTAAAGGTAGTTGAAAGAGCCTGAGAGCTTTCTCTTAAAGGCAGTAATTCTCAACATTTAGCGTGGATAAGATTCATCATCTGGTTTGCCTAATTAAAAATGCAGATTCTAGGCTCTATCTCTGGGGAATCAGATATAGCAGGCGTGGGATGGGGTTCAGGGGGTCTGCATTTGTTTTCTTCTGGGAGTTTTATGGTTTCAGGTCTTACATTCAAGTCTTGGATCCATTTTGAGTTAATTTTTGCGTATGGTATAAGATAGCGGTCTACTTTCATTCTTCTGCATGTGGCTGTCCAGGAGCATCTGCATTTGAACAATGGTATACAGGCAGTTCTGATGCTGACCCTGGAAAATACTGTGTTCAAGGTCCCACCAGAGCCAGGGACCAGACTCCAACTGTCATTTTTCTAGGTTGCGGTTTTGTCTCATTCTCATTATTTATTCCACATCTGTTTTGGGGGGGTGGGAGGCAATCCTAAACTAAAAGTATGAACATTTCCTGAATGTAGTCGACAGACAACTCTAAGCCAGAGCTGCCTAGGCTAGGGATATGCGCACGGCCCACCCCAGCCAAGCAGATGCTTTACATTCTTCCCCAATGAACCTGTACTAAGATACAGTGAAATCACACTATATTCAAGCTTGACTGATACCAAACTTAACTACCAGTGCTTGGAGGAGGAGGGGGAAAAGAAAGCACGTTTATTAAGGGTGCAAATTATGCGCAAATAGAGCAAAAGGAGCTGAAAATCTGATGTTCCCTTAGTGGGTCTCTGTTCCCACATCCCCACAGACTGTGAGCAACTTGTCTCACTTACCAGTGACTTCCAGGACTTTTAAAGGAAACTGTAACCATAAGCAATTTTCACCTGACATGCTGACTTCAGAACCTAACCTCCAGGTAAGAGGCAATTTCACTAGATGAGAACATAGCAGGTCCACCAAGAACTCAGGGCCAGCAGGCTGTGGTCTGAGAAGCAGAGAGGGAGTCTGCAGAGAACAGTGCAAAGCAGATGCACAGTAAGAATCAGAGACGAGAAATGAGAGGACACTGCCCAAGTTCCTGATGATTCTACTTCCTGGGTCTGCTCCCTTCAGAGATACGGCTGCATCCCAGGGCTACGCCAGCATCCTTTTAATAACCACCATGCCTCCACACCTCTCCTCGGCTTGTCTGTCAGCTATCTGCAACACCAAGACTCCTAAAAAGAACAACTAAGTACATAGACATAAGTAAGACAGATTCCTTGTTCTTCAAGTCTCAGGGACCAAGGGCGACTCTTGGGGGCAGTCAAGATGGGCCATTTGCAGACTAGCTGTCAAGGCAGTCTGCAGGGAGAGAGAGAAAAATAACACACAGCTAAGACACAATGAGACACGAGAAGAGTGACACAGAGAGAAGGTGCCTTGTTTCCTGAGGATTCCAGCTCCCAATTTCCCCCATATATTCCGTGATGCAACTCTAAGTCATTCCAACAAATTTCCCCTCTGTTCTTTATAACCAAACAATCCGAGTATTATTTTTTTACATATTTTAGGCTAAAGAAGGAAAGTCTCAGATTCTCAATAATTCACGTGCAACCTAGGAATTGAAGAACGTAATTCACCCACCCTCACCATCCCTTACCCAACTGCTGAGATGATCAGCGTCTTCACCTCCAGACCAGTCACCCTAGTCTGCGACTGGCCAGACTTCTTTGGTTACACTCCGAATTTTCATACTCAACACAGTCCAGATTACTTGGAATGGAAATAGTACTAAAGTCAGAAGGACTCTTTTCTCAATCACATTATCACTTAAGCACTTCTAAACTATTTCTTTTCTTTCTTCTTCCTTTTATTTATTATTTTTTTTTTGGAGTTGTTGCTCCATCTCAGGAGAATACAGAAGACATAGCTTCCAGAGGAAAATCCTCGCAGGTAAAGCATGGGTGTTTGAGAAATGAACGGAATCCCAGCAGAGGCAGAACAAAGCTTTCTGCCACCCTGTGGGAAAGCTTCTATAGTCCCATTTAACACGTTCTTGTTGCGTCATGATGCAAACCCACTGTGATGATGGTTTGTCTATGGGAGTAAGAGAGAACGGAATAGGCGGAGATGCCTTATACACGACATTCCATTTTCCCCAATAGCAGCACATGTACTGAATGGTAAGCATGATGGTCATGCAGAGATAGAAAAGCGACTTACCTCCCCACGGCCTCTGCCTCTTGCCCACCTGAGCCATGGAGGGATGGTCTGGCAAGGATCCAAGCACACGAGATGCAGAGCGGCAAAGACAAACAGAGCACTTAGCCTGGGTGAGTGAGAGACCTCTAAATGGAAGGCGCCACTGGTGTTTTAACTTCCCTGAAGGTCCTAACCAAGTTCTGGGCACTAAATTAAACAAAGAGGCTCAAAAAATAGTCACTGCAGAGGGTTTAAATGGTGCACAGCCAACCAGCCTGCCAAAAGACAGATGATAAGGGGAGAGAGCACAGCAGCCAGCAAGGCGGACTCGGTTCCAGCTGGATTTAGGGTCAAAAGGGGGCTGAGGCATCGCCTTCCCAGAAGAAGTGAGTCACGAGGAAAGTCTGAAAGGGAGGCAAGGTGGTGGATTTGTTTTTCCCGAGGCCCAATGTGGGTCCTGGCTTAGCAATTTGGAAAAGAGCGCTAGAAGAGAATAAAGGGCGGCCATTCCAGAAAGACTGGGGGATGCAAAATACCTGACGGCACCAGGAAGGGAGAGAGGCAAAGTCAGCGAGGCCTGAAGGGTCAAAGAAGGGTCTCAAAAGGGTCTCAGCTGCCTTAAGTGATCTGGATGAGTCAGGCAGGGATGGTGCATGGCATTTTATGCGCATGGATTCTGGGACCAAACCAGATCAAGGTCCAGCCCTAGCAACTTCTATCCGTGTGACTTGCTTCAGCCCCTGAACCTCGACTGCCTCATCTGTGAGATGGGGACAAGAATAATACCTCCTTCGAGAGGCTGTTAAAAACTTATCGAAAGCTTTTAGTATGGCAGCAGCACAGGGGTTGGCAAATGACCAGCCCGATGGGCAAATCCCTCTGACCACCTGTCTTCTACAGCCCACAAGCTATGAATGATTTCCACATTCTTACCTGAATGGGAAGAAAAGAAAATAATAATCGTCTTTGTCGGCACATGGAAATTATATGAAATTGAAATTTCAGTGTCCAAAAATGAAATTTTATTGGAACCCAGCCACACTCATGCATTTACATATTGTCTATGGCTGCATCTACACTAAATGGCAGAACTGAGAGAGTTCAGAGACAGCATAGTCTGCAAAGCCTACAACATTTACTATGTGGCCCTTTACAGAAACACTTGCCAACTCCTGCACCAGCCGATAGAAAGCATTCAATAACTGTTAGCTGTGGCTTACTTTATAAGTTAGGAAATTCAGAAAGATTGAAATATTTTTTGAGATATAATCACATACCATAAAATCCACCCTTTTACACTGTACAATTAAATGGTTTTTAGTATATTCAGAGTTGTGAAACCACCATCGCAATCTAAGTTTAGAACATTTTTACCACCCCAAAAAGAAACCCTGTAGCCATCAGCAGTCACTCCCCCTTCTCCTCAGCCACTGGCAACCACTATTCTAATTTCCATCTCTATGGATTTGCCAGTTCTGGATGCTTCATATAAATGGGATTATAGTATACGTGGGCTTTTCATGTCTGGCTTCTTTCGGTTAGCGTTAATATTTTCAAGGTCCTTCCATGCCGTAGCATGTATCAGTACTTGAATCCTTTTTAAGGCTGAAGACTATTCTATAGTACGTCCATAGCAAATTTTATTTATTCATCAGTTCGTGGACATTTGGGTCTTTTCTACTTTTTGTTTATTCTGAATAATTCTCCTATGAACAGTGAAATACACATTTTTGTGTAGGCATGATTTCATTTCTCTTGGGTACATACCGAGGAATAAAATTGCTGAGTCAGATGGTAACTGTTTAACCTTTTGAGAAACTTCCAAACGGTTTGCCAGAGCAGTTGAACCATCTTACAGTCCCACCAGCAACTTACAAGAATTCCAAATTCTCCACATTTTCATCAACCCTTGTTATTGTCCACCTTTTTTATTATAACCATCCAAGTAGGTGCCAAGTGGTATCTCATTGTGATTTTGATTTTCATTTGCCTAACGACTAACGATGTTGAGCATCTTTCCATGTGCTTATTGGCCATCTGTATACCTTCTCTGGAGAAATGCCTATACATATCTTTTGCCCATCTTTTAACCAGGTTATTTGTCTTTTTATTGTTGAGTTGTAAGAGTTCTTGATATATACTAGATACTAGACTACCTTCCAGATATATGATTTACAAATATTTTCCCCCATTCTTTGGGTTGTCTTTTTACTTTCTTGATAGTATTCTCTGAACACAAAAGCTTTTAGTTTTCTTTTTCTTTTTCTTTTGAGGAATATTAGCCCTGAGCTAACTGCCAATCCTCTTCTTTTTGCTGAGGAAGACTGGCCCTGAACTAACATCCATGCCCATCTTCCTATACTCTATACGTGGGACGCCTACCACAGCATGGCTTTTGCCAAGCGGTGCCCTGTCCGCACCTGGGATTCAAACCAGCGAACCCCGGGCCGCCGAGAAGCGGAACGTGCACACTAAACTCCTGCGCCACTGAACTGGCCCCAGCTTTTAGTTTTGATGACAGCCAATTTATCTGTTTTTTCTTTTGTTGCTTGTGCCTTTGGAAATCATGAAGATTTACTCTTAGGATTTCTTCTAAGAGCTTTATATACGGAGCTCTTACATTTAGGTCTTTGATGTATATGTTGTGAAGTAGGGGCACAACTTCATTCTCTCGCACATGGACATCCTGTTTGTCCCTGTACCACTTGTTGAAAAGACTATTCTTTCCCCCATGGAACTGACTTGGCACTCTTATTGAAAATCAACCGACTATAATGTAAGGGTTTATTTCTGGACTCCCAATTCTATTTCATTGATCTAAATGTCGATCCTTATTCCAGCACCATACTTTCTTGATTACTGTAACTGTGTAGTAGGTTTTTAAATCAGGAAATGTGAGGCTTCAACCTTCGTTCTTTTTCAAAAATGTCTTGGGTATTCTGGACAATCTGCATTTTCATGACCTTTAGGACTAAACTGTCAACTTCTGAAAAAAAAACAAAGATACCTGGTATTTTGATAAGGATTCCTTTGAATGTGTAGGTCAATTTGGGGAGTACTGTCATCGTAACAATACTAAGTCTTCCAGTCTATGAACACAGGACATCTTTCCATTTATTTAGATCTTCTTGAATTTCTTTCAACAACGTTTTGTAGTTTCAGCGTACAAGTTTTGTACCTCTTTAATTAAATTTATTCTTGAGCAACTCTTGATGCCACCATAAATGGGATTGTTTGATATCTTTTTCCTTAGTATAAATTTTAACTTGGAATTATAGAAAGTCAATGAGTGAGTGTGCAAGAAACAAGGACCAAAGTCTAAGAGAAACCAAAGATGAAACTAAAGCTGGATTTCAAGGAGATATCATGTGCCAAGATTCATGCCAGACCTCAAGCTCCTTGAGGGCAGGCACAACGTCTCTCTGGCTCAGCCTAGCACCTAGCACATAGTGGGCACTCAAGAAACACCTGCTGAATGAACAAAGATCTCAACACTAGCAGAAAGCACTTAATCTGTATTTTCTATTTTAGGCAATAAATATACCCTTAAGTTTTAGTTTCTCTAAGCCATAGGTTGGTTCTAACGGTGTGGATTGCAGATACTACTGACCATCATGAGGAAAAATATTCATATGCAAGAAATCAAGTTTGGTGATGTCTCCCCACCAGTTGACAAGCCCCCCTTTAATTTTTCCAGCTAAACCATCTGAAGAAAATGTCACCAGACAAGGAAGGCAATAAGGATAAGTATAGAGGAAGCACCGAACATTTTACAAACAGCACTGGTCCTCTTGACAATGTAAACAATGTATAATGACACTCAAATGTAAAGCAAGAATGCTACAGAAGGTGCCAGACAAGTAAAAGAGGGAGGAGGGAGAGAGGGGGAAAGAAGCATGAAACAACCTACTCTGCAGAAGGAAAAGCTGGAACTCAAGACTAAAGATGATATTTATCACTACTATAGGTTTCTTTTGTTGTCAAGGATAATGGATAATCAATTAAAATAATAAACATTCATTAAGGATAAGCATACCATGTGTTGTGCTGGCACCATGCTAAGTGACTCATGTTCATAATCTCATTAACTTCTTGTAACAATCCTGAGGCAGGTACTATTATTGTCATCATTTTAGAACAGAATAGAGACCTACAGATGTGATGGTAACTTACCCAAGGTGTCATATCTCCCTATCCCAAGGCTTCATATCTCCCTATTGCACAGTCTAGTATCAAAACCTAGGTCACCTAACTCCAAAGCAGAGGTATGAATTGGAGGTATGAATAAATACAGACATAAGCACATATTATATACACTTACTCAGAGGTTTGGCAAATATCAAATACCCTGATACAGTTACTAATTCTAATACCCTCACACTAGCTACTAATTTGATTCCAAGCGCAAATCAAAGTTTGGAAAGACACAATTATTGTTAGTCTTTTTTAGGCCAACAAGCTAAAGAGGTATGAAATCTTTAACAAAAAGATTGCAAATATTTTGCCATTGAAATCACACATATCATGAAGCCTGAGATTATCTTGTTTCCTGCAGCCACTGGGACAACGCTGGGTTTGAGTCCTGGATCTGTCTCAACCCTGATACATGTAACTTCGGAAATGTCCCTTGTCTTAGTAAATTGCCCTGCCCAAATCTGCAAGGCCAATGCCAAATCTATGATTCTACCAATTCACTTCTCTTCTAAGCTTTCAATTATTACGTAATCCACTTTCATTGTACACATACTTACACCTTTATCAAAGCCACCGGGCAATTACAGTTCTCGGCTCAGGTTAAAAGAGAGGGATATTTGGGCATATTTGGAAGTGCCCTTGATCAGAAAATCATTTCTTAAGTAAAGAAGAAAGAAGGGTATGGGGGTTGGGGGGAAACATTTGCTTTGATAACGTGCATCTTGAGCCCTTTCTCCCCTGGTTGGTCCATATTCTAAATCATTTCCTTGCTTTCACATAGTAAATTTTCTGCTAGATGTCTAGATATGCTGGAGATCAGGTTACAGTGTGAAGGACAAAAGATAAAAACAATCTGCATACTTCCATCTGGTTCTTCAGAACAAAGTCTAGAGACTTGAAATGTGAGGGAGAAGCACGCTACTCTCGCTGCACAACAGACACTGCAAAATGTCACAGAAACAAATCTTTCAAGAGAATCAGAGATGCTGGAATGCGTAATTAACCAAAATTTACTCTAAGAGAATTTTTTTGAAAAAGTAAGACCTGGATACTAAACACAACGTTGCCTCTATTACAACTAGATGAAAAGTTGAGAACAGACCAATGTATTAGAAGGTCCATACTGTAGAGATGCTCTTATTGTCAACAATTGACTCCTCTTTGAAAAAAAACAAAACCCATTTCTTTGTATTTATTAACAGTCTTGCCTAGTCTTTCGAACTCAAAAGTCAACACTTGAGATTTGACTCTTGTCAAACTACTCCTTCACCACATGGCAGTGGGCCACGCAAGAGGGATTTTCAATATGAAAGAAACCAGAATGTCCAATACAAACACGGGCTTTCCAATATATAAAATTTAAGAAAAGCCAGGGTCTGTGCAGAAAACATTAAACTGGTTTATATATCAAAATCATGAGGTTTAAGCAGAAATGCAGCATTAAAATAATTTACAAAATGGCTCAACGATGAACATTTTCCTCCACGAAAAAACAACACCCTTAATGTTTTTCATATGGCACATAAATTTTACAATACCTACAGGAATATTTTCATTGGTTAAACCAACACCATAGGTCTTTTTAGCTCTTAAGCATATTACGATTCTTGCCTTTTTATAGCATTTTTGTTGTTGTTTGCACCCAATGTAATAAGCTTTTGAGAACAAGAAACAAACCACAATAAAAAGAAAAAAGGACTACCCTTTGTAACTGCAAGTTTCACGAGAGGGGTGGGGGAGAGCAATTCAAACCTAGTTTTTATAGCTGCTATCTTGATGCAATTAGTGTAAAATAATTGTCTGCACAGGCCAAAGAAGAGGCTAAGTTGAGGCACTTGAATGCATTCCCGAAAATTATTTCCCTGCCTCTCCCTTCAGCCTGCTGCAGCAGATGTTGGCTGTTAAGCCGCACAGACGACACAGTTCATGACTTTTCTAAGACGGCTGTGTGCCACATCTGCAGTTGATGAAATGGAGAGCAGAAGTGTGGCAGACACACAGAGGAGAGTGTGAGCGAGGCAGGCAGGCGCAGGCTGGGCCAAAGGAACTGTCTTGAAGGCTGGCCTAAAAATAGACACACACTCGCACTCCTCCACCCTCTGCATCCAACCTCATAAAACCGGGCCTGCCTGTCCTATTATGGAGTCAGCCTATGGCAGACACTTCCTGCATCCAACTTCGGCTGCGGAAAATGCGAGAGCGTCGAGGCAGGAGTGGAGGGAAGCAGGCTGTGCAGCATCCTCAAACTGCAGCTTCGCTCTCCGAGCCTCGGTATAACTGGGCTGTGGTCCAAGTTCAGCTAGGCCCCCAGAGAAAGGCAATGCTTGTGTTTAGCCCGCACAATACTGACATAACATTAACAGATTTACATATGCAAAACTGTGAAGCAACAGGCATTCCCCCTCAATTGACCCACAGCTTGTAGTGTCTGCCGAGTTATTCCCCGCTTCGGCTCTGTAACCAAGTGGGCGGCATGCGAATACCATCTGGGTACCACTTATTGAAAACTGGCAGTCGTTCTGTAATAGGCAAGCTGGCAATAAGAGGGAAGGGAATAAATTGCATCATTTAGTTAACATCCACTTGCTTTGCGGCTGTTAAAAACCCATGACTGAATAATAATTTGGTTATTTCTTTTGCCAGAAACTGCTGTCAGCCAAATTGTACTACGCATGCTGCAGAAGTCGACTTGCAAAATTTCCACTTGAAAAGGGATTGAGGAGGATCAGGGTGAAATGGGCACCAATCCCTGGTTGTGAACAGTGGCAACTTATGCCATGTGGTGTCTCCATGTCCTTTAGGTGTCCTCGTTGACACCAAGCCCTGGTTAGCCACTCGGCCATGCTGAGCCACAGTGCCAAGCTGTGATGTGCATTAATGCCCCTAAGAAGCTCAGATTCAAGGGTGTGCATGACAAGTGACATCTATGTGGCTCTCAGCTGGCCATGGTGGCAGATGTGGCCAGGCAAGGCTCATCCTAGAGCTGACATCCCCAAGTCTCTGCTCAAAATCGAGCGGGCGAGCAGGCCCACAACCAGAGTGCTACCTGCCCTTGTGCCCCTAATTCTGTGCCTGGAGCGGTCAGGCTGCATCACTGCCTTCTGGTTTACTCAACTGCTTCCAACACGCCTAAGGAAGAAAGTGCCAGAAACCTAGACTACCACAGAAAGACAGAGGCGATCTTCCGTAAAAATCCACGTGCTTCAAGTGGTTCTCTTTTGGATATATTTGAAAAAATAAGAAATTATTTTCTTATTTACTATATACTGTGTGTGTGTATATATTTATATACATTATATTTTTATATATACATATATATATATATATAACTTTCCTTTTCTATGTCTTTAGGAAAATCAGAGCCAAAATATGTAGAAGGCTATAGGCTATGGAAATTTTTAAAAAATATATTATCTTGTAACTATTCATAACTTTTCCTTTTTTAAGACTTTCAGGAAAATCAAGGCTGAAATATGTGTAAGTGACCCAGGCTATAGTAGTTTAAAAAGACATATATATTTACATCTTGTAAAAATTGCTATAGCCTGGGTCACTTTTACAAATTTCAGCCCTGATTTTCCCAAAAGACATAGGAAAGGAAAGCAGAGAAATGGAAACAAAAGGAAAAATTGGAACAAAAAGGGAAAACGCAGGAAAGAAAAGACATGGAAATACCACAAGTGAACACAGTTTGACCAATCAAATAAAAAAAGAGAAAATGAGAGCATTTACAGGGATCTTCCGGCACAAATACTTGTTTACAAAATCTAACTGCCGCTCTTCTGACTTCTGCATTTGAGGAGGCTAAACAATTTTTCAAAGCCCAAAACAAATTAAAGACCACTCAAATTTATAAGCAGGTGGTCTTCATGAAAATAACACAGTCGGGTGTTTGTACATTAAAACAGGCAGAATGCAATCATGAAGGAGGAGGAGAGAAAAAGGCAGCAAGACCAAATTTGTTACGTATCTTATAAACTGCAACATTTGTTAAGTTACCACATGTTTAAGCGAAACTCCGGTAACAGTTATTTTCCAGGGAATGACGATAGACAGGAAAGATAATAGAGTTTCTTTTTTTCCAGATTCAGCTTATGATTGTAATCTTACCCTGCTCTAAACAGCTTACAAAGCAGAGACAAGACTAAGTCACTTCTCTATCCAGACATATCAAGATGTTCGGACTATAAAGCAATAGGCTGAATTTGCTCCTTGAAAGGATGAGAAAATATTTCCAAGTCATTGAGCCTATAATAAGTTTGTTAAAAGCAAGCAAAAGAGTCATTTTCTTCACACATATACACATGTACATGCACATAAACATGTACACACACCTCCCCCCCCCCCCCAATAAAATCAGCAAGCTGTCATGGAAATATACTGGCCCGAGGGTCAAAGAACTGGTTTTCACCAAAGCTCTGCTACTTTCTAGCTGTGTGACCTTGGGTGAGTCACAATTTCTCTGGCTCTAATTTTGTTTTCTTGGAAAATAGCAATGTATAACAAAGGCATGGCTAGAAATCCCCAAATCTAAGCCAGATAATGGTTTTCCTAAGAGCTCTTTCTTGCACATTTATCATTACAAAATGTGAATCCTTTCTATGAAAATAAATGAATCCAAGTTACACAGGATTTCAAAATTACTCTCATTTTACTTTGCAAATTACACTTCGGGTAAATATTGCTCCGGTTTTTGTTTGTTTTTAAAAATACACATGTTGAAGGACTGAACTGCCTTATGCAAATATTTATCTTCCAGAACATTATATGTTCCTCAACGTTTGTTTAAAATCCAAAAAGTTTCCAGTAATGCAAGATTTCTATTTAATATGCAATTCCTTAATAAACAACTATAATATAAAATTAACTGATGCAGCCCATCATTTTAGCAATAGAGAGGAACCAAGAGTTAAAAGTCTAAAAGAACCTACAACTCAAACATGGTTTGGTCCATCCTAAGATTTTGGAAAATAGCGCATTCCTAGAAAACATAGTTTAAGCTACCGCCATGTTCATTTTCATTGCTGCATATTTAAAAGTAATCATTCTCTCCTTGTTGGTTTCCATTGTTTTATTCCTCCTAAGCTCTTCTACCAATGAACCATGGCACGGTTTTCCCTACATTGCTTTAAATGGTGCATGTGTCCTGGCAGAAGTCCAAAATTCTGGCAACATGAGCATTTTCCAGTTAACCTTAATAAACTCTATTGTCTTTCAGAAGTGGTGACAATGCAACTGACCCTTGGTCAGTGGAGTATGTGGGTGAGGGTTTTCCCCAGGAGCAGCTATGGGTTTGCGCTAATGTACACAGCACCTTGCATAACACCTTACCCTACTCCAACATCCAAGTGCAGACATTCACAAGCCAGCTGGCTAGGGTTAGTGGTTGGTGGCCAGGAAAGAGAGTGAAGGTAACTGGTCCACGAGTTGCAGGAATTCCCACGTTGGCCTCATTAGCAAGAGGGCTGGGCAGCCAAGACTCAAGTTAACATTAGCCAAATACACCTGGCTAATCTTGTAAAGAATAAAGATTTGCTCATTAACTGAGCTTAGAAAGGTGTGACCTACAAACCTGAAGAGCTATTTTCAGGTCCTTAATGGTACTAATTTTGTGATCAAGTTACAAATTCCATGTGGTTCTTCATAAGGTTCCTTTAAAGAGACTCTTGATGTTGGACAGTTGGGCCTTTTGCCATACCACTCACACACGGACACACACACACACCACTCCTACTAGGATGTAGGCCCTCAAGGTTGAAACCAGTCCACCCAGCAAAATGAAAGTTAGCCTCCCAGCCTAGGTGCAAGTTCCCTGACGGCCCACACGCTGCTGATCAGACGCCGTGAGGCAGCAAAGTACACCTGCAACGCCTGGCTGAATGAAGGGCACTGGTGCTGAGGTCACTCCCGGCTCACCAAGGGTACAGAAGCTCCTCAGCTCATTCCTAAGAGGCTCCTGGACGGCAACAGTCAGGGAGCTGCCGAGGCTGTGCAGCGAACTCTCCACACGGACAATGATTCAGTGATGGGCATTTACCCTGTGAGGGCAACCCAGGCACTAATGGAGCCAAGCGCTGACTCGTTCTGTTAGCTTTCAGCTGAAATAAAATTTCAGGGTCCAGTTTCATTAGGAGCTCAGGAAAAGAAGGAAATAAGGAAGGGAGAAAGGAAGAAGGGAGACAGAGATGGAGAGACAGATGAAGAAGTGGAAAGAGTGAGGTGGAGAAAGACAGACAGGCAGAGGCTGCGAGGGTACGGAGGGAGAGAAAGGGAGAGGGAGAGAGAAAGAGACGTGGAGAGAGAAAGACAGGCAGAGGCCTGGGGGTGCAGAGGGAGAGAAAGAGAGAGAGAGGTGGAGGGAGAGAGAAAGAGACAGAGGGAGAAAGGAAGAATGAGAAAGAGAGGAAGGAGGGAGAAGAGAGAGAAGAGCAAGGAGAGAGGAAAAAGAAGGAAATTGCTTGCTGTGAAGACAAAACAAATTGCAAAATCTAGGAGTAAACACTCAGGGCTGAATTCCAACACAACTGGTCTTTGCTGTCAGTTTTAGGAACTAAAACTCTTATCAAAGGCAGAAAGGTTCAAGGGGAATTCCACGCATCTGGGCTTTGCGTAAATTAAATCTACAGGTTTCTAAAACAATTCGGGTTAGGCAACACAGTTCTCACAGGTAGTTTAGTTTTTTACCCTTTCCCCCTGCATTTTGACACCGTGAGGACTGCAAATCTGCCGACCAAAACCTAGCCAGAGCAGCCTCCACCAACCAGCTCAAGGCACAAACGGTGCAGGACTGGGGAGCAGGTTTGTGGAAATCCAAAGAAAACACTTTTTATTTGAAGAAAGGAGCGTCTGGCAGGTAGACAAACATTTCAGGCCTTATCCAAGTGTACGGCCAGGGTGGGGCAGGGTGAGGCCCAGACGGGCTCTCCGTGGGTCGCTGTGTTCCTGTGCACCCAGATCCACATCCCCACCAAGAAGTCCAGTTACCCCGCAAGGGCCACTCAGAGCCACAGTTAAGGGGCCACATGTATTCTCTTCCTCCTGCAACATCAAAAGGCAAGTTGCTGCCCTTGGGGCCTGAGGTAGAGAGGAATATAAGTTAAAGACACAAGAAGCTCTTGTGGAGAATTAGTTCTGACAATTACCCACCATCCTCTTCCATCAAACACCTGGTTGGCTGCTTATCAGTAGCAACCCTTTAAGCATTCTAGTACATTCCAGCAAGGTCCGGAAAGAGAGAGAGGACAGCTGCTGGACTTTGCAACCCCTTGGTGATCATCACCTCCCCTATTTGCGAGGTCTTCGGCAACACAGGTTTGAGCCCTGTCGTAAACATCTATATGAGCTGGAAGAAAAGATCTGAGGTTTCTTCCTCAAATCAGAAAAGGCCTCTTAAACCAAACTGACTTGCCCAGTCCCAGGGGAGGGGCTAGTACAAACAGCCAATTTCGAAAGAGGCCAAAGGGTGGCTTGGAAAAGCGAACGGGGAGAGAAGATGAGGCAACTCTGCTCTTCCTTTTCTGCTGGGGCCTCTCGAGGGTGCTTCATTCTTTGTTTGGAAGACGTACAAATTCCAGCCCAGAGGGCACACCCATGTGTAAATACACATTTGAAAAAGTGGGTGACTTGCATATTATTTTCAACCACTGATCACCACCATTAGCGTGGATGTTGAAAAAAACTGGCCCTATTAAATTAAAGGCTAATGTGAGTGAAGGCTGAGTAAGCAATGAGTGCCAGATTTCCACCTCCAGCTTAAAACTAAAAAAAGAGACACACGCACTGTAAGTTTTCACGTTGAAAACATAAAATTATTTTTCTCCTAAATAGTATCATGAAAGTAACAGGCTATAATAATTCAACAGATACACTTGCTCCTCTACTCCAATTCTCTTTTATTTATTCCTTCTCCTATATTCCCTACTCCCCTCAAACTAGACTTGGCCTTTAATGCCCCACAAGAAATGGGACAAAAGTAAAAAAAAAAAACAAAGCAAATACTAATAATCATCACTAATATCTACTCAGCACTTGCTATGTAAAAAGCACTGTTTTGTTTGTATTGTATTGACTCATTTATTCAAAACAAGAACCTAATGAGGTAAATCATCCCGTTTCACAGATTTAGAAACTAACAGAGAGTGTGTAAGTAACTTATCCAAGCTCACACAGCTAGGAAAAGATGGGGCCAGAATTCAAACCCAGGCAAGTTAACCACCACAATTTACTGCCTCAAAGATGTTTGAACGAAAGAAGTTAATTTTTTACTTTTAGCTGCTAAGGGTCCACAAGTTGGTTGTATATTGGATTTTCTAGGTTAATTTTAACTTCAGGAGATTTCTGCACTGACTTTATATATGATGCAGCTCAAGTCTTAGCAACATACTAAGCTTACACCACTCGGAGCTAACAACTGGAAGAATGACAGATGAAGCCTCCTTCTCTCCTACCTAGTATTTCTTCCATGGCCACAACTCACTCCCTGTTATTTTGTCTCATCTCTAACTTCTGTACTAACTAAAAACGCATTTTTTTAGATCCCAAAACAAATACATTTCCATAATCCATATCCAGAATATTTTATTTCACAAGTTACATATAATAATGGGAATGAAACCCCTTCTCAACTCTGACTATAACTTTTTTTTTTTTTTTTTTTGAGGAAGATTAGCCCTGAGCTAACTACTGCCAGTCCTCCTCTTTTTGCTGAGGAAGCCTGGCCCTGAGCTAACTGCCATGCCCATCTTCCTCTACTTTATATGTGGGACGCCTACCACAGCATGGCATGCCAAGCAGCGCCATGTCTGCACCCAGGATCCGAACTGGCGAACCCTGGGCCACCAAGAAGCAGAACGTGCGCACTTAACCGTTGTGCCACCAGGCTGGCCCCAAACTCTGACTATAGCTTCTAATCTTCAGGTGAACCAAAACTTGCTGAAAGCCGTTTAAGATGGAAGAAACGGTAAATTATATTAAAGAATACTCCAAGTGTGGAAGTTGCTCCCCCCAAAAAACGCTCTCTGGTAAATTCCTTTTTATGCCTCTTCATATTTAGAACATACCTTTCTAGAGTCTGAAGCTAAGCATGTATCAAAAGATTGTTTTTCAAAGACAACTTTTATTTTTAAACCATACTACAACTGTAACACAAGTTGACTGGATAAAAGTGTTTCAAACAACATAGCATAAATAAATCAAAAAAAAAGAGTGCTCCTCCCTCGCCCTCCCACCTCCAGCCCTTAACACAGCTTATTCTTCAGAAGTAGGCGGCACATCATAGTGGCAGTGATGGTACCAAAAGGGGGCCTTGCAGGGCCGAAGCTCTTGCCAATCCCCATGTCCCCCCCCACCTCTGCCTAAATAAAATGATTATAAACTGATTAACAGCACAAACCCTCAAACAAGACTATCTGGGTTTGAATCCTACCCATTTGACTTACTAGCTGTTTGACCTTCAGCTAACAAATTACTTAACCTTTCTGTGCCTCAGTTTCCACATGTGTAAAGTGAGGATACAAGAAGCACTTACCTCTCTGAGTAGAGGGGTAAGTAAATTACTTGAGCTAATATTTATTTATAAAACAATTAGAACAATGGTGGGCACAGAAGTTCTATTTAGGTATCCATTAAATATATTTTTTAAATAAATTAATATCTAACGAATAAAAAGCAAAACCACAGAAACATGTGCCTAAAAGTGCTCTGGCAACTTAATTTGTGGAAAAAAGAAAATGATTAGGAAGAGAGGAAAATAGATTCTGCTTCTATAAACCCGTAAGTATCCCACATATGGGAACAAAGACTTCATTTTCATTAATCCGTCCTGAAATTTTGGTTCAGACCATAACGATCAGTCCCAGACAGCAGTTCATACATTCAAGGGCCAGGTAATGAAGTGCATTTGTCTAGATATCTGTATTCACCACATATTTACCACTCTATCGCATATGGCTGGAGTAAAAGCAGCAGGCTTGCTACGCAACTGTAACTTCAAGACCCCCCTTCAAACAGAATGCTTGTGGCTCCTGAATAGACATGATGAGCTGCCATTGTTGGTGTGTTTCTTCAGAGCGTTGGGCTTTTCTCAAGAGACAAATTATATAACTAAAGACACAAAAACTCACGCTCACTTCAAAAATATTACCAACAAACATCGAGAAAGCTGTTTTCTCTAATATTTATGCACTTCAGAATGAGATTCTGAGAAGAATAATGCCTGAAATGGATAGCTTGAGCGTTGAGTTTGGCGTACATGTCTAGCTTAAACTCTCAAAGGAGTAAATATAAATTTTCCAAAGGAAACAATTGCTACAGCATAAAACTATCAGGCTCTATCCACAAAAACATCTATAAAATGTCAAGACATTTATAAGAGTAAGGTGTGCTATAAAACAAAATGACATAAATTATAGGATATTTTTATTTGTTGATTCAGAGCACAACATATAACTATCTTTCCTCAAAAATACTTCTGGGATTACTCAAATACAAGAGTAGGGCATACAGAATTGTTTTCCTCTTTGGTGAGTGGCATTTCCCTGGTCAAAAGAAAACCTTAGAAGCATAACAAAAACCAAAGTAATAAATGTGGCAATGCCTGGACAGACAGCTAACAGAGGATACAGCCACAATTCACATGCCTAAAGTCTCCAGGTTCCTCAAGTTACATTTAGAGTCAATATATACATTTCTGGCATAAGAAACAAATATGCTATCCATAGTTACTTGTTCAAAGGAAATTTTGCATTTCCATTCGAAAATCAATTACAACTGTTTTGGGGGGAAGTATCCAAAAATGGAGAAGGAATTATTGCTATATATGTGGAGCTGATTATACACCATGATGAAATGAAACTACCTCAGCCATAAAACCTCTAAATCTCTGGATCTCTACCACCCATAACTGGGCTTCTAGTAGAATTCAAATGGAAAGAATTCAAAGGGTAGAAAATACTATTAAAACAAATCCCCTGAAGTTTTTCCATATTATTTAATCTCATCAAACGCATCACCTCTAAACCATTCCATCTCAGAAATGGGTAAATGCTCAGCAGTCCGTACCTTTATTTTATTCTAACTCTGCAACAATATTCTATAATACATGTATCCACCCTTTACTAAATGCGTATCTTTGTATGAAGAACCCACGGAGATACACAGAGAAATAAGACAAAGCCCTGCCCTGGAGAGAAGTAAGTCAAGCACAAAAGAGAACCGTATAAAGAACTAATTACTACCACTGCTACTATTGATCATTGCTCTGTAAAGCAAAACCAATGCAATAAAATAGGGGAAAAAATATGGAAAAAGGAGATAATATTGTTATGAGATGTTAAATGTTCTTTGTTTTTGGAAATATAACAACAATAAAAACATAAGCCCTAGTGAGAGTTCAGCAAGGTGATCAAATATAAAATATACATAAATATAGACTTGTCTACATACAAAACATAATCAGTAAGATTATATGAATGAGATATGTCTTTCTTTTCTGGGTACAAATATACAACTACAAAATTTTCATAGGAAATGAAAAGGGATATTGAATAAAAGGAAATTAAGCTATTTTCCTGGATGGACAGAAAAGACATCAGTTCTTCTAAGTAACTTAGTTATTTTGAATTTCAATCAAAATGCAAAAGGAAAGTTTTGTTAAAAAAATTTATATGGTTTAAAAAAATTTTTTTAAAGCAAATAAAATTTAAAAGTGTAATAAGGATTATGAAATATTTAATATTAAATATATTATAAAACCATATTAAAACAGCATGAGAATGGCAAAGAACTAGGCAGAAAAAGTAACGAAAATATAATACTGATGACAGTTAAAATGACAGCTAACATATGAGGGCTTACTATTTGCCAAGGGTTTTATATTTCGAGTCACCAACTAACTCAGCACCCTAACTCAAGATTCTTTTGTAATTGACTGACATTACAGTAACACAAGCAGAACAATTTTCTTAATAGATCTTCTTGTACCTTCATCAGTTTCTTGGCTATAACTGTCTTTTTAGCACATCAACAATGAGTTTCTGGAAGAATGTTAGGAAAAATGTTGGTCTTAATATTTTTATTATTTTCATAAAATTGCCTGCAACATTCTTCAAAGCTGTATTTTACAACCAATAAACATGAACTTCTGACACCTCCAAATGTCAATTATCTCTGGTCCATAATACTAACTGAGAAAATACACTCTCTATGGGCACCAAGGTACCCGTTAGCAACAGCAAATTCCACTAAATTCAGGATATTCTCAATTTCATTATTTTATACTGAAAAGTTACTCCAAATATCATCATAAGTCATCTTTTTAGCTCCATTCCGAGTACCTTTAACAAATATTTTTACAAAACAAAACCCATTAAATAAATAAGTTTGCTTTATGATTCCTTGGAATGTTCGACCAAAAATAGATACTGCAAAACTGCATGTCATCAATTATATTTCATTTCTGTACAGAACTCACATTATCTGATATAAAATAGACACTCCATCTCCCATTGGTGAAATACTACAAAGTACGGTCATAGAATTTCTTAAAACTTGTTCACTTTCTGAGCTCTCATTATTTAATTTGTTCAGTTACTCTCCTGCCTCTGCAGGAATTAAAATTATAATGTTCTATTTGCAATCCTTTGCTCCTAATAATTGTAATTTGCTAACAGTCTCTCAAAAAAGTTGTGTGTGTATGTGTACACTCCATTCTTTGAGTTATTAACATTTCCAACTGATTTTAAACAAAATATACCAAAAGTTGCATTCATTTACAAAAGTTTAATAGCATCGTGGAACACTTATATTGACAAAATATTTTCTCAAAGTCTCAAACAATCTGTAAAATCTACCTGATAGCTGAAGTATTTGTATCCAATATTAGCCTCGACAGAAAAATTTTGTAATTTGGTTGTCTGTATATATATACAAATATTTATAAATTTTGGTACCTACAGCTTCTATTCAAGTGATTTATATTTCTGTTTAGACACAATTATGAAACATGTGTTCACCACAATCACTTCCAAGCAGATATTTGTTCCACTACTAAAAATAGATTTTACAATATGTTCTCCACCAAAATTCATACTTATATCATCACTGCAAAAACAAATAATGTTATATTCAGTGATAAACTTAACAGAATTTATAATATCATCTATAACAATGTTAGATGTTTCACCTTCAACAGAATGAAAGTCCATGAATTGGATGGGAAAAAAATCAAATTATTATTGGAATTACCTTAACTGATTTTTTATTTGAAGCATCCAATGACACTGATGTGAAATTGAGGCTATCATTTTCTGTTTATAAAGAAGTCCTGTGCAAGTATAACAATAGTAACAGTTATCAATTCACTTCTGTATGTGCTAAAGAAAACTTGGACTCCAACACGAATGAAATTAATTTAAAGTCATTTGATCTAAATGAAAAGTCATGCTTCACAGAGTAAAATATAAATGCACATTCTGCAGCTGTGTGTGGGCAGAGTCTTCTTAAAATAAGTACTAACTTTGAAAAAGATGCAGTATTTCTTCAGCAAATGGACCCCCTGATTTTTCTAAGTTCAATGATTTTACTATCACCCCCAGCGGATGGTAAACATCAGAAGTACTTTATGGAAGTAAAGGATCATGGTCAACTTTCTTGAAAATAGGAAAACAGTCATATAATATTTCGTTAAACAAGTTCTGGTTTTTTAAAGCTCATTGATGCCAAAAGAGTTTATTACCGATACATGTTTAAAAGCTT
This sequence comes from Equus caballus, assembly GCF_041296265.1. Lineage (NCBI taxonomy): Eukaryota > Metazoa > Chordata > Mammalia > Perissodactyla > Equidae > Equus > Equus caballus. The sequence goes on along the minus strand of NC_091699.1, from coordinate 30,015,985 downwards.
TACCAAATGTTAACAGTAAATAATTGTAGATTTACACCATTTAATAAACGAAAAAACCATAAAACCTCATGTAGCAAAAGAATCAAACAACTTCCTTACACTCTGCGGCACAACTCCTCAGACCCTATTTCCCATATATTTCACGTAAACTAACCCAAAATTTCCTATGTTTCCCCTGACCTCCACTAACCAGATGGAGTTACAGGTCCCTAGCCACTCAGCCCAGAGCAGACATTCCTTGAAACTGAGTGTTAATATGATGGTGTGCCTAGAAAGGGTTAGGAGAAAAGAAAGGGGTCATTGCCGGTCATCTTTCAGGGGTCACGACACAGGCATCTCACACATTACAAGGTGACCATGCAGAGGAAGAAACAGCATGTAAAGCAAAAGTCTACTATTTATAATACTTTGTTATAAAATGAAAAATCTGAGACAAATGCTAAACTAGACAGGACTCTTGAACAACAGCTATAAAACCAGTATTGTCCCTAACAAACGGATATAAATGGTCACCCCTTTATATAATTATCTCATTTACCCCCCACAGCATCCCCATTATATGTCCCATGATCATCTCCATTTTCAGATGAGAAAACAATGATTCAGAGCTGTACAGTAACTTGTCCAAGGCCACAAACCTTATATTGGTGGAACTAATACCGAATCCAAGCACAGAACTACTGTAAAATATTGCTTCTCTGCAAAACAGCACAAGGAGTTCAGAAACATTTATTTTAGATTAAAATTTAGTGCACACTAAAGTATTTTAAATCAATAATGTATAAGTATTATTCAATAATTCTGGAACCATAAGTTATTTTTTTTAATGATCGTCTCACTTGATACATTGAAACCTTCGTCTGTACACCCTTTTCCATACACTGAAATAAAATTAAGACAGGTTGAGAGTTAAACATTTTTTTTAAAAAAGAAGAGAAAAAAAAGAGGAGGAGGGAAAAAAGAAAGAAAAGGAAGAAACTAAAAAGCAATTATAAGGAAAAAAATGTAAGTAGAAAAATCTAAGTCTCGGAGAAAGTTAGAAGGCATAAATGAAAAGATAAAGAACTTATACAGGGGCCAGCCCATGGCCAGGTGGTTAAGTTCGAGGGCTCCGCTTCGGTAGCCCAAGGTTTCGCTGGTTCGTATCCTGGGCACAGACAAGGGATCGCTCATCAGGCCATGCTGAGGCGGCGTCCCACATAGCACAACCAGAGACTTCACAACTAGAATATCCAACTATGTACTGGGGGGCTTTGGGGAGAAGAAGAAAAAAAACAAAAAGAAGATTGGCAACAGTTGTTAGCTCAGGTGCCAATCTTTAAAAAAAAACTTATAAAGATGGGGGTAACTATCCCCCTAAATACTTCATATACAATTATTTAAAAGGAAAAGAAAATTTTGGAAAAACATTAAAATCCACAATGTAAAAAGACATCTTATAAATCAATAATATCAATACAAACACCATACTTTTAAACTCACTACATAATACAAATAGGTAAATCAAAAAAGTCCTATAAATAGCCCAAAACCAAAGGGTGTGGAAAGTACAATTTCATTAATTATGAAAGAATAACATATTATCATAATTCTTTACCATCTTTCACCTAGAAAACTGTCAATAATAAGAAGGGGGGAGGATTAGTTTATTCAGCATTGGCCTGGTGCAGTGGAGTGGAAACTGCCATATCCTTTTATGGAAAACAAATCTGTGACAGCCAAGAGAATGTCAATGTTCACCATCCTTTGATCCAGTAAATCCACTTATAGAATTTATCCTAAGGAAATAACGAAAGATGCAAATAAATTTAGGTACTAGAATGTTCATTGCAGCAATATTTACAGTATCAAAAGATTGGAAACAATGTAAATATCCAACAAAAAGAGAATAGTTAAATAAATTATGGTACACTACAAACAGAATGGAATTGTAGTAACCTTTAAAAGTCAGGCTTACGGAGAATATTTAATGGTACAAAAAAATGTTCATGACATAATGTTGAATGAAAATAAGCAGGAAATGAAACTGTTGAATCTCACCTGCATGTGTTTGTTCATATGAATGGAAAAAAGATTAGATTTAAATACACTAAAAATGTTAATATTAGCCCTTTTCTTATGGGTGGGGGATATACTAGGAAGTTTTAGAAAATCACAATTTTCTAAGTTGGGCATATCACACATTTGTTCTTTCTGAATAATTGGGGAATTACTAGCTTACAACATGAATGAGAGAGGAAAAAAACAGAATTAGTAAGATGTATGTTTGAGGGAAAAATAACTAAATGTTGGTATGCCTCCATATCATCTTCCACATCTCAAACGGTCAACTTAAAACTTACCCTGAAAAAATATCTGAATTATTAAAAAAAGTAAAAAGTCCATCATGTCCCTAAATTATTGCACACAGCACAAAATATCAACCCCACTCTTATGGTTCTTAAACCTATGAAAAAAGCTACGAGCCAAAAGCTATGAAAAATAAAAGAAATCCTTCTGCTTGGCTTACTCTGCTGTGAGACACACAGTAGCGAGGCAGCTCTGAGTCTGACCAGCCATATTCCACTGCCCATCCCACCTCCACAGAAGAGTGAGAAGGAACCAGACGAGAAAGTTCTAGTACCAACCCTGCCTCCTATTTTGCACTCGTCATGTCCTTCATCCAATAAAAGGTATGGATAAACCAAGATACCTTGAATTTTATATACAATGTTGGAAAAGAATGGTTTCGCCCATGCTATTCCCTTAGCCTGAAATGTCTGCTTCTCATGCCCATAGCGTCTCCCCGGAAACTTGTATTTCTTTAAGGCAAAACAAGCTTGGCGTTGCCAACTGGATTCCCAAGTGCCATTCCCATCTTCCTCCTGAAGGGAACCTTCATCTGATTCAGGCATGACCCTCTTCCCACAGGACCCATGAGCCTCAGGGAAGGCTAGCCCCACCTCTACCCAGAGAGATAAGCCGGAATGAAGATCATGACTGGTTTAGAAACCCAGGCTAAACCAATCAAAGAATGACATCAGCCTGGTCATGGGAATGGACAATTCATGCTAAGGTAGCAAAGAGGAAGTGTGTGGAGACACTGCTGAGAAGGCAGTTTCTCACTTTTAAGAGATGGCAACTAGACCAGACAGCCTCTCTCTTCCTCTGGATACTGTGGCAGTCAGGAATTGCCACTGCCATTTTGCCTCCAAGGCAATGACAGGGAATCACTGAGAACTACATCACTGGATTCAGCTACGCCTAAAGGCCACCCTACCTCTGAACTTTCAGTTAAATGAGCTAATGCATTCCCTTACTGTTTGAGCCAGTTTGAGTAAGGATTTATGTAATGTTTGAATAAAAGTTTCCTAACTGGTAGATGGACAACGGCTGTTTTTACCAGGCAAACATCATTTCTTATTCTTCTATAAATGGAACCTTGATTTTCCCTTTGGGAATCACACCTCATCCATTCTCACTTCCTGCGGTCTGGGTGGGACTGACCCCTCCCCAGGCTAAGCTCCAGGGTAGACAGCGCAGCAAGGATGGCCAATTGCAACACTGCCTCTAAGTGGTTGGAAGGCTGGTGCATTAACCTACAGGGCCAATGAGACACCTATATAAGCGCCCTGCTAGAACTGTGCCGAAAAAAAAAAATCCTATTCTGTTAGAAATGCTTACATGGCAGAATAGAAGCCTAGATCTGCTGGTAGCCATATTCCCACAAAAGGAAAATGAGATGGCTAAGAATAAAGGAGTCAACCAAAGAGCAAGGACAAGAGAAAGAGAGAGACAGCCAGCCCCTGACAGTTTTAGCACCTGATCCCCCTGTACCTGAAGCTAATCACCACCAGACTTCCTCCTTAGGTGAGCCCCTACATAATCTTCCATTTCCTAAGGTTTGAGACTCCCATGAAATCTTGTCACCACACAGCCACCATCCCCACACACTGTGACGTTTCTGACTCCTCCACAGACAGTGAGCTTCTGCAGTAAAGACTATGGTTTTCATCCTTCGATCTTTCATACCTAGAGAAAATCCAGGCTCATCCCACTAAGTGTGGTACTTGAAGGAAGTCATTCAAACTCACCCAGGCTTGGTTGCCTAATTTCAAAAACAAGACAGTTAATGACAAAGACAGATAATAAGTGTTGGGGAGGAGGTGAAGAAATTAGAATCCCATACATTGCCAGCGGGAATGTAAAATGGTACAGCTCCTCTGAAAAACAGAATGGCAGTTCCTCAAAAGGTTAAATAAAGAAGGTACCATATGATGCAACAATTCCACATTTAGGTATATACCTAAGAGAACTGAAAACATATGTCAACACAAAAACTTGTATATGAATTTCATAGTAGCCTGAATCATAAAAGCCAAAAGTGAAACAAGTCAAGTGTTCATCAATGGATGAATGGATAAACAAAATGTGGTATATCTATACAATGGAATATTACTCAGGCCAAAAAAAAGAATGATGTACTGATTTATGCTACAACATAGATAAATCTTAAGAAACACTATGCTGAGTGAAAGCAGCCAGACACAAAAGGCCACACATTGTATGATTCCATTTATATGAAATGTCCAGACAAATCTATAAGAACAGAAAACAGAGTAGTGGTTGCCCAGTGCTGAGGGGGTTAGGAGGAAATGGGCGTGGGGAGGAGTGTGATGCTAAAAGGTATGAGATTTCTTCTGTAGGAGGTAAAAATGATCAATCAACCAAAAAATCAATCTAAAATTGATTATGTTGATGGTTATACAACTGTATGAATATACTAAAAACCACAAGTCAGTACACTGTAAATTGGTGAATTTATGTATATGAATTATATCTCAAAGTTGTTACAAAAAAAAAAACAAGCCAGTGGAACCAGATGGTAGCCAAGGTCCTTTGCCACCATGACCTGCTATGATTTTCTACAGTATTTTAGATGAAATAGGAAAGACCTAGTTAGGTGACTCTGGGCAAGCTCTTACTCTCTCTGGAACTCAGTTTTCTCATCTATGAAAGGGAGATGAAAGTACTTTCCTTGTAAGATGGTTGTGCTGAGAGAATGAATTATATATATAAAGCATTACAACAGCCCCCACACACACTAAGCCTTTGGAATGCTCCGGCTGCTGGCAAGCTGGCATTTGCTGACTAGCCCTTACATGTGATCCCAGATACACTCACTGCAAATCAGATTCCCCTCCACGCAAGGCATCATCATCAGGCACCAGTATGTGCCTTGGGAAGTATTTTCATTCACTACCCTGCTAACTTAGGAAATCGCCAAGACATATTCCCACTTTAGTTTCATTTTTTTCTTTCTCCTGGGGGGGTGGCGAAAGAAAGAATGAAAATGCAAATAAGTTATGGCAAGTAGCAAGTTATCGTTTTTCATCTTCCACTTGTAAAGCCAAGGCCTGATGCCCGACTGCTATAAACGACTTCCACGTGCTCCATCCCAGGCGAAGAGGAAAAAGGGCCAAATGTTCAGGCCTGATGAGAGGAGTTTGGGTTTAAAACCAAAACTCTGTAACCAAGTTTCAGTTTTGAGTGTCTGCCCCCAAGCTGTCAAGAAATGGAAGGATTTGAAAGAGTTCTACATGAGCCCTCTCTATGGCTGTTTCTGCCTGGATAGAGAAAGGGTAATAATAATCATTATAGGCATAATCAGGACAACCACAGTAGCTGCTATGATTGATTGAGGGCTCCCCATGTTCCATACTCCTTGCTCTGTTCTAAGTGAATTACATGCATTAACTTATCTAATTCTTACCACCAGCCTTATGTGATAGGTACTATCATACCATTTTGTGGGTAAGACAAGTGAACCACAAAAATGTCTAATAACTTGTCCAAGGTCATGTGGCTCGTAAGTGGCAAGGCTAAGAATTTGAACCAGACTGTCTGATGCAATATCCACTGTACTATGCATTAGGTTAGATTCTTGACTAGGCACAACGAAACGGCTGCCTCCAGGCATCAGAATAATAGGGGCTAATATTATGTACCATTTATCAAAGGTTTTGGATGTGCCAGACATTGGGCATTAGGTGAATTATCATCCCAACATCCTAATAGGTTCATATTATCATCACCAAACCATTTTACAGAAAAACAAACTGAGGGTAAGAAACCTAGCCAAGCTCACCCAAATACTAAGAGACCACACTGAGGCTTAATCTTGTTCTGTCTGGTTCAGAGACCATGCATGTCAGTCATGCAATAATTTGGTTTTTCTATTGTCGGAGTTAAGTGTTCCTCAAATAGGAAGTTGAACAATGACTTATGGGCCCCACAGAGAAGTGATCTGGACCTGCGGATCCATTCCTTTGTCTTTATTTTTCCTTGTTTTATTTGGTATTCCCTCTCACTCAAGTAATCCCCCCATCCCCCACCAAATCCCATCCCTTCCCATAGGAGCAATGGGAAGAGAAGAACTGTACCTCTGGCAAGTGCCTTTCTCTGGAAAATATGGGATGTGAGTGGAGTGAGGTTGGGCAAATGAATGAAGGAGCCAGGCCGGCAATATGAGATGAAGTGGGAACAAACCAAGGAGGTGTCTGAGTGTGTGTGTGTGTGAGAGAACGTGGATGGAGAGTGGCTGGGAAGAATCAAGATGAACAAGAAGAAACAAAGTTCCAGCCAAGTAAGATATAAAGGCTGGCTGCTCCACAGAGTCAGGCAAATTATTTGAGATGCTCTCTTACCAAAAGCAAGAAACAGATGGGCATCTTACATATAGGTACAGGTCCCACTTCTGGTTCAACAAAGAAATACACATGGAGTGGCTCCTCCAGGATGGTGGGCCATGCCAGAAAATTTTTTTCAATTCAGTGTATGTAAAGATGAGCATTTGGCCAAGGACAAAGAGAGACCTTCCCTACCACAGAGGGAAGGCAAACAGGTCTCTAAACCCTCTAGGACAGAGAATCAAATGAAGCCTTAAAGACAATACTTTCTTTAGATATAACCAATGGGTTATGTGAATATTTGAACATCTGGAAAACTTGATATTCTAACCATGGGTCTTCAATTTTCAATTTTTTCTACACGTCAGAACATGGGACAATATGTAACGTGGTCTCAAACCCAGGGATTTTTTTCATTCCAGAGACATGGTGCTGATTCATTTATTAAAGATACCTTCCCTGCACCCGAGAGGTACAGCCTCAAAGAGAACATGAAACAGCAACAGACACAACAGCAACTGCAATCCTGTGCCTCTGGACAAGTAAAGCCGAGCTTCAACACCGCCTCCCAGAGTGAGGGCTTCCCTCTCTCACCCTTAAGGAGCCAGGCAAGTTGATGCCAAACTGCCATATGACTTCACTCTCTGTAATCCACATGTCACGTGGAATACCCACAGGATGCCAGATTATCAGTAAGGTGATAACACTTGTATACTATACCTGCTTGGCACAATTTGAATGAGGCTCCCGTGGGCCACCTAAGGTTTCACTTCCTGTTATCTGCACCTGCACCAATTTCAGAAGCAAATAAAAACACCCGACAAAACCATATTTTCGGAGCTTATTCAAAAGCGAAGAGACAAAACCAATGCAATCAACACAAACCCCAAAACACAACAAGGTAATTACTGTGAGGTTCCGACTCACTCCACAGATGTGAGGTATGCCTCCTTCCACTTTTTAGTGATCTCTGTAAAGTTCCGCATCTTTTATCCATCTTCGCTATTTAATGTGACTTTTAACCAATAGAGACAGAATAGTCACAAGAGCGCACACGTATAAAGCTCCTTCCTATATTTGCCAGGCACCATGTGTCACATTCTACGTGGCTTATCTCATTTAATCCATAGAACAAATGGATGAGGTAAATTTTAGTATTATGTCCTTTTATATATCCACACACATTTATGAAAGATGACGGTAAATTAGAAAGGTTAATAAGATTTAAGTCATCCAACAAGTGTTAAAAAGCCTCTTTAAAACCAAGTCTGCCTAACTCCAAAGACCCCGCCCTTGACCACCAAGCCACAGCATGACCGATAGACACCACTGCAGTGGATCAGGATCTGGAAACACCCCTAACCGGTGTCACACGCCTAGATGGCGTCCTTAGCACTAACGAAACTCTTTATAACTAGAGGTAAACGGCTTTTGCAGAGTTTTGTTTCATTTGCATTTATAAGTGGGAATTTATATTTCAACAAATGGGTAAACAGCCCTTTTGGGAAGTTAGTTCCATGCCATTTGGGGAGGATGAACATTGAAAAGAGGGAAGGAAAGAAATCAAATCATCCACCAACGGGTTAGGGGCTGTGGACACCAATGTCTCTGTCCCGCCGTCCCTGATGGAGCATTAGGGGTAAAAACGGATGAGAAATGTAGGTTTCATGGACTTCAGACTGCCGTTCAACATCCCTCAAAGGGCAGCTTCCCCTGGAGATGCCAAGAACAGAGTGGGCATTAAAGCAATTCCACATCAGTATCTTTTTCACAGGACTTGTTAAGATATTTTATTTTGATTTTTACCAATTCACTGCATAAAATTCATCATGTAAGAGAGTCTTCACCAAATACACATATTTGGGGGAGGAGGGGAGCTAAACCGACTCTTAACAAGAAATTCAAATCAAGAATTGCTCAAGACAACACCTGCCTTCTGGTCTAATGGAAAATTCAATCTAGAGGTTAAGAGGCCAGGCTAGAAAGAAAAGGCACTGATTACACTTGGTGTACTACCTAGTATAGCGCTGGTGGTCAAAATGCAACTGAAAGCCGTGTTTGTTACAGAAATGCTATCTATGTGTACAGATGACTCATTTGCTTCTGGGGGGGGCCATATATTTAGTAAGGAAAAGGTGGAACTAGATGAATCTCATAAGCTTCTTGACAGAGATCTCTGTGAATAATGACATTTGGATATCTAAATGATGTCATATTGGAACACCTAACTGAGGATATCAAAAAATAAGATGGGGGAATGGGGGATCATCAGGAAATAATGCTTCCGGGCCCAGTAGTAACAGGTCATTAAATGAACAAATGAGTGAGGAGGAGAACAAATGAGGAATAAGAAAACAAGTAAATGAATGAGTAAATAAATAAATGAATGCATCCATGTGTTGCTTCCATGATGACCATTGAAATAACTTAATTCTCCACTCTATTTTACAAAATCACTAAGAAATGTGCAGGTACACGAATACCCATGCCCCCCCACTGACCATGATGGAGACAATTAAAAATTCTGATCAGTGGGGTCAGTTCCATGGCTGAGTGGTTAAAGTTCCATGCACTCTGCTTCAGCAGCCCAGTTCATGGGTTCAGATCCCAGGTACAGACCTACTCCACTCATCAGCCATGCTGTGGAGGCATCCCACATACAAGATAGAGAAAGACTGGCACAGATGTTAGCTCAGGGCTAATCTTGCTCAACCAAAAAAAGAAGAACATGGGCAACAAATCTTAGCTCAGGGCGAATCTTCCTCACTAAAAAAAAAAATTCTGATCAAGCCACCCCACATACACTCAGCACAGATGTGGCTATATGGATGGTAAACAGCTCACCTAACATGGGTCATGATCACTGTGGGGAATTACAGTTGGCAAACGTGTGGTCCTTCTTCCCAACCTGTTAAGTAGGCAGCCAGTTCACTCTCCAACTGCCCTGACAGAGATGCGGAAACAGAGACACAGAAAACTGTGTATGGATTACAAGTTAATAACTAGTTTGCAAATGGTGAGCTATCCTGAGCAGCTTGCTCTTTCCCCTAGGAACTAAACAACCAGACACCTTGCCAGGGAAAAATAATACAGACAGACTATGTAAACACATTCAAATCCCAAACCTGACTATAAAACCCCTGTGTAGTCTAACGTTTGACCTAACTAAAGAATCATTTCCAGTCCCTGTAGTGTGAAAATTAAGGTCGTCGTGAAAGGGCAATTCAATGGCAATCTGGGAAATAGCCAGAGAGGAACGCTCTGATGTTCACAACTTAGACCGTCTGAGGGAGAGGAGCCCGACAGGGGATCACTCACTGTAACTTCTTTTTCCTTCTTTTCTTCATTCCATATCTGACCTGTGGGGGTGGGAGGAAGTCAATGCTCTTCTCTGTGGAAGAAGCACCAGGCCCTCAGTTGATTCTGAAAGAGCATCCTCCTGAAGGCAGTGGGCAGACGCTGGTGCTAACCTGCTTCCAGCAATCTTTAGCTTCCTACAAAGGCCACGGAGACATGAAAAATTCCTCCCCCAGCCTGGCCTCTCGGGTGCTCCTGATAAACTCATCAGACCCCCTCCCCAGAAAAACACACATACACCTTCTTCCTGGGCTCCCAGAAATGGCCTCTGTGTCAACTCAAAAACCATCCTCCTGGCATTCACAGCCCCCTCAAAACTGTCACATGCCATTGTGTCAGGAAAAGCTATTGTGCTGGACAGAAGAGAGAATGAGAGAAGAGGCCAGTGAGGGAAGGAACACGGGGAAAGCTGGATGAAGCAGGGAGATGAGTTTTTAATCTTCAGAACTTTCATCATCACACATTCTAAAGAGAAAGGAGGGAGTGAACCGCCATGACCTTGTTGTTATAAAACACAAATTCAGGCAACAGGAATCATTCTCATTAATAATAAACAATCACCACAAATCAAGTGTTTACGACAAGCCAAAAGCTCTGTTAAGTGCTTTGCATATATTTGCTCAGTTACGCCTCATGTCAACCCAAACAGCTGGCACTATCATTGCCACTAAGATAAACTGAGTCTCAGAGACTCAGCCCCTTGCTCAGGATGCCCAAGCTACTAAGGACCAGAGAATCAGTGAGCAATGCAGGAGAGAACAAAAACTACCTGGCCCAAGGTGAAACATTACAGAATCATCAAATTATGTTAAAATTCTGAAACTTGGTACTACAAAAATGAAAAATCCATTCTTCTCTTCAAACTCTGTTGGACTTGAACCATCTTAGAGAAGCCCATGTTATCTTCATCAACGAGGGTACTCCGACCGTGCGCCGCAGAGGTGTAAGATCTCATACAATGCTTTTTGCATTCTGCACAGCTTGGGGCAACCACATCTCCATGACTTGGGGCCTGGTTAGCTTGCAATTCCTTTAAGGCAGTGAATCTACCAGTGCCCCTCCAGAGAGAATCTGCTTGTTGAATAATGAACACTTGGGGATGAGAGCAGGAAAAGAGCGGAAGCTGTTTTCTGAGGCTGCCTTCCAATTTTAGGTCCAGCCAGCCTCTTCTAGAAGGAAGCCAAGGGCAGGTGACAACGAAGAGCAATGAAGGTGACAGGGACAGAAGGTACAGCCAAAGCAGCAAGATCCTGGGGCAACGGTTACAGAAGGAAAAAAGAAAAGAAAGACAGAGCAAGCATGGGCGGGACTAGCTTCTCACAGGGCCTTGTGAAATGTCTGCAGACAAGACCTCGTCCAGAAAATGACCAATCTTTTTACACTCACTGGATCTTACAACCCAGAAAGAGGAACATGCTTTAAAAGGAATTTTTGGCCCAATTTGAATTCAGTAATAGGGAGAAAGTCAAGATCGCTGAGGGAGAGTGGCAGAGGAGGGCCTCGCCTGCCATGCCTGTCCCAGCCCCCGGCTCCCGCTTTGCAGAGGAAGAAACCTTGATGCAAAGAAGCAAAGTCTTTCAAGACGGTCTGTGAGTCCCAAGCAGGGCCAGCTGCATGGGTGTGTGATTTGTGCTCAGAAAGGCCCCGAACTTGGTTTACCGCTCTGCTGTCACCCTCTTGAAATTCTTAATATTTAACAAGGAACCCCACATTTTAATTTTGGACCAGGCCCCACAATTTGTGCAGCTGGTCCGCTCCCATGTTTTTTGTTCTTTGACTTTTCAAAAGCCTCATAAGACTTGTGCTTTACTTCTCCTTTTTCACAGAGAACTTGTTTCCTGGGCTATTTACATTCTACATTATCTGGCTTGGTTGCCCTAAATTCTCAAAAATTGATACTTAATGCACAGAGCAAGCATTTCTTCACCTCACCCCTAATATATGCTCCAACCTGCACACTGAAATGTGTTCTGCATGACTGTCAGAGCTCACGGAAAAGCAAGACACATGTGTCACTAGTGGCTTTCTTGGAGGGGCGATGGGACGGGGTGCACTAACCTCAAGGGGTTGTGAAAATCTGAACCACTCAGTTCCAGATCCTCAACCTTATCCTATTTCATCTACAATAAGATACATACCTCCCAAACATGCACACATACACAAGTATATACACACACAGGTAGAACAACTATCCAGAGAAAAAACTTGCAGCTCCAGAGGCCGCAAATGTCACAAACATCAGAGAGACAATTAGGTCTTTATAGCGCTGTCCTCAAGTAGGGTTTCTTTACAGAGGAAGAAAATATAAATGCATATACTGGAAGACCAAGTAATTATTAACAATTGTACAGAAGACTATTTATGATACAGAAAAGTGTTCTTGATACAGTGTGGAATAAAAGCATGTAAAAAAATATATGGAGCATGATCTGGACGTTTAGTTTTTCAAAACATATGCATACACACAAACACACATGCATTTAGATATATACACTCACATATGTATGCCAATGTAGATACCTATACTCACACGTGTATGTAAATATAGATATAGGTATGGATATTATTGTGGGGAGCAAGGCTGGATTTGCTCCCAGGGGCTATCTCACTCAGCAAAAATCACGTCGCCTCTCTGAACACAGCCTCCTCATGGACAAAGGGGTGGCTTGGATGGGACATTCACAGAGGTCCTCCACAGCTCTCGCAGGTCCCCACTCTGGGGCTCAGGGAAGTCCAAAAAGTTCCTTTAGTAATACTCCAAGTCACAAAAGCAAACTGGCCCCTGCCTGCTTCCTTGTTCTCTCTGCAAACTTCAATGCTCATTTGGCATGGGTAAAGGGAAGGAAAGACTATATATTTTTTTAAGATACAGATCTGGATAATGGTTATGGATATCTTACAATCCTGGAAGATTTTTTTCATTAACACTTTATTTTTTAGAGCAATTTAAGGTTTACAGTAAAACTAAGGGGAAGGTACAGAGATTGCCCAGACACCCCTCGCCCCCAACACACGCGTAGCCTCTCCCATTATCAACGTCCCACCAGGGGGCTACATTTGTTACAAGTGACGAATCTACAGTGACACATCATAACCACTCGAAGTCCATAGTTTACTTTACATTACGGTTCACTCTTGGGGTTGTACATTTTATGGGTTTAGACAAATGTTTAATGACATGTATCCAGCATCATGGTATCATATAGGGTATTTTCACTACCCTAAAAATCCTCTGTGCTCTACCTATTTATCCCTCTCTCCCCAAGCCCTGACAAGCACTGATCTTTTTACTATCTCCACAGTTCTGCCTTTTCTAGAATGTCTTATAGTTGGAATCATACAGTATGCAGCCTTTTCAGATTGGCTGCTTTCCTTTAGTAATATCCACTTAAGGTTCCTTCACATGTTTTCATGGCATGACAGTTCATTTCTTTTTAGTGCTGAATACTATTCCATCGTCTGCATGGACCATAGTTATTATTCGTGCATTAGCGTACTGAAGGATATCTTGGTTGCTTCCAAGTTTGGCAATTATGAATAAAGACGCTCTAAACATTCATGTGCAGGTTTTTGGGTAGATGTAAGTTTTCGACTCCTTTGGGTAAATACCAAGGAGTGCAATTGCAGGACTGTATGATAACAGTACACTGAGTTTTATAAGAAACCACGAAACCGTCTTCCAAAGTGGCTGTACTATTTTGCACTCCCACCAGCAGTGAACGAGTTTATTTTCTAAGATGTTATTTCTGAGGTATTCATTGTTAAGATTCTCCCTAACTCAAGGACTAAGGCTCTTTTACACGGCACAATAAAAGTTCAAGGGAAACATTTCATCTTCTCTAAGCCTCTACTCAGCCCCCTCGCACACGACGCACGGCCAGGCTCCTTGGGATTTCCCATTCTGAAAGAAGCTGTTTGGTGAGCCAGGCTCTGTGACCACCCATGATCTGAATTACGCACAGGTGTTTGAAAATACAGAGGGATCCAACATAATTAAGAGTATTAAACAATCATCTCAGCCCAAGGAGGCAGTTGAAGAAAAGAAGAACAGAGTTTGGGCAGCGCTTTGGGGAATAAATTCCACAGCCTTTCACCAAGTTGAAATCTTGGCTTTGGACACACATAAAAATGAGCCTGGCCTGATCTGAGCTCCCTGTGGACATCTGCCAGATCACAAAAGTTGACCCAATTGGCCTGCCTTACCACAGAGAAGGCCACTGCTGGAACAGCAGATGGTATTGCTGGTAAAAGCCAACACGGATGGACAGGACAGTGGACGGGAAAATGGAAGAACACGCCTGGTGCAAGCCAGGGGGAGGGTGGGTGTCTCTGCTTTCAAGAAAATCATTTTTACAATGCATTTGTTTTTAGATAACATCATAGTGGCCTGCGCTCTGATTTTCTTCTTTTCCAGATTTCAATCACTCTTTATGTCCTATAAACATAGCTAATTATTCTTTGATTTTTCTCTCTTGTCACTTGGTACTGCGGCACAGTAGTGGAATAGCACTGAGCTCTATCCAGAAGGAATGTCTTTTAGGGAGAAACGCAGTAGAAACCCCTTTGCAACAAAGAAGGCAGAGTCAGTGTTTTCCCACAAGGTTTCGGGGACCTAGAAAAAGCTGCTAAGTTACAAGTGTTACTTCTCTTTAAATAAACAATTACCAAGTATAATTTTATTTGCTATAAGAAACTCAATTTTTTTTTTAATTAAAGCCATTGTTTAATGGGTAATACTGACTCTAACGGTCCCTGTTTAACACACACCAGTCTTTTAAAAAGAGCGTTGTCCAAACATTTCCCCTTTGTTATATTTTTCTCCATTCTTCAGGGAAACACTATCTACCTTCAGACTCATTTTATTTAACATCTCCAGTCATTTATGCTATTTACTGAGTATCTGATATTCCTAATAAAATATCAGTGCAAATATCCAAGTTGTCTAGGAGGAAGAAAAAAGTTTTTCCAACCTTCCCTGGCTGGTCAAGGTAAACAATTCTATGGCCCGAGTCAGTTAGCCACATAGACACAAATGCCTTTTATCTTTCCCCTGAAATTACAAAAGATTATCATTTTACTCAGCAATGAGCCTGACTAAATCGAAACTCTGTGCATCAGAATTAAATATGTTCTATCTACTCGAAATGAACAGTGTATTATTTATCACTAATATTTAATGACAAAAAAACTGATAACTCTCTCCGATTATACCACCGATTTCATCTAGTCTCGCATCATCGATTCTTTTGGTCATTAGCATAATCACAGAGCATCAACTCCGGCTTATGCAGCAAGTTTGATAACAGAGCTGAAAGTAGACACACTATTTTAAAAACATGTTCCGATTTTCATCTAAGTATATCTTTATTTATATGGCTTTCTTACCATAAAGATGCCAGTCCTTTAAAATATGCAGCAATCGCTTTCTCCACTGAAGAACAAGGTGCTATATGATAACAAGGATACAGAAGTATAAAGCGCCTGTTAATTAAACATCGCTTTTTAACTTGCTACCCTGCATATGTAACTGTTAAGTTCTAAGCCAAGTCTTTAAATAAGAATGAGAAAATGGCTAGGCTCCTTCAAATGAATGCCTTGCCTGGTTTTTTTTCCCTTAAATGCAAGAGATCAGTCATTTGATATATTATTTTTTCTTAATCAAATTCCCTGGTAAATGTTTGATTTTAAAGTTTTTTCCCCCCAAAAAAAACTGGCAAGTGAACAAATTATTAAGTTTGAGTCAGGACTAATAGTTTCACATTAATCCTAAATTTTCAATGTACAATACTGCCGAATGCTGCTGAGTTTTAAGTTCAGATGTAAAGAACTTGTCTTGAATTAACATGTAGCACCTCAAAAGGTTCACATGGAAAAATGAATAAACTATAGCTACGTGGATTCACATGGATGAATTTTACTAACTCTCCTGAACCAAAAAAAGCAAGTTACGAAAGAATACATACAGTAGGATGCCATCAATGTATTTCCTGAACATGCAAAAGAAAACCCCGTGTTTGGGGAAATACATGCATATGTATTAAAACTATAAAGAAATCCAGGAGATGAAAAACAGCCAGCTGAGAGAAGAGGCCACCTCCAGGGACAAGGATGGGGGTAAGATGAGGGAGGGACATGCCAGGAGCCCCTTCAACCTGGATCTTCCTGAAGGTGAGCTGCAGGTAGATGGGCGCTGGTTGAATTACTCTTTGAATTATACCTTTTGGGTGTCTTACATATTTCATAATAAAAATGGAAAGATACAAGCACAGAGTTTAAGAGAAATAGCTTTGTAAACATCCGCCAGATTTCTCTCCTCAAAAGTTGTTCTCAACTCAAAGATCAAAGTGCTGAGGCCAGAGCATCCCATTTTCTGAACAATTGGGGCACTGGTTACAATATTAAAACCCTGCATCCCAACATGAAATCTATTTCCACTGTTTTCAAAAGTGCTTACTACGACCTTAAAGAATTCTTGCGCCTCAGTACTCTGCTATGGGAAAGTCATCCCTGACACAGAAATGATCTCTACAGGTAGGAAGAGAGACTGTCCTGCTTCCCAATCGAAACAAACAAAAACAAATACAGAAATGAGATCTCTAAGTCTGTTTTTGAGTTGATGTGAATATAGGCACAGGAAGAACTGCCTGGCAGCACACCTCGTGTATAACTTCTGGACAAAGAGGTATGAAAGAAAGGTAAATTTTTGCCAGACGGGGAGTTCCCCCCACCCCCCAGAGCCCATCCTCATCCCCATCCTGGAATATTTAAATCTTGCCCTGCAGTTGCCATAAAAACAGTGAGACAAAAGCGAGAGCACCCCTAGTCAGCCGCAAGGAGGATGACTTGCTTCTACAAGTATAAGAATTTGTTGTAAGCTTACCAAAGTTACGACTGTGAGTTTACTGTCAACATGCATCATACTGCAACAAAAGCCATTATTTAGAAAATAAGGTGAACACATTTAAGCGGTTGAACCCTTCCTAAACCCAGAGAAGGCATGCAAAACAACAGGTCTGCAACAACATGCCTGATGAAGGCCATAAAAGAAAACCTGAGACTGAACGATTTTCTATTTTAATAGACTATTTTTAATAGACCCAAATTATTTACAGTTGCATATGGACAGCGATCTTCTCTAAAGATGCCCACTCCCCTTTCTCAAGGTCCAACCAGCTCCTTTCCAAATAATTAAATGCGGCAAAGTTTCTATGAGAAAATTTCTATCATATATCACTAAAAAGGATCTGTCATTGATTCCCTAATGATAAATCAGTTAATTACTTAACCTTTCTTAATGAAATGATTAACATCCTTTCAACAAACAAGGTGAAGTGATTTAACATCGCGCTGTAGATTTCATCAACCGGTGACCGTTAGTAATACTATGCGTCCTCTGTCACTGCCCCTTCTATTTTTTCAATCGCTTCCGTTTTTCATCTTTTATAGAAACCCTTTATTCAAAGGTAGAGACACTCTAGTTTTAAAAGTTGGCCCATCAGAGATTTTTTTTAAAGTGCCTCAGGGTCTGAACAGAAAAAAGAACTTTGTAATACAGGAATATTCCAGACGCCGCCCGAACTGAGACGCAAAGCAATTGTGAAGTTCTAAACATAAAAACAACTGCCAACTTTTTGATATCTATTAAAATCAAGCCACACCCAAAGTCAAGTGAAAAATTTTTTTTGAAATTTAGGTGAGGGCATTTTAGACGAACACTTTATTGCTGGGTAACTTCAAAAGGCACGTTACTAATACAGAAGAAAAATGTCTGTACAACTTTTATTTAAATAACTCTTTTGATCTTAGTGGTTAGATCTTTAGTTGAAGCCCTGAATATTTAAACAAGCCTCCTTAGCATTTTATCTTCCTTTATCTCATAATCTTGTAGGATGCATTCTTTTTAGGATTCTGCTTTTATTTGTGTGGCATTGTTGACTAAGCTATTACCATCAATATTCCTGCAGGCCCCATCACCTACAATGATAGAGAATTTCCCAAGATGCCTAGGGAAATTGAAATACTTGTGCCAGCAGGGTTCATCTAATGAGTAAACAGTTCAGATTTTAAAATTAAGATGAAATACTCAGAGAAAAAAAAATTCCAGAAGCCATCTGACACTAATTGGTAGCTACAACATGACAACGCCCATTGGAAACATGGATGCAAGCAAGGCATAACTTGAAAGGAAATGTCTGGTACTTGGTGAAAACTATGGAGGTTCCAGGTTGTTCCTATCACTTGGTGGAACTGTGAGGCTCTTGTTCTGCCTCTATTTCTCTAAGTATCTAACGTTTCTTACGATGCTTGACTCTGAAAAGGGAGCCTGCGTTCCTTTTAGGTTTCAGGAGGCCAAGTGGTTAATTAAGCCCTTGAGAAGAGTTGAAGGCTTTCATCCAACTCTGATAATTAAGAAGTCCAGTTCTCCCATTTTGGTGGGTGTCAGAATCATGTGGGGAGCTCTTTAAAAATGCAAAATCTGGCCCCACCCCGGATATGGCACAGCTGGGAGCAGAGCAACTATGTCCAGGTTTGGAAGAACAGCTCCGCTGTGATTCCAACACTCGTGCTCACTTAAAAACCACCGGCTATGGTTCTTAATAGAAATCCAAGCATATTAAAAACAATACAGGCCTCGAGATAAAACAAAAAATGAATCAGTAAAATCCAAGTGAAGATAAAGATTTCAGTTTCGGAATCTCTAGCACCATAAATCACTTCGTCCCTGGGTCTCTGTTCAGTGTGCATCACAATTACCAGGGGAAGTTTGTTAAAAATGTACATTCTCGCATCAGTCCGCAAAAATTCTGATCCAAGAATCTGTATTTTAATAAATCCCCAGACACACACACACATACAAACGCATACAATGATCTGGAAGCAGGTAAGCAAGGGACCTCACTCGGATTCATGCTGAATTAGGATCAACTGCAACCTTTTTCCACTTCGCATGTGAGCATCTGTGTTCCATCTCTGTGCTCACCTATCCCCAGGGGAGGAGGACGCCAACCCCTCTGATCATGCATCGCCAGCTCAGGGGAGGGGCTCTGGGACAGGAGAAGCTCAAGCAAAACTCACACCACATCCTCCCCCCAAAAGCTCCGGTCACTGTCCTGAGAGCACCAAGAACAGGGGAAAAGTGTAACAACACACCACCTGTGCCATTAGACCGCTAGGCTCGAAGAACATACCTTAAAATACTACCCTTAATTCATGGGCAGAGAACCTGGAGCAAGGAAAGTCACATTATGACTCAACTGCAGAGCTGGGAGGGAGAAAAAGAAACCTCAGGAATTTAGTTTTTGAGTTTGATGCTAGAAATATTATTCCATGTCCTAATAAAGAAAGCTGATCACAAAATTAGCTGAAATCAGAGAATCTGGCAAAATGTGGATGTCCACCTGACTTACTACTAATAAACAAATACGTATCGAAATATAAAATTCAGGATAAAATCTTTGTCCCATCCTCACTGAATCTGTTCCATTTATAATATAAACAGGGACCCAATAATGCCATCCTCAGATCCATTTTTTTCCCCTCAGTCAATTGTCCTATAACTCACTAGCCTCCGATATCTTCAAGCTGTTGAAATAAAACAGAATGACATGAGCTTTCTAGTCAATGATCCCTCCATTTCAGCCGTGTGTCTGAATTCGCAGCAGTTGGAGGAAATAAACCCATCACAGAATGGTCCTGAGCAGAGAGAACGAAACAGTAAACAGAGCACTGAACACAATTTTGTATGGATTCATGTTCCTTTTTTTAAAAAAAAAAAAAACTATTTTATTAAAAATGTGATTTGGAAAGAAAGTGCAATTAGCTTTGCACAGGCACTGTGGAGATGTTCCCGAACACAGCAGACATATGTAAATATTTCGTGATATCGGTTCCATTTGAGTAGACCTGTCAAGATATTTACCGGGCTTGACAGTACTTCTGTGTTTAATTAAATTTTTGCCCAGATACTTTAATGTAATTTAAATAGATTATTAGTTGTCAGGATCTAATATAAATTTTGTTTACGATTTAGTTACTTTAAGTACTCGGATTGAAGAAACTAATTTAACCCCACGACTGAGCAGCTTTAAGCATCATGATGAAAACACTAAAAATCCCCCACTGCCCTTTACACCTTCCCAATCATCTTAAATTAACACAACTTAATTGCAAATATCAAGGCACTAAACTGAGCTCCCCCTGCCCACTTTTTTAAGACAAAATCGTGTGGGGAGGCTCATAAGGAAAAAGGTCATCTACACTTGTTCAGGTGGCCAGTTCTTTCTTTCAGGCAGCCCGTTCTCCCAGTGGCTGGCTAGGTAGGAAATGTTTTTCTCACTTTAAATCCCATAAAATAACTACCAAACAAGCACCTGCTGTGCACAAGGCAGGGCATATATTCAACACTGGTGTCAGGGGGTTTCAAAAAGAAAAACAAGCCTCGCAGAGACATCCACAAGCTAATTTGGTCAATAGATTTCATGAGTGGGGAAAACAGAACGAGGAAAAGGATACAGCTTCTGGCGGAACCTTCTCATGAATGGGAGCTGACTTCTAAATAAGGCCCGAAAAATGCCTTAGCACAAACTGACTGTAATTAATAAGAATAATTTATTAAAGAAACAAAGAACACTGTCTAATTGTCTTTCCCGACTGCCATACACTTTACCCCACTGTATTTCCTTTTTCCAGAATACCAGCCTTGTAGCCATAATTGCAAGAACATTATCTATGGGATGCAAAACCAAAGGCACTTCTTGAAATCAAACATTCCTTACGACATTTATTTTTAGGTTGGCAAAACAAGCCAAATCTGCTTAATTTCCATTAACCACATCATCACATGCACATTGAAATAAACTATATAGGTCCCCGGGGGGGCGGGGGGGAAGTGTCCAGGGACCCAACTGTCATGCATAAGACACTCCATATTTGGCCAGGTTTTCCCCTGTTTCAGGAATTTGTCTATCTCATGGCCTGCTGAGGTTCTAGTTTTTGGCACCTGTAATCTTAATTCATCCAAGCACCATGGAAGAGAAATATTTTGAAAAATCAGTTGAAGATGGCTCCTTGGATAGTAGGGCAAAGTGGCCCGCAGACCAGTGTAACAGGTCATGAGAAAGATCGTGTAGAAAATACATGGGCCCAACTGCAGACTTACTTGGCTTGCCGGCTTGACTCACAAACTCAGTGTTTGATCACCTGGTGGGATTACTACCATCAACTACAGAAAAAAAAAATCCCCAGCAAACAGTAAAAGTATATGTTGGCTCATGTATAAAGTTCACCTGTCTATTCAGCCGATGCCTCTCTTAAGGTTATTTTCTTCAGAAAACAAACCCCTACTTGCTTATGACCTTTATACACTCTGGGTCCAAAAACCATACTTAGAAAATAAAAAGGCAATACTGCTGGCTTAGCAAAAATGGCATTTACTATGACTGAATTCTATAAAAGGACTATGACACCTAACAGGATAAGAAAAGAAAAAGCCCTTAGCAAAAAAATTTGTTTGAAAAACAAAAATACCACCTGTGCAAATCCAGCTAAGCTCTGGAAACCCTTTCTCAGCCATAGAGAAACAGCTCATGCTCGATGCCTTGAAGTTGCAATTAAATTGTAGTAATTTAAGATTATCGGGAGAGCAAAGGGCACTGGGAGCTCTTCGGAGGGCCTCCCCCCCCACTTAATGCTCTTCAGTCAGGGGTTAAATGAGTTTCTTTAATGTAAGTACCTTAAAGTAACTGAATCATAAACAAAATTTATACTATTTTCTGACAGCCTGCAATCTATTTAAATTTTATTAACGTGTGCCTAAAATTATTTTTAAAAGACAGAACTCTTGCAATGCCCTGTAAATATTCTTGGCATACCCAGTGAAATGTAATCAGTACTGTAACACCTAACTTGGGCCTGAAAACACAGATTTTTTTGTGATGTGGAATCTTACAAGATAACATTTCAAAAGCGAGTTTGAGTCTTAAGTAAAACACGAAAACTAAATAAACAGCACAATAAGATTGGCTGCAAAGAGGAGGCTGGGTTCAGAAGTTGTTAGATCTGTCACGCTCTCCCTTCTCTTTCTTAATGTTGGCATTGACGTGCTGTGGTATAAATACATTTGTTTAGGAAATCGCACAATTCTTCTGTTAATTTAAACATCTGCTGAAAACAGACATATCCTTCAATAGAGCCTATGAAGAGAAGCATAGTTGTAAGAGGAGCAAGGAAAAACTTAGTAACAGAAAACCATGCCCAGACTCAATATTAACCCAGTTAACTTTTCTTATTGTTGGTACAAATGATTTAACTAGAAAATATTTATAGCTTTTTAAAAAACATTACATATTGCAGAAAATTGCCTAATAGCATCCATGTGTATGTTTAACTCCCATTGTTTAATTATACAATAAAAGGTATATCCAATAAAAGCTACAGATTTTGAAACACGTTGGGCACTATGGTTATAAAACTCTGACTTATAAAAACCAAAGTGCTTACTACGTGATCAACATTCGATCATTAAAAATGCAATCCTTAAATGACAATTATTTTTATTCTTCTGTGTGTGTTTACATGTCCTATTTCCTACTTTGTTCTACTTAATTAAAAATGACATTTAATTTGGGGATAGTTTATAGCAAAAAGAAAAAAAAAAAGCGCTACATGGTTTATACTCCAGGATTTAAATATAAACACAAAATCTTACAGACATCTCCAGCAATATAACCCCCTTAATTTGAGACAGTTAATTTGAATAGTTGATGTTTCTTTCATTATACTTTGATAAACCTGTGAAAACAAAATGCTAAAGTAATTACTGTTACTACTCCCTTTAAAAATGTAAAGCAGCTCAATTTTCCTAGACAACAAGCAAGGACAAGTTACGGAGAACTTGAATAAAAGTAGTAACATGGTCATGTTGAATGTCAATCTAAAAAAAGAGGTTATGTCTAATCTGGAGAATGCTCCCTCTTGCCTTTTTAAATTCCAAGAGTGGGCTGACACAAAACTTCATCACCAGGGATGTTTTTTTTTTTTGAGCTTCACATCAGATTTAAACCCTCACATACAAAACCTTGGCTCCCCTGACAAGGCAGATCTTCTAAACTTGATGTGAGAAAACGTTATCTAACTCTAGTGTAGGAGTCTAATGTTGGTATAAAGAATTCCACTGCACAGATCTGGGTAGCGAGAAAGCCTCTGGAAGACCCAATATTCTTTTAATATCTTTCTGGGTGCATTCTCTTTATAAACAAGAAGGCATTAAAAAAAATAACTTCTTTAGCAACTCAGCATCCATAAGGAACTCAAATGCAGCCTAGAAAGGGGCTGACCATCTCCTTAAGAGAGCCTTCGCCTGCACAACAAAGATCAGCATTTGCAATGGTCCATTTCTGCATTAGTGAATATATAGCTTTGCTGCTTGATCGAATAGTCCAGGGTTCCCCATGTAGACCTCCTGACAACAACCCAGCAGCAGTTCTGTTTGATCTCTCCTGCTTCCTTAATTTGGGTTGTCAAGGTTCAGCAGTTGGAGGCTGTTTACTTTACTTTTTCCAAAAAAAAAAAAAAAAACTGATTTTTTTTTTCTCGCTCTCTCATACAATGACTAATCCAAAGTCTAAGGGGGGAAAATGCAGCCAGTGGCAAGATGTTAAACCTCCTTTTCCCCCTTTGCAGTGAGAGTTTTAGCTGACACCTTTTGAATGGTAACTAGTTGATTTCCTTTTTATATTTTTAATGCTCTTTAATTATGAGACATTGCAAGTAGAAAAGTCAGAGAGGAAAAAATCCATTCCAAATCTCTGAAACTGTGAGCCCAGTTTTCTTTTCCTGGACTCAAAGAGATGGGTATTTCCACTTTGAGAATCAAAACTCCAGTGGAATTCTAAAAAAGATTTGATACATTTCTCTCTGGAACCGAAAACGACAGGAACTCCTGTCTGAATTATGCAGGATAACCCTTGGTAGAAAACACCTGAATTCTTCCACTTCTCTTCAAATTCTAGCTAAGACATCTCCCCCCAGACTGATTCTCACTGTGGAAAAACGAGAGGGCAGGGAGATGGAAGGTAAAAATTTTGCAGAGATTCTTCAATATATTTTCAGCAGTAGAAAAATCCCTTAAATATCTTTCAGGTTTTCTCAACTTCGCTATTGTGCAAGCCCTAAATCCTGAAGCCTCCGGACAATGAAAGGTAAAGTGTAGACGGTTTCAAGGTATGTCTAGGCTCCTTTCAAAGGGAATACAGAACGCCCCGCCAGCATTCCTGCTTAAGGAGCAGTAACAAAAAAGGAAATCCGAACTCAGAAAATACCTGTGAGCGGACACGAGAGCAACACCAGCCCCGCATAAGTGGGCTGGAGAAGCTCAAAGGCACCCAAATGAAATGTTTATATTAATTTCATTATTCTGCCCAAGCCTCCCAGAGGACGACTAGGGGTGGGGGAGTTTGGGAAGAGGAAGAAGTAAGTTTCATTTCGGGTTTTCTGGTCGAGCAAAAGGAAAATGAATTAAAACGAACGCGTAGGATGAGCCCAGACTAAATCAATACACTTTGTAATCGGCCCGGCAAGGGTATTTGGACACAATGACTTGGAAATAATTAATAGTTATAAGGGGGGGAGTGGGGTGAGAAGGGGGGCGAGGGATGTCACCATATTTTACCGGAGCACTTTACACTCCACGCTAAACTTTGATCTCCAGATTTTTGGATTTAAGAAAGAAAGGGCAAAAAAAAAGGGGGGGGGGGAGCGAAAGTCCACTATTTCGAAGCACCTACCGGCTTGAGGATGGGCACACGCCTGGCTCCGGGCGCCTTTTCGCTGCGCTCGCACCGCTCATGCTGGCGCTTTGGGCACAGAGAGCCCCCGGGTGCAGCCTAGGGCTCTAGGGTGTCCCTTGCCCTCGCGCCCCCGCCCGCGTCCTCGCCCCGGCGCCCGCGGCCGCCTCGACTTACCCGCGGAGTCCGGGGAGGCAGTGGGAGCACCGCCTTCACGCCCGCGGAGGAGGCGCCGGCAGCACCATGGTCCCCGGCGCCACTGCCGCTGCCCCTTGCCCGCTTGCTCGCCGCGCGCTCTCTTCCTCTTGCAAACTTTCAGGTTCTGCGGTCGACAAGAAACCGGGGCGACCCTCAGCAAGTCTTCCCGGTGCAGGTTGGGGAGAACTGAGGGAGACGGGATGAGTGAGTAGGTTGGGGGGCCAAGACAGAGAGGACAACGGGCTCGGAGTACCCGCGAGGGCGCGTGGAGGGAAGAGAGGATGTGGCTCAGGGAATCCCTGCAAGGATCCCGAGATGGGGAAATCGCCCCGAGCCAAAGTCTCACCACCTTCCCCGGGATCTTACAAAGTTGCAACAACAAAAAAGGAGGGGGAGGGAAGGAGGAAGGGGGTGGGAAAGGGGTACGATCTCAGGCGCAAGGTTTGGAGTTACAACTGTTTATTTAGTCCTTATTCTCACAGGGGGCGGGAGCTGCGCGGGAATGGGGGGGCTGCTTGCAGCGATTTCGAAGCAAACACTTGGGAGGGGGCATGCGACTTTGTTTCTGGGCGCGGAGCTCCCCGGCGCCCGCGTGTTATCGCCGCCAGTCTCCGGAGACCGAGGCGGAGCTGACAACAGGTGGGGAGGGGGACTCGCCGAGGGCCAAAAAGGAGAAGGAATCAAAGTTTCCGAGCGCGGCAGTATCTGGGGAGGAGGGGGGCAGGAGGCGGGGGCGAGGGAGGGCGGAGGCAGCGAATGACCGCGACCCCGCTGCAACTGGCAAACTCCTCGGCTCCCGGCGCCGCCGCCGCCGCGGTCCCCAGCCGAAGCGCACACCGTCCTGGCTCGCCGGCTCAGCTGAGTCCTCTCTGCGGGACGGGAATGGAGCGCGGAGAGCTCGGGAGGAAAGCGGCGCGCAGGCGAGGGACAGAGAGCCATCGGCCGCCAGGACGGGGCTGGAGGGACGCGGCGACTCGCGCGCGTCTCCCGACAGATGAGGGTTTGGGAAATCCCCCCGTTCCTCAAGCTTAAGAGGACAGTAAAACCAGAAAGTGTGGTGGAGGAAAGGGGGATCCGGGCGCGGAAACTGCACGCAGCGCACCCTGCTCCCATTGCCACCCGCGGAGCTGGCCACGGCTGTCGCGGGCCCGTCGCGAGGAGGCTGGGTTCACCAGGCCGAGCGCGCGTGGGGGTGCGTGTCTAGCTGGGAGTGCGAAGGTGTGTGTCTGAGTTTTCCGGGCTCCGGGGGGCGGCGGTGGACTGCCCCCGCCGCCAGGTTCGGGGGCAAGGCGTGCGTGGCACCGGGGATGTCCCCAGGCGCGGCGCCCAGGGCGAGGGCGTCCCCAGTCATTCCACCAGGGCCCGCGGAACAGCCCAGGGGGACCGAGGGGGCACACACTCGCGGAGAGTGAAGGGAAAAAGTTTGCTCCAAGTCCAAACTTTGGGCTCCAGAGACGCCCGGAGCGCGCCCCCTCGCCGCAGACCCGACCCCGGGCCCCGCGCCCGCCCCGCTCCTCTGCAGGCACCCCGACGCCGGACACCGAAAGTTGCGCCAGGCGGCCTGGGCTTATTGATTTCTCTCCCCGCGGCGATCGCGGAGAGCGCAGAGCGAGGCGTGAAGGGGCCGAGGGGAAGGCGATCTCGCCGCCCCGCTGCCGCCGCCGCCCCCCCATTTGACTTATGCAAATGAACCCAAGAGTGCGGGCGCCGCCGGAGCCCCCGACCCCCGCCCCCGACCGGGCCGGCCCGCAGCCCGCACCCACCCCAGAGCCTGGGCCCCGACCCAGGGGAGAGAGGCTGAGAGGGGAGGGCTGGGGGAGGTACACGTGGAGCCTGGAGGTGGAAAGTAGTTTTTTTTTTTCCTTTTTTTTTCTTGTTTTTCCTTTTTTTTTTGTGCTGGTTGTTGTTGTTGTTTAAAGTGGCGGAAACAAGGCAGGAGGCGGCTTGGGAAAAAGTGGAGCAGAAATGGAAAAATACAAACTCACCCGCTGCAAATGGTCTCTCGGTGCAAACTAAGGTGTTTTCGGGCCTTTCCCCGCGCGCGCCCACTCCCGCCCGCGCGCGCACCCCCGCGCACACACTCACTCGCTCACACACACTCGCGCACACACGCGCGCACACACGCACTCCCGGGCGAGGGCCGGGCCGCCGCGAGTACAGCATGCAACCGCCACACAATAAATAACAATAGATTCCTCCGCTCCGGACTAGCTTCCCGGAGCCCAGCCAGCGCCAGTGGCGGCGGCAGGGGCGCGGACAGAGCCGGGCCGGGGGCGCTCCCCAGCCCGCCCCCGGCCTCCTGCCAGGGCCCCCTCTCCGCCTCACGCACCCCCAAGGCCCGCCAGCGCCCCCAGAGCGCAAGCCGCCACCCCCCACTCCCCGGGCCACTCGGGTGCTGGCGCACACCCCCCCTCCCCCCGGCCTCCCGGAACAAATAAATAAATAAGGCGCGCGAGAGAGGCCAACACGCCGCGGAGGGAGATGTTGTTATTTTTTGCTGTTGTGCGTCCCTGACGTCACATCCACCTGCTGGGTAAACAACAAGGCTCGCAGGAAAAAAAAACGCAATTGCCAAAGCGAGGTGGGGGGGGCCGCGAACTGTGGGGAGGGGGGGTCGAGTGAGGGGCTTCCAGCCTGGATGGGGAAGAGGAGAAGGAGGCAGAGCCCGGCAGACCAGAGAGAGGAAGGGAACGCCAGAGCGGTCCCTGGCAAAAGAGGGATCTGGCAAGAAAGACCTGGAAAATAAGGGGCATGGGGGAGGAGGGATTCCTCAGGAGATGGGGAAAGGGGGGCCCTTTCAGACACCAGAAAAAAAACGAGAGGGAGAGTGTTAACAACTAGGGACGAAGATGGGAATGCGATGGCTATTTGCTTGGTTTCTGAGCTAAAAATACAGAAGGAAGGGGAGAGGATAGGCAAGGATGTGAGTTTCCTCCAGTTAAAAGTGAAAGTGTTTTGCCATCAGTGACAGTTGAAGGAGGGAGAGGTGGGGGTGGTGTTTTCAACCCCTTTTCTCCTTCTCTCCCGTCCTCCCCCGGTCTCTCCTCTTTCTTTCTGCACTTTGTCCAATGAAAGAAGGCGAGTTCGGGAGGTGAAAGTTCAGCAGAAGGACAAACCCCTGGTTGCAAGGAAACAGAAACCCGCCAGCGAGGGGTTTTTCCCCCTGTATTTCTGAATCGGGAAAGTGTAACGTGGGACGAGCTCTCCCCCCCCCGTTCCTTGCCAGAGTCACTGCAGGAATGTGTAGTTAGATCCACTTTGGGGGAAAGTGGCTGCACAGGAGCTGTGTTCTTGCCACGGTTTCTCTTAGCAAAACGCCCAGGGGCTAGCATGTCAATCAGTTGTTTAACACAAATTACCTGATGTCCCAGAGATCAGTCACATGCAAAAAGCTTTGTCCGATTCTTTGAAAAAGTGAGGGATTTTTTTTCCTTTTTGCTTTTTTGAAGTTTGGTGGAATTTAGAAATTTGAAGGAGTAAATTAGGAGCCTGAATGAAACGTTTTGAAATATACATATACATGTATAAAACAAAAGACACTAGTGTTTCTTTCGCTTTTATCAACACAAAGAGAGAAGGAAGACTTTTTGTGTCCAAAATGTGACTTAGAAAGATATAAGACTCTATGGCTTGCAGTTGTTGTTAACAAATAATTTTTTCAGACCCATCACCCCAGATGCTACCAAACTCCTAAGCCAGCATTTCCAGCTACTGGCTGGATAGTGTACCAGGCCGACTCTTTATGAGAATATATTGAAAGCCACCCCTGTGGATTCCTACAAAGTACTTTGGGGTTGGGGTGGGGGAGTACTGTTCCTTTGGTCTTGAGACTAGCACAGTTGTAGATAATAAATATCCTGAAAAGATTATCATAAATTCTTTTGGATAATGTCTTTTTACAGATAGTGTTAAACACTCATTTAAAGAAGAATTCTAAATCTCGATTTCAATAATAGCATAAGACTACCACTTTAAAATTGTATCTGTTTTGCAAGTAAAAAAATAAAGCCATTCACTGGTGCTACAGACTAAAGCCAAAGAAAGGGAGACTGTGCTAATTTCAGCATAGCAGAATTCATGTTGAATGCATGCTGCGCAAGATTCCGCGCTATCCAGGCAAGGCCATCCATCGGATCTTTTAGACTAGACTCTAGGAAAAGAAAATGCATTTTAGTTCTTGTAGAACTTCCTAGCTTCCTAGAGGCTAGGGTTCATGTTGTCTTTGATTCAAGACAATAAGATCAATAACACACCGACTATGCTCTAGACCATATAGTAGGCACTGAGCGATGCAAATATAAATAAAATTCCTGCCCTTGAGGAGCTCACAGTCTACAGCTGTCAGGAATAACATCTAATATTAATTGAATGCTTACTGTGACGTAGGCACTGATGTAAAAGCTTCATGACAACTCAGTTAATGCTCCCCACAACTCTTTACTATCGCTCGATGTTCCATATGCTGAAGCCACATGAAATTAAATGGAAATCTACAAAGCAGCCAGTCTGTTGGGGGGGGAATTGTTTTTCGTTTATGAAATGTTTATGCCAGATATAACAGGTTTATGGTATATGTTGGGTTGCAGAATTGTAACTCAGGGGAATAGCAGTTTATTTAAATGTGACAAATTTATTCATAGTCTGTAAAAAAAAAACACAATCCATGCTTTAGTCTTGTTTTTCAGATTGAACGGTGAGTTTTAAAAAAAATTATTAGTATTGCCATACTAACAAGATCTTTAGCTTGCCACTGATCTTATTCTGCATTTTTAAGTGCCTTAAATTCTACATTCACTTGAAAGTGGGGGCCAAAGTCAGATTGGCAACAAGTTTTGCAGACAAAAGGAAATCCTGGTTGTAAATCCCATGATATATTGTACTCAATTTTGTATATAATACTGTCTAATGTGCCGCCTTATTAAAGAACTCCATGTCCATTTGGCTTACATTAGAGGGAAACTTAAGTGCAGCTTAACATATTGTTCATTTTCAACACTGTCACGTTACATTCGTAGGGAGCACATTTTAATTTCTTTATCAGTAATCAACTGGAAGTTTCTTTTTGTTAAATTAAAGCAAGAAGGGTTTTTAAATAAAGGGCATGGGGGTAGGACGCCACCTTTTGGTGGTAAAACACATAGAAATCCCTTTTGAAACAGATGTTCCTGACATAATTTCATTTTTAATTACACCAAGACAAAGGTGCTTGTCCCCATTTCATTATATTTTAAGTAACAGAAAAAGAAGGAAAAAACTGTAAATGCAAAATTAGCAAACTGTGGTAAACTGTGGCCAAAATTTCCCCAAAGGCATCAGAACTTGTTAGTGCCCCGTCGCATGCTATTAACTATATGTCAAATACCAACTTTGTTCCAAAATCGTGTGTCAATGAACATATGCAAATTTTGGGGAATGGAAATTGGAGTGGATATTTACCACTTAATGAGATACTTGAATGCTCTTGTAAGTTTAGAATTAAATGGAAACTTTAAAATCACCTAATTCGGTGTTTCTTAAACTACAGCTACCATCTTTCTAATTTATGCCATATCTACATAACATAACAGTTCCTGAATAATTGATATGCTGCACTCATTGGAGTACAATTATTATGGTAATTGCACTAAATATTTTTCTTTAAACCAGTCTACTTTTTATTTACTTTTCTATTACTGCCTTAAATGGGAAATTGGTATCGCCCTCCAGAAGAAATTAAAAAACAAGCACAGCAAAAACAAAGTCATCGATTTCTCTTTGTTAGAAAGGGAGGGTGGAAAAAAAATTAAAAATATTTTTTTAAAAAAGGAGAGTGGCATGTGTTGAGAAGTGTTAATGAACTGAGTGTCGATGGAGAATTTTGTTTTCTCTTTGTCTTTGTGACCAACAAGGGGTTGAAAGTGATTGCAGAGGGAGTACCGTTCTCAATATGTGATTCCCTGTTATTTAATGCCATCCCAGTGGCAAGGATCCTACGCTTTGAGAAAAATGGGCATAACCAAGTACAGCAAATTACAGACTAGGAAGCTGAGTCCCAGGCAGGTTAAAATGCCCTGCAAGGCCAAATAATTGGTTAGTGGCCGGACAAGGATTAGGATCCAGGTGTCCTGACTTGGCGCCTTTGTGTCCATCTCACACTTTCCACTCACAATAGTGATGTGCCATCTTCCTCCGACATTATGTGGCCTGCCTAGCTTCTCAGAAACAGCCAACCCATGTATCCCTTTACAGACAGGGGAGAAACTGAGGCCACAAAGGGTCAAGATCAAGTTCAACCCCCTACTCGCCCTCTCCTTTCCCCTCAGTGTGGCAGACATCCAGGTTGGGGTAGAAGCATCAAAGAAAGTGGGGGAGAATTGAGAGGAGAGAAGCTGAGTTGAGAGGGCAGTGGGGGAGGGATGGAGGAGGTTAGTAAAAGTGGGCAGACTTGTCTCTAAATGAAAACTTACACTCCTAACTTTCCTTCCCAGAAGAGAAAAAGGGCTAATGAAAGTCATGTGTTTCACAGTAAGTGGCAAGAGGAGCCTGTGTCCTCTGTGTTCTGATGTTGCTGTATGTCCACACTGGAAATCAGCAGAGGATCTCCGTTATTTTGAAGTATACAACATTATCAGGCACTCTGAGACAAACCACTTTGATAATTGAGTGGCTTGAAGAGCTAGTCAAGGAATGGTGAAAGACTCCAGCTTTAAAAGGGTTTTCCCCAACAACAAAACTTGTTCAGAGGCTCGGTATTAAAACTAGAGACAATAGTGCATTTTCTGATGTTTTAACCACAGAGACAGGCCTTCGTTACAGAGATTGCATTTCCTGCTTTTTTTCTTTCAAGAGCACAGTTCTATAAACATAAACAAACATGGCCTGCAAATATTTTTATGTTTTTGTAAATTGGTCCTTGGAAAAGAGGTTGCTGATAACTGTGCTCTGTAGCTCTTTGCCCTGTTGGGCCCCAATGGATTGTAATCCTTCTTAAACTACAATGTACAGGGAAGGATTTGGCCAAGTACCTCCACTCCAAAAAGCTATTCTAGTCCCCTAACCCCTGAAAGTTCACAGTGCAACATGTTCGTAATTTGGCGTTACATAAAGGGAGTATGAGTGGCTCGATCCTGTCAGGCACAGGTACTAGCACAGTCTACATCCTTGCTATGCAAAATAAGATGTACTGACCTGCAGCATGGACACCTGCTGAGAGCATGTGAAAAATGCGGAATCTCAGCCCGCTCCTTGGACCTACTGAATCAGAATCTGCATTTTAACACAACTGCCCAGCTAAGTCTCACACACATCCACGTTTGAGAAACACAGATGCGCTGTGCACACAGCCTCTTATACAACAGGCACCATCTCAGTCATCTTTACAGCCTTAAACTACTAGACAGACCGTCCTGTAAGCTGTCTGCTGTACCTGGTTCTCCAAACTGGCGTCTTTTGTAAACTTTGTTGGTTCCTTGTTTTTCAACCACTTGCAAAGTTAAGCCACTAAATCACCTATGTAAACCATGATTAATCCCTTTAACATTAATAGCAGGGTGACTTCTCTCTCCTGTTGCCCCAAAGAGACTGCTAATTGCCCTCCAATTGTTTACCTTTGTATTGTTTTATGAGTGCTCAGAGAAAGATGGAAGATCTTCCCCACCAGGCCAGATAGAAGTGCCAGACAGGTTTTGGGAAGGCTGAACACATGCTATGACTACACCTTGTTAGTAGAAGGGCTTTGCTTTCTTTGTTTTGTTTTCTTTTTTATGGAAGGGATGACGCCTCCATAATTATAGGTGTTGCTGTTTAAAACCCAGAATGTTTTCCAAACCACTGAGGGACCACACCTCCAGCAGCCCATGAGCCATCCTGGTTGGATTCTCTTTCCAGTTCTTTACAGTTCATAAAGACACATCCAAGCACCACTAGATTTACATTGAGGATAATGAGAGGAAGAGGGACCCCATCCAAGTATGGCTGCTTCCTGAATAAACATGAAGGAACCACAGGTAAACCTCACAGCCGATGGTTAATTTGTATCTGTGAAGTTCTCAAAAAGACTGTTGTCACTTCACCTCCCTAACAAGACAGCAGGTTACTTTTGTAACCCCCCAAAAATAATTAAAACTATTGTTTTAATACTATCCTAAGGCAGTATAATTAAGTCTCTGAGTGAGTAATTGAGTACCTGAATTCAAAATATGATTCACATGTAAAGCAAAGTTCTGATTGTAATCTCTGAAAAGTGTCTTGGCTTATATGTAGAACCCACAAGTGCCAACTCAGAGTTACAATAGGCATTGTTCCATAAGGCTGGAGACAAACTGTGTTTGTATGAGAAGGGAAATGAGGCAGGTCTGCCCACCTTCAGGAACAGTGAGACTGTGTGTTCCAAATTGTGGAAGATTTTAGAAGAGACTGAAGGATACTAAGCTTGGGGATATGCTGACATTTTTGTTATGCTATGCTTGGGATTTGTTTTTTTTTTTTAGTAACATCTATAAAATAGCTATCAAGAGAAGCTTCTCTTTTTCCCCCAGGACAGCATGTTCTTGAGCCACTGTTAGAATTTAAAAGCCATACAAAGATTAAAAGTCTGATATCCCCAAGGCTCGTATGAATCCTATGGTAATGGATTAGAGTTGAAAGTATCCATATGGACAGTTTTTAAAGAGATATATATATATACATACACACACACACACACACACACATACATAAATAGATACAGAAATACATCTGTGTATGTGTGTATGCATGACTTACTATACATACATATATTTCCTAGCTTTGTCTGTTGAGAGGGGCTATAAGCAGTGACACCCCAACACGACTGAGCACACTTAGCACTCAGATCTTGGTTTCTAAATGCCTTTCTCCAGTAAAAGAAATCAGAGATCCTTGGAGAACTAGCTGATTCCAGGGGTGGGGTAGGGAAAATACAAGATAAGCCTGGAGCATATTGTGGTGCCAGAAAGTGCTAAAAAAACAAAAAAAGATGGGTGGGGTGGGGAGAGACTTACTGAAAAGGAATAGGACCCAACCTGAAGGAGCTCCCCAGTGCCCAAAGTCAAGACATCTTGAGCAAGAAAAGAAATAATAATAGAATTGGATTATAACCCAAAGAATGAAATGAATATATTTAAGTCCATGCTGAGAAATATATACACACCCACATATATGTATATACGTCTACCTACATAAGTAAATGGGGAAGTAACAACTCTTCCTTACAGAAGATTGGTGGGGCCCAGGGACTGGTGTTTTAACAGGTGATGCTGATGCCCCGGCCTGGAGAACTCAACCAAGTAACTTAAATTCTGATGTGGATTGCGTGTAACTAGGGAGCAGCGGGGACTGTAACAAATTCCAACACACAGGCCTCAACTAAAAGGGGCAGATGCTGATTGCTGTCACCAAGAAAGCAAGCCCACAGCAGGAAGAGCTTTTGAATTTTCAAGAGAGGTAAGGAATCCAGATTTTTATCCAAAAAGTCCTCTGTTTTAAAATTCTAGGTGCCCTTACACCATGCACAAAAATCAACTCAAAATGGATTAAAGACTTGAATGTAAGACCCGAAACCATGAGGCTTCTAGAAGAAAACATAGGCAGTACGCTCTATGACATTGGTCTGAGCAGCATATTTTCAAGTCCCATGTCTGACTGGGCAAGGGAAACAAAAGAAAAAATGAACAAATGGGACTACATCAAACTAAAAAGTTTCTGCACAGCAAAGGAAACCATCAACAAAACGAAAAGACAACCTAACAATTGGGAGAAGATATTTGCAAACCACATATCAGATAAGGGGTTAATATCCAAAATATACAAAGAACTCATACAGCTCAGCAACAAAAAAACCCAACAATCCAATTAGAAAATGGGCAAAAGATCTGAACAGAGATTTCTCCAAAGAAGATATACAGATGGCCAACAGGCATATGAAAAGATGCTCCACATCATTAGCTATCAGGGAAATGCAAATCAAAACTACAATGAGATATCACCTCACGCCGGTCAGAATGGCTAGAATTAACAAGACAGGAAACAACAAATGTTGGAGAGGGTGTGGAGAGAAGGGAACCCTTGTCCACGGCTGGTGGCAGTGCAAACTGGTGCAGCCACTATGGAAAGCAGTTTGGAGTATCCTCAGAAAATTAAGGATGGCTCTACCATATGATCCAGCTATTCCACTGCTGGGTATTTATCCAAAGAACTTGAAAACACAAAGGCATAAAGATACCTGCGCCCCTATGTTCATTGCGGCATTATACACAATAGCCAAGACATGGAAGCAACCTAGGTGCCCATCAAGGGACGAATGGATAAAGAAGATGTGGTATTTATACACGATGGACTACTACTCAGCCATAAGAAAGGACGAAATCCAGGCATTTGTGACAACATGGATGGACCTTGAGGGTATTATGCTGAGTGAAGTAAGTCAGAGGGAGAAAGTCAAATACCATATGATCTCACTCATAAGTAGAAGATAAAAACGACAGAAAAACAAAACAAAACAAAACATAGCATTGGAGATTGGACTGGTGGTTACCATTGGGGAAGGGGGGAGGGGGGAGGGCAAAAGGGGTGATTAGGCTCACATGTGAGAGGATGCACTATAATTAGTGTTCGGGTGGTGAACATGATGTAATGTATACAGAATTCGAAATATGATGTACATCGGAAAAAAATAAAAATTAAAAAAATAAATAAAAAATAAAATAAATAAAATAAAATTCTAGGTGGGCTGATCAAAGCAGAGCTGCAGGGAATATCAAGGCCACAGGCGGCGCATCTGTGACTCGTGCCTTTGGGGAGACTGAGTCGCCATGCCAGTCCAGGATGATAGGGTTTGTTTCTTAAGTGAGCAGGGTGCAAACAACCAAAAGAGAAGAAGGGAAACTTGGAGAGTACTTTTACTTAGGCTTACATTCCTTCCCAAGCATTAACAAGTCAGCCCGAACATCCTAGTGAGGAAAGCTAGTTTGCATTCTGAATCGTTCCTACATTCTGAATCGTTTGTCCGCAAAGATTCACGTTTTCAAGATATTAGTCAAAACATTATGGTTTAAAAGGTGCTGTTATTTAGAAGGATTCTTTGTTTTTCCCCAGAAGAGGGAGTTCAGAAGTTTTACTAGGAGATCTTGTTCAAGGAGTCCACACCAGGTGACCTCCTATAACCATTCCTACTGCTCTCTATGTGGTTGGTCATGAAGAAAGCCATGGCAGAGAGTCCAGTTGGTTTTTGTCTTGTCTCTTCTGCATCCACCCTCATCTATTCTTTTTGCTTCCATCAGTCCAGGGCCACATACATCAGAGTCCCTGCCCTCAAGGAAAATGCCATCTTGCTCACTGGAAGATATAGTACAAACAAGGTGATAAGATGAATACATTAAAAGCAAGCATAAAAAGCAGGAGTGAGCAGGGAGCCTCTGGAAAAGACAATAGGGAAAAGAGCAGATGCGTCTTACAGGGTAGATAAGCTTTTGGCCCCTGGGGCTAAGATAGCTGAATTGCCTTACAGGTGAAAATTCAGCAGCTGCGAAGGTGTGGAGTCTGTAACACCCACCACAGTGGTTCCCAAACTGCTGTGCATGGGAATCATCTGGAGATCTTTAAAAAAAAGTACTGAGGTGAGTTCCCGGTCTCAGACATTGTGATTTCATTGACCTGGAATATAATCCGGTGTGGCGATTTTTAAAAGCTTTCCAGTTTGATTCTAATGTGCGGCAATGTTTGGGAACCCCTGACCGGGGGTGAGTCTGAGGACTGGAGTCACCACGAGCTCTGCCAGGGTAAAGGTTTCAGGGGCCACAATTCACCCCAAACACTCCAGACTTCCACTGTGGCCAGCCAGCATCCTTTCCTCGAAGGAAACCAGTGGATTAAACTCTAGTTCTCCCAAAGGGGCTAGAATAGTATACTTCAGTGTGGTTCTCAGACCCTGTGCATCAGAATCACCTGGATGGAGGGGGTGGTTCACATCAGGGTTCCAGGATGTCCCACTTCAAACCTGCTGAATCAGAATGTTGGTGAGGGACCGTGGAAACAGGTATTTTTAGAAGCTCAGCAGCTGGTTATGATCTACGTTGAGGTCTGGAATCCTTCCATGGGGAGTTCCAGTTGTTACCTATCCTGGGACTTTCTCCATTTAAAAAGGGGACCTTTAATGAGGGCAAAATGAACAGTATAATGAATATAGACAACAGTATTGCACTATAATTATGTAATGTGATAAATATAGCTACAAAGGCAATCACAATATGTAAACATATCAAAGTAACATGTTGTCCACCTTAAATTTACACAATGTTCTATGTCAAATATATTCAGTAAAAAAATAAAGAGGGCAAGACAGAAAGGAACAAATCAGGACATCGCAGCATTGTAAAAGTTTCCTAGAAGTCATGAGGTTTAACTTCCTTGTTTTCCACAGGTGAAAACAGGCACAGAAAGGTTGGCTGAAATGCCTCAGAGCCACACAGGGTAAGGTCTTGATTACTGGCAGTCTTGGGCATCAGACATGACTGGTTGAAATCCCAGCACGGCCCTTACCAGCGTGTCACTTTGGGCAAGTTCCTGACCCTTTCCAAGCCTCCATTTGCCCCTCGGAAAATAGCAATAGAACAGCACACGTGCTGGGAGGATGGAATGAGAGAATGCACGTGCATTGCTTAGCCCAGGCCTGAGCGCAGAGTAAATGCCCAACAGATCTTAGTGCATTTGGAAATAGCAGAGCTGGATTCAAAAATCCAGGAATCCTGACTCTCTGTTCAGGGCTCCTCCAGGTTTCAACTGCAGGAATTCTAGGCCTTGGAGCTCAGAGGTAGAGGAACATTTTAAGTCTGGATTTTCTCAGTGCCTTTCAAATCATTCCACTTCAGCTGCCTGCCCTGCCCACTTCTGAACTCAGGTCAGCCTCCAATTCACTAATTCTTTTTTTTTTTTTTTGAGGAAGATTAGCCCTGAGCTAACATCTGCTGCCAATCCTCCTCTTTTTTGCTGAGGAAGACTGGCCCTGAACTAACATCTGTGCCCATCTTCCTCTACTTTATATGTGGGACACCTACCACAGCATGGCTTGCCAAGCGGTGCCCTGTCCGCACCCGGGATCTGACCCGGCGAACCCTGGGCCGCGGAAGCAGAAAGTGCACACCTAACCACTGCGCCACTGGGCCGGCCCCAACCAATTCACTCATTCTTGATGCAAGAGTAAGATGGGGATACTTATTTTAAGTCAGAGCTGGAAAACAGCAACAGAAGAATCGCCTTCCCAGGCAGGAACACTCTCATGAACTGAGCAGGGTTCCTTCAGATCAGGGTTTCTCAACCTGAGCACTATTGACTTTGGGGACCAGATCATTCTTTGCTGTGGGGGACTGTCCTATGCACTGTAGGATGTTTAGCAGCATCCCTGGCCTCTGCCTACTAGATGACAGTGACACCCACCCACTCCCCAGTCATGACCACCAAAAATGTCTCCAGGTGTTGCCAGATGTCCCCTGGGAGGCAAAATTGCCCTCAGGTGAGAATCAAGACTCCAGATGCCCTCAGGGCAGGCAGGCAGAACTCTCTTGAGCCCCCAACATTCCTCTCCTTGCCACTGGTATTTATCTGATAACTTCTCCCATTAGGAAAAACAGAAATAAGTCTCATTTCTATCTGTAACTCAGTAACCAAATCATTTTCTTTTCAAAACATACTGGCTTAAGAGGAGGCTGTTTGTAAGTCGAACAGAGCTCAAGATGGGTTCCACGACCATGGTCAGCCACCACCAACCCCCTTTCAGTTCTGAAGCGGCTCCTGGCAGCGAAGCTTGTTCCATCATGATTAAGCAGACTTTATTAGAGTCCATGACTCCATAAACAACGTCAGATGTGTTGTCAGCCTCAGAGCCCTCGGTCTAAAAACAAAATGCAATAAAGGACATGGCAACGAATAGAATCAGAACTTTAGGATATTGCATCTTGTAAGATGACGCATGGGATTTAAATTAAGCAGAAACTTCATCTGGATGTTCTAATTAAAATTCCCCTTCTTCTGGGAAGTCCAAGGGCATTTGCATCTCAGGTGTGGGAAGCTTTGGAACTAACTGGACAGTGTATCACGGGGAGGGGTCAGTGCCTGTCACTCACTCCACTTTCTCAGTACTAACTCATCCATTCTCTCTGCGGCTCCTGAATAGCTTATGGAGCCCAGCTTGTTGTTGCTGTTTTAAAGATGAACAATGGAAATGTCTGAATGATTGATAGAACAATTTGGAAAAAACAAGCATTTATTTGTTTCCAAGACTTTTGCTAACCTTGGCATTTTGGTGGTTTTACCTCTAACATGACTCTAAGGATTCAGTTCCACTTTGGAAGAACCTTCCTTTTTTAAAAATTATTTTTTTGAGGACATACTGGCTTATAACTGTGTAAATTTCAGGTGTACATTATTATGTATCAGTTTTCTGTATAGACTGCATCGTGTTCACCACCAATAGCCTAGTTTTGATCCCTCACCATACCTGTGTGCCTCTTTACCCTTTCACCTTCCCCCACCCCCTTCCCCTCTGGTAACCACTAATCTGTTCTCGTTATCTATGTGTTTATCTTCCACATATGAGTGAAAACATATAGTATTTGTCTTTGTCTGGCTTATTTCGCTTAGCATAATACCCTCAAGTTCTATCCACGTTGTTGTAAATGGCATGATTTTTTCTTTTTTATGGCTGAGTAGTATTCCATTGTGTGTGTGTGTGTGTGTGTGTGTGTGTGTGTGTGTGTGTATATACACCACATCTTCTTTATCCATTTATCCATTGATAGGCACTTGGGTTGCTTCCACATCTTAGCTATTGTGAATAATGCTGTGATGAACATAGGGGTGCATAGATCTCTTTGAATTGTTGATTTCATGTTCTTTGGATAAGTACCCAGTACTGGAATAGCTGGATCATATGGTATTTCTATTTTTAACTTTTTGAGAAATCTCCATACTGTTTTCCATAGTGGCTGCACCAGTTTGCATTCCCACAAGCAGTGTATAAGGGTTCCCTTTCTCCACATCCTCTCTGACACTTGTTATTTCTTGTCTTTTTAATAATAGCCATTCTGATGAGCGTAAGATGATATCTCATTGTAGTTTTGATTTGCATTTCCCTAATAATTAATTATGTTGAACATCTTTTCATGTTCCTCTTGGCCATGTGCATATCTTCTTTGGAAAAATGTCTGTTAGAATCCTCAGCCCATTTTTTGATCGGGTTTTTTTGTTGTTGTT
Source organism: Equus caballus (assembly GCF_041296265.1). Lineage (NCBI taxonomy): Eukaryota > Metazoa > Chordata > Mammalia > Perissodactyla > Equidae > Equus > Equus caballus. Next base: position 29,975,736 of record NC_091699.1, on the reverse strand, counting down.
GAGTTGTCTGAGTTCTTTATATATTTTGGAAATTAACCCCTTATCAGATATATATGATTTGCGAATATTTTCTCCCAGTTGGTGGGTTGTCTTTTCATTTTGTTGATGGTTTCCTTTGCCGTACAGAAGCTTTTTAGTCTGATGTAGTCCCATTTGTTTATTTTTTCTTATGTTTTGCTTGCCTGAGGGGACATGGTATTCAAAAATATACTGCTAAGACCAATGTAAAAGAACATACTGCCTATGGTTTCTTCTAGGAATTTTATGGTTTCAGGTCTTACATTCAAGTCTTTAATCCATTTTGGGTTAATTTTTATGCATGGTGTGAGATAATGGTCTATTTTCATTCTTTTGCATGTGGCTGTCCCATTTTTCTAATACCATTTATTGAAGAGATTTTCCTTTCTCCACTGTATGTTCTTGCCTCCTTTGTTGAACATTAGCTTTCCATAGATGTATGGTTTTATCTGGGCTCTCAATTCTGTTCCATTGATCTGTGTCACTGCTTTTCTGCCAGGACCATGCTGTTTTGATTACTATGGCTTTATAGTATATTTTGAAGTCAGGGAGTGTGATACCTCCAGCTTTGTTCTTTTTTCTAGGAGGAACCTTCATGAGAAGCAGAAGTGGGCATCTGCCACAGCCCCTCACACAAGCAAGCCTGATGTCAATTTCATTCAATAATTCATTCAACAAATATTCATTGCATGCTGCTGTGTACCAGGCACTGTTTTAGACTTTAGGGAAGAGTAGTAAACAAAAGTCTTTGCCCTCATGGAGCTTCCAGTCTAGTGAATTTCTCGGTGAATTAAGTACAATTTTTCAGCTGAGCATTTTTTTTTAACAAGAAACTAGAGGCAGTAGCCACCAATGTAAACTTGAACACGTCTGCAAAAAGGATGTATTTTGTTAAGGTTATCACTTAAACTATAAGAAATACAAATAAACCTTCTGTCGATTTTGAGGCAGTGGATAAAAGTAGAGAAACAAATGAATCATAATGGTAAAATGGTGGTTAAGAACCTACCACAAAGAAGTTTGAAGGTTAATTTACCAACAGTGGAAAGATCAGGCCACTCTGAAAACACGTCTGAGCCCCAGCTTAGCTAGAAGGAGGACACAGGCCCTAAAAAGATTCAGAGCATGGACTGATGCCAAAATTTGTGTTTTTAGGAGGGAGAGAGGGATGGAAGGAGAGAGGGAGAGGTAGAGAGAGAGAGAAAGAACACATCTTTTAGCAAGTGAGCTGTGGCATTCCATTGAAAAGAGTTCAGGGCCCAGAGAGAAATGGTGGGATGAAGATTATGATTCTGGCATACCTACAAGACTCCAATTGGCACAACAAAACCAGTCTTTCCTCCAGGCAACAGCAAATAGCCTCTTCTGGATGCTCGTCTTAGGACACAGGATGGCAGAAGGCAGAGGAGGCCCATGAAACCTTCTTTGGTTGTTCCAGCAGGTGCTGGGGCAACATGAATCTTATGCTCGAGGGGAACAAAGTGTGTATTTTCTGGGTTAGAATTCTGAGGAAGAGATGATAATGGTCTGTATAATTTATATTGTCACCCCCAAGGAAGCAGCAGCATTTGTGTTCCAAAAGAATCAAGCATGGCTGCCCTGCTGTTTGCCTGGTGGATCTCTGGGCTGGCTGAAAGGTCACATGTTTCTGGATGTTTGGAAGTGTGTAGCCCATTGTTTGTTTGTTTCCATCTACCCTCTAAACAGTTTGGTCTCCTTCTGGGGAAAAGAAATAATGAGAGTAGAACAAACACATACATGTTCTCAAAAATACTCTGCTCCTGTGCCCAATAAAGCCAGATTTTTCTAGGGCAAGGAGAATCTTAAAGAGGAAGACCATAGCTTTTGCACAGTTTCATCTCAGGCTGAGTGCTGAGTAACACGTTAAAAAAATTACAGCAGCTCCCTGGTTATGTGGCAATGTTAAAATTGGCATTTCTCGAATAAAACGAAAGAAAATATAGTTTAGAATTCCATCCTCTCTAATGTCCTTACAAATTCTCTCTAAAATTCACCTCTGTCAGGATTGCCTTATTTAGGATAATATTATTTTATGCCCATTTTATGTATTGATGATACAATTATGCTGCGCCTTTAGTGCTGTGCCAGAGGCATTGTCAGCCTTCTCTTTGCTGTTCCCTCTACCTGCCACGCTCTTCTTCCTCAAGCTCTTTGCATGGCTAGATCTTCAAGTCTCAGTTGGAATGTCACGGCTTAGGAGAAACCTCCCTGGCCTCTTCCAGCCATACGGCCCTCCCCTCCTCTTCCTTCAAAATTAATATCTAAAATCCTGACTTGTTTCTTATTTACTCATTTATTGTCTGGTTCCCTCCCTAGGAATAAGCTCCATGAGGCCAGGGACCTTCCTTCTTTTTCTCACTAGAAATTCATCAGTGGCATATATGGGGCACTTAAATATTTGAGTGAGTGAATGATCAGGTGACAAGATCGCTCTGCCATCAGGAGACCCCATCTCTTTTGGCCTTTTCTTCCTCCATTGTAAAATAGTGATAATGACACCCAGCTCAGAAAAGAGAGATTCAAATGGAAATGAAGGTTCTCTTTACAGGGACTCCGAAGACAAGAGTGTGGCATTGGGCATCTGGTGACATTTATGTCTCCTAGTCCAACATACGTATTTATACGTGTCCTTTTATTTATTTTTTATTTTTTTGGTGAGGAAGATTGTCCCTGAGCTAACATCTGTGCCAATCTTCCTCTGTTTTCTATGTGGGATGCTGCCACAGCATGGCCTGATGAGTGGGCTGTAGGTCCACACCCGGGATCTGAACCCCGGGCCACAGAGGCAGAGCACACAAACTTAACCACTACGCCACCGGGCCGGCCCCTAAATGTGTTCTTTTAGACTTAAAGTTTCACCTGGACCCCAGAATCACCCAGACCTCTTAATTGTATGAGCAAACACACAGGAGATCTTTCAAAGTTATTTAAAATGGGAAACGTATGCCATAGGGAATAAAGCCAGGCAAATATCACATTCAGAATCGAAACACATGATGCATAACTATAAAATAATACAAGTGAACACACACGAATCTGAATTTATGGTTCCAAATGTGTGCAGTACATTTAAAAGTGGTCACCTTGAGGATCTCTGTACTTAGTCCAACAATGATTCCATTCATCAAACCACATTTGGATCTCCCTTTTAGGAATTTCCATGAGAAAATTAAGACACTGGTTAAAACATTGCCTCTTATGGTAAATTTTATCCACGTGGCTCTGTTTGACTTTTTTAAATAACCAAAGAGAAATTCAGAGTATGCCTCGGGGTGGGAGGCGGCAACCAAGCGGGTAATTCCTGGTGTTTTTCTGCAATAATGAAGCCTAGGTTTCTTGTCTGGTTCAGAAAATAGCTTTAAAGTCAAGAATCAAAAGTGAAACTCAAAAGAAGATGTTTCACTGGTAGCATCATTACAACAAGCGTATAATTTCCCAAGGTAGGAAATCTTGAAGGACAACATTCTTTTGGATCTATAACATGTAATATGTTTATTTAAAAATCCCTTATGATTACTTACAGAACAACCTTATATGGGAAAAGCAGCTTGCAAATGTGTACAACCCCCACTTCTAAAGAGCTGTGTGTTACGTTTAAGGGGCTGTGTGTCTCCAGTCTGGTATCCAACATGAAAGATTAAAATATAATTCCTGTTGCTTTTCCATCAATCATAAACAGGATTAAATGAATAGGAGGTAGACTGTTGTAAACATAATTCATCACTTGTTTTATAAAAGTCTCAGGATTGCATAATTATAACTTTGTTTTTTAATACTTTTTAAAAAATAATGAATGTTTAAAGCAGAAAACTTGGAAAATGGTAAGTATAAGTAATAAGTAACAAACACCCATAATCCCATCATCTATAAATAATCAGGGTAAACATCTGGGCATCTATCCTTGCAGATCTTTCTCTAGTACATATGAGCTTGTGTGCACTAGAGACACATAGTCTAGGGTGGAGGGCCTATGCTGCCACTTAGTAACTGTGGGAGCTTGGGCAACGTACCGGCATCTGTAAAATGGGAATATTAATGCTTGCCGCATGCCTCATAACAATTAAATGGCATCAGGAACATTAAGCTCGTGGCCTAGTATTTAGCACATAATTAGTACTCAAATTCATTATACCCATATTATTATTATTATTATACAATTTGGAATGTAGCTGTTATCACTGAAAATTATATTGTGAGCATTTTCCTTGACATTATTTTAAATTCTATTACAAAACCATAATTAATACTTGGAGCTACTACTCTGTTACTCAAAACTGTCCATAGGTTGGTAAATAGAAAAGGTTGTAGCCTGATATGAAGGCAGAGATGTCAAAGCTACCGATAAGAATTTAAAAAAAAAAAAGGTTCCTTGGAGCTCAGTGACAAAACTAACGGAATTGGCATCCTTGACAGTGGGTTCAGGCATAAATTTATCAAACAAACATTTAAAAAGCTCTATAGGTGAAGTTGTGTCTAGTCCAGTGGTTCTTAACCAGGGGAAATTTTGCCCCAAGCGACATTTGGCAATATCTGGAGACATTCATCACAATTTGGGGGATGGGGTTACTGGCATCTGATGGGTAGAGGCCAGAGATCGTGCTAAACATCCTACAATGCACAGGACAGTCCCTACAGCAAAGAAGTATCTGTCCATTTAATGTCAGTAGTGCTGAAGTTGAGAAACCCTGTCTAGTCCTAACTAGCTTTATAATCTCTACCTAGTGACTTTCCCTAATAGTGATGCTGCTGCTGATGACAGCTCACATTTGTTGAGCACTGCTGACAAGCACTGTGCTAAATGCTTCATGTGGATTATTCTGGTTTTTCTTTCCCAACAGTCTTATGATGTAGCCTCTATTATTACCCACTCTTTATCATGGAGGAAACAGGCCAAGAAGGATTAAGAACTTTGCCCCAGGGGCCGGCCCAGTGGCGTAGTGGGTAAGTTCACATGCTCTGCTCCGACGGCCCAGGGTTTGCTGGTTCAGATCCCCGGTGTGGACCTATGTATGCACTGCTTATTAAGCCATGCTGTGGCAGGCTTCTCACATATGATGTAGAGTAAGATGGGCACAGTCAGGGCCAGTCTTGCTCAGCAAAAAGAGGAGGATTGGCGGTGGATGTTAGCTCAGGGCTAATCTTCTTCTTCTTCAAAAAAAGAACTTTGCCCCAAATCACATAGCTAACAAGTGGAACGGCTTTAGTTTGAGCTCCTGTCATTTCACTCTTAACTCCAACACTCTTCTGCCTCACTCTGAACTTCTCCATATCTCTAGACATTCGTAGCGATATGTTATGATTTACTGATAGAGATTCCAACTCCACTGGCATTTTAATGGAAGCCTGGGACCATGTTAAGAAAGATTGTGTGGCCATGGATGGCTCAAGAGAAAGAAAGCCAAGATCAATTAAGGATATCTGCTATGGGTGTGGGAGGGAAGAGTAGTGATATTTGTGCCACGTATCTGATATCTTTGGACTAAATGATCTTATTTAAGGTGTTTCCAAGAGCCAACCATCTATGTTCCTATGTTTTCTGTTCCCCATCATGAACAGCACAATAGCTCTTGGCCAAGAGCCGTTTGCAGAGTTGTGCACATCAAAGAGAATCAAGGACTGAGCAGTCTATTGCAAGAGCCTTATTCAATAGACAGTTTTCCCTGGTTGCAAGTTAACTGCTGAAAACTCTCAGGTCCCAGCCTACATGAGACAGAAAACATCAAAGTTCCTGAAAATCACAGCACACCTCCACCCAGAGTCAAAGCCAAGGACAAACAAATTTGGGGGTTGGACTGATTTCATAAAATAATCTGAGTGACTGAAGCAAAAAACAGCAATGACTATGAAGTGTAGGGAGGCCAAATAATAATCTACAACATTTTTAAAAAAATCTATGAAGTGTAGGGAGGCCAAATAATAATCTACTACATTTTTTAAAAATTATGCAATGTTTAGCAAACTGAGATCACTAGGCGGAAAAAAAAAAGAAAGAAAAGGAATCATACAAACTTTACTAAACAAAGTCACATACCAACAAACATTTCAACCGCTGTAACCAAGATGAGGAACTGAAGCTCGTTTTCAGTTACAAAGATCTGAGGGATGGGCTGGGAAATAAACAAAAGTCCAAGGGGAAAATCATTAATAAGACACTCTGAACTATTTTCCCACAAGTAATTTCTTTAAGAGAAAAAGAAAAGAAAAGAAAGAAAAGCTATACTCTGTTAAAAAAAAGCCAATGTCCTGCATTCCTGTCCAAATAAAACCTCTTTGCAAGCAGTCAACCAAAAAACTGAAATTCCATTGTCATAACATTATGTCTGTGGGGTACCACTTCAGAATATTTTCCGGAAAAAAAAAAAGAGCTGGGTAATTAATATAGGACTCTGTAATGAAGGGAAAAAAGAAAATTAACAAAATAAAACCCATCCAAAAAAAGCCTACAAAGAAACCTGGATTTCTATCCTTGTAGTGCATCATTTCAAGGGCTTCCTGTTTACTAACAATAATATGCGTGCGCAAGTGTACACAGACACACACACATACACACACTACCCACATCAAGTTTTCCAGGAAGCTAGATACTTAAATAAAACAGCATTTGGACTTCTTTAGTAAAAGCAACGTAATTTCTTCCTAAACCACCTCTATCGTTGTTGGATGAACTGGGGCAGCTTTTATCCTGGGAGTAGAAAACTGATTCTAAGGGATCACATTTCTGTCTGCCTGAAAGATTCCAAGGCATGTGGAGATAAAACAACATATGATACACAATTTTTTCTTATGAAAGAAACTCTCTTTTTATCAAATTGTCTTACAAGCAAAATAATCCATCCCTTTAACTCAAAAGCAAGTAAGTATTGAAATCTCTACTTAATAAGATGAATTTGGCTAATGTCGAGCTTAAGGCAACTCAGCAAGAAATGACAACACTGTACTAAATTATTTACATTCGTGACATCTCAGTTGTGTCTACAAGGCACCAAAACTTTGCGATGAAAAGAAAAGGTCAGTAATTGCTCAGATATTATGTCTAGTCACCAGCAGCTGGAATTTCCTCAGCGTTGGCTCCCTCTCTCTAAGCGTTTTGAGAAGTTCCCTAGCAGGGCTTTTCCCACCACTTCTCTCTGTCAGCTCACAGGCCCCTGGCCCTCCTGAGCTCCTCGCTGCGCTCCATGGAGGCCTCCACATGGCCACGTTTGGTAACTTACTTCTGTTGGTCTATTCTGCCCTTACTTGTTGACAGCTAATGGTGCACTTGAATAGAACCAAATTCTTGTCTCTGGGGATTTCCTTAATGATAAACTATTTTTTCTGTTCAGTCAAAGACTATGACTCTGCCATGACAATTCTAAGGGTTAAGGAAGAAAAATCACCTGGATATCCAAACCCTTTCCTTTTGCTCCAAATGTTCTTCCCATCTTAACCTAGAGAGGTGGCTTCAGTTGTAAGGAAAGGCTGCTCCTCCCGCAGGTCCCAAGTCTTTAACAGCCAGGAGGCAGAGTGAGAGTTCTCCATGCCCCCTTGCACCTCTTCCAGAGCCTTTTTTAATAATTCATCCTTGTTTGAAGTCTCCATCAGCACTGAGGCCAACATCTCCCCATCCTCTATGGCCCAGGAGTGACAGGACAGCATGGTTATGACAAGCTATATTTATAGTCACATTGCCCTGAGATCTGATACTGTGTTCAGCCAGTATTATGACTTGTCACACAATTATGACTTGTGTGACCTCGGGTAGGTGACTTCCCCTCTCCAATCGTCAGTTTCCACATCTGTAAAACGGATGCAACAATACTGTATTCATGTGCTTGGGTGCCTTAAACGAGACATTCATTTTCTCACAGTTTTGGAGGCCAGAAGTCCAAGATCAAGGTGCCAGCAGGGTTGGTTTCTGGTGAGAATCTCTTCCTGACTTGCAGACGGCCACCTCCTCGCCGTGTCCTCACATGGCCTCCCCTCTGTGCATACGATGAGAGGGAGATTTCTGGGGTCTCTTCCTCTTCTCTTTTTTTGAGGAAGATTAGCCCTGAGCTAACATCTGCTGCCAATCCTCCTCTTTTTGCTGAGGAAGACTGGCCCTGAGCTAACATCCGTGCCCACCTTCCTCTACTTTGTATATGGAACGCCTACCACAGCATAGCGCACCAAGCGGTGCCATGTCCGCACCTGGGATCCGAACCAGCGAACCCCGGGCCACCAAAGCAGAATGTGCGAACTTAACCACTGCACTACTGGGCCGGCCCCTCTTCCTTTTATTGTGAGGGCACCAACCCCACCAGGTTAGGACCCAATCTCATGACCTCATTTAACCTGAATTACCTCCCAAAAAGGCTGTTATCTCCAAATGCATTCACAGTGGGGATTGGGACTTCAACACATGAATTTTAGGGGGACACAATTTAGTTTATAACAAACAATATTCCTGCCTCCTAGAGTTATTTGAAGAATGTGCTAGTTCAGATCTTGCAAGAAGCAGACACCAAGACAGATTACATGTGCAAGAGACTTACTGGGCAAAACAAAGGCCCTGAGGGAAATGGGGGAGCTGAAGGAGGCTAAAAGAGCTGTCAGACCAAAAAGTAGGTCTGACTGAGGCTGCGGGAGAAGGGGAGAAAGGGGAGTTTGGGTAGAGAAAGTCTTAGATTGTGGTATAGTCCTAAGAAGGTTTCAGCAGGGTCACTGAGGAGTCCTGGAGCCAAAATCACTTGTGTCTTACAGTAACTGGCCTGCATTCGTATCCCTGCTGCCCTGGGTCACTGGTTGGGAAAAGGCTGTGGGAAGTACATGCAGAGAACACAACGGTGAATTCAGAGGACAGCAGGTGGGACCATTAGTCAATAATGCTTCCCTCCGTAGGGGATCTGAGAAGAGCTTCTTCAAGGCCACCACCAGGATCAAATTCCATAATGCACATGAAGCTCCAGTCTCCATCTCAGACTAAGAGCTCTATAAAATAGTGGTAGAGAAGATGATGATGATGACAATGATGTCACTCTTGCCATTTTACTGAGGTTTTTGGAACTTGACTCACAGTTTTCACGTGCCGCCATCATGCTCTGAGGCTGCGAAATCCTTATTGGTGAGTTAACCTGGTATAACCTTGTTCTCCCGTACTCAGTTGCCCTTCCCTTCCAACACTTCTGCAAACACCTACTAGGTGTTTTTATCATAAAACCTGTATTTTATATCATCCAAAGAACCAAGATAAGCCTTAGGATCACTCCCAGCTTACTCTCTGGAGAAATATTCCAGGCCACTGATACAGGAAGGGGGAACTGAGGCAGAGCCTGGCAGACTCCCTTAGCTGTGGACACAGAGGTGGAAGTCCAGGGAAGCACAGGAGGCTAAGGTGCTGAGGGCAGAGTACCAGAGGGGAGAGCCACATGGAGAGGGGACTCCAGAGATTTGGAGTCCCCTTGATGATTCAGCTGAGAATGGATATGACATGCATTTAAAGAAATTACCAAAAACCAGGGGTCAGGGGGAGGACGACACTCCAAAGGATTAAAAGGAACAATTCTTAGAGCTCACATACTACCAGGAATGGCAGATCATCTTGACAGCCAGAGTGGAAAACCTCCTAATTCACAGGGCATTGGGTGGAGTACTCAGAAGGGTCTTTCCACAAGAATGCAGACTAACTAACCCCAACAAAATGCTGATCTGGTCTCACCCAACAAAAGTTCCAAAGCAAGACCCACAGAGAACACACTGTTTCCAAGAAACTTAACCCAGAACGAAGTGTGAGAACGTTTATAGGAATACAAAAATCTCCAGTACTCCACAAGGTAAAATTCAAAATGCCTGGCATCCTATCATAAATTACTAGGCATGTAAAGACGCAAGAAAATAGGACCCTTAAGGAGGAGAAAAATCAATCAAAACCAACCCAAAATTGACACTAATGTTAGAATTATCAGGCAAAGGCATTACGAGTTATTGTAACAGTGTCCCAAGGGAAATTAGAAAATATTTTGAATTGAATAAAAATAAAATACAACATATCAAAATGTGTAGGATACAGCTAAAGTGGCACTTAGATGGAAATTTATAGCACTAAATGCCTGGTAGAAAGAAAGGTCTTGACTGAACAATTTAAGCCTCCAATTTAAGAAACAACAAAAATAAGAGCAAATAATCCCAAAGCAAGCAGAAGGGAGACCTAATAAATACAATAATTAATAAGTTGAGAACAAAAATAACAGAAAAAAACCAATGAAATGAAAAGCTGGTTCTTTAAAACGATCAATGAAATTGATAAACTGCTAGCCACACTGACAAAGAAAAACAGAAAGAAGACACAAATTACCAACATCGAGAATGAAAGAGGAGATCACTACAGACTCTACAGACATTGAAACAATGAGGAATACTATGAACAATTCTATGCAAATAAATTAAAAAGTTTAGACGTAATAGACCAATTTCTTAAAAGCAACTATCAAAATTCACCCAAAAAGAAAGAAAGAACCTGAATAATCTTACATTTATTTCTAGAAATTGAACTCACAGTTAAAAGTCTGCCCCCCAAACAAACAAAAAATGTCTTCCAGTCAGATGGTTTCACTGGCAAATTCTACCAAACACTTAAAGATGAAATGAAACTAATTCTAAACAATCTTTTCCAGAAAACAGAAGAGGAGGAAACAATTTCCAACTTATTATGTAAAGCCATCATTACCCTGATACCAAAACCAGAAAAAGACAGAACAGGAAAACTACAGACCAATATCCTTCATGAATATAGCTGCAAAAATTCTCAACAAAATACGAGCAAATCAAATCCAGCAATATATAAAAAGAAAAAGACATCACCACCAAATAGCATTTATACGAGGAATGTAAGCCCATTTAAAATATTCAAAAATAGTCAATGTAATCTATCATATCAAAGTTCTAGAGAAGAAACACCACATATCAAAGATCTAGAGAAGAAATACTACATGATCATACACTTGATGCAAAAAACATTTGATAAAATTAAAAATTTATTCATTATAAAAAACACTCAAGAAACTAGAAATAGAAGGGAACTTCATCAACCTGACAAAGGGTATCATGCTTAATGGTAAGAGAATGAATGTTTTGGTCCTAAGATTGGACACAAGGCAAGGATGTCTACTTTTACCACTCCTATTCAGCATCATACTGGAAGTTCTAGATAGTGCAATAAAGCAAAAAGCAGAAATAAAAGATCAGCTCAGAAAGGAAGAAATAAAACGGTGCCTACCTACAGAGGATATGATTGTCTATGTAGAAAATCTCAGGAAATCTACAAAAAAACCCCTCTTAGAACTAATAAGTGAGTTGAATATGATTATAGGAGTCAAGGTCAGCATAAACAAATCAACTACGCAAAAAGCCAATTCAATTAAAAAATGGGCAGAGGATATGAATAGATACTTTTCCAAAGAAGACGTACAAATGGCCAAGAGGCATATGAAAAGATTCTTAGTGCCACTAATCATCAGAGAGGTGCAAATCAAAATCACAATGAGATATCACCCCACACATATTAGAATGGATATGATCAAAAAGACAATAACAAGTGTTGGCATGGATGTGAGAAAAGGGAACCCTTGTGCACTGTTGGTAGAAATTTAAATTGGTACAGCCACTATGGAAAAGAGTATGGAGGTTCCTCAAAAAATTAAAAATAGAACTACCACATGATCCAACAATTCTACTTCTGTGTATTTATTTGAAGAAAACAAAAATACTAACTTGAAAAGATATATGCACCCCCATTTTCACTGCAGCATTATTTACAATAGTCAAGATATGGAAATAACCTAAGTCTCCATAGATGGAAGAACGGATAAAGAAAATGTGATACACACGCACACAGTAGAGTAACTACTCAGCCATAAAAAAGAATGAAATCTTGCCATTTGTGACAGCATGGTTGGACCTTGAGGGCATTACGTTAAGTGAAATAAGTCAAATAGAGAAAGACAAATACCATATGATCTCACTTATATGTAGAATGTAAAAAAACCAAAAGAACAAAAACCTGAGCTCATGGGTACAAAGAACAGATCGGTAGTTGTCAGAGGTGGGGGGTGGGGAGCTCGGTGAAATGAGTGAAGAGAGTTAAAAGGTACAAACTTCCAGTTAGAAAATAAATAAGTACTAGGGATGTAACATACAGCATGGTGACTACAGTTAATAATACTGTATTACATATTTGAAAGTCGCTAAGAGAGAAAATCTTAAAAGTTTTCTTCATAAGAAAAAAATTTTGTAATTATGTATGGTGATGGAGGTCACCTAGATTTATTGGGGTGATCACTTTGCAATATAAACAAATATCAAATCATTATGTTGTACACCCAAAACTAATATGTCAATTATACCTCAATTAAAAAAAGAAAAACAAGGCAGGTATAGTAACGCTTTTAGAGATAATATAACTGATGGCTACAGAGCTGAATGGATACAATACTGTATTTCTTGCTGATTTTAATTCGCCAATTCTCTACATAAATATGGTTAGAGAGAGGGAAAAAATCAATTGTATTTTTATAAACTAGTAATTAACAATTGGAACCCAATTTTTAAAAAAATTCCATTTATAATAGCTCAAAAAGTACTTAGTTATAAATCTACTAAAGTATTTACATCATATATATGGTGATAACCATGGAATTCTGATCAAAGTAATCATAGAAAACCTAAATAAATAAAGAGACATACCATGTTCATGGATTGAAATACTAAATATAGTTAAGATGTAAATTCTTCACAAATTGATCTATAAATTTAGTGCAATTTCAATAAAAATTCCAGCAGGATTTTTTTGCAGACAGACAAGGTTATTCTAAAATTTATATGGAAAGGCAAACAACTAAAATAGCAAAAAAAATTTTGAAGAAAAAAAAAGTTGGAGGACTCACACTATGAATTATAAGACTTCTTAAAATACTATAGCATTTGAGCCAATGTTGTATTGGCAGAGGGACAGACACATAGATCAGTAGGACAGAATAGAGTTCAAAAATAGACGAGGCCAATTCATTTTTGAGAAAGGTATAAAGGCAATTCAGTGGAGAAAGGATAGTCTTTTCAACAACTGATGTTGGAACAAATAAATGTATATGTGTAAAAAAAAAGTGAACTTCAACTTAAACCTCATATCTTATACAAAAATTAATTTCAAATGGATCATATATATAAATGTAACATTATAAAACTTTTAGAAAAACAGAGGAGAAAGTCTTTGTGGCCTTGTGTTAGGCAAAGAGTTCTTAGCTATGACACCAAAAACCCAATCCATATAAGAAAAATGGATAAATCGTACTTCATCAAAATTTAAAACATTTGCTTTGCAAAAGACATGAAAAGTCAAGCTACTAACCGGGAGAAAATATTTGGAAATCACATAGCTAATGAAGGACTTGTATACAAAATATATAAACAATTATGAGAACTCAACAAATGGAAAGCAAACAGTCCAGTTTTACAATGGCCAAAAGATTTGAACAGACACTTCACAAAGAAGATATATTGACGGCACAAAAGAGCATGAAAAGGTACTCAACATCATTGGCAATTGGAGAGACGCAAATTAAAACCAAAATGAGACACCACTACATACCTATTAGAATGGGGATAAAAAGTGTCAATACCAAGTGCTCACAAGGATATGGAGCAACTGAAACTCTCACACATTGATGGTGGGAATGCAAAATGGTGCAGTCGGCCACTGTGGAAAACAGTTCAGGAGTTTCTTACATATTTAAAGACATGCTCCCTCAAATGACCAGTGACCTCGCTGCCGTGTTTTCACCCTAGATTAGCAAAAACTTATGTTCACACAAAGACCTGTCCAAACATGTTTATAACTTAACGCCATTGAACTGTACACTTAAAAAGGGTTTAATTTTATGTTATGTATATTTTACCTCAATAAAAATATAATGAAAATACCTCACCTCTGCTTTCTGAGAGGGGAAAAAAATGTTTATAACAGCTCTATGCCAAAAACTGGAAACAATCTAAATGTCCTTTAACAGTGAAAGGATGAACTACCTGTGGTATGGTATAGAATACTACTCAACAATTTAAAAAAAAAACAAACTAATGATACACGCAACAGTTGGGCTGAATCCTAAAGGCATTATGCTGAGTGAAGGAAATTGATCTCAAAGGTTAGATATTATATGATTTTATTTATGTGACATTTTGGAAAAAGCAAAATTGCTGGGATGGTGAACAGATCATTAGTTGCCTGGCGTTAGCAGTGAGGAGAAAGTTTGACTACAAAGGGGCAGTCCCAGAGAGTGTTTTGGGGTGATGAAAACGCTCTGTATCCTGATTGTGGAGGTGAAATGAATCTATACAT